>NC_135743.1:15932794-16246470 GCF_041903045.1 Epinephelus lanceolatus | reverse complement strand
TGGCTTAAAGTATAATTTGGGTTTCAGTGCTCATGAGTGTGTGTTTGGAGCCATTTCAGTCCAGGAAATGGTTGTTACTTACGTTTTGCATTGGCAGAGACGATGCCTGAGGTGTCTCATCTTCCGCTAATGTCAGCCACAGAGACAGAGACAGAAAGAGAGACAGAGATAAGTCTTACTGCCACACTAATAATTCAGTGTGATTGAACAGAAAGGAACAGGAATGGTTCAACTGTACTTGTCTGCGTCGGCAGAGGATGAAAATGAGGACCAGGAGGAGGAGTACGATGACTGTGACACTGCATATGACCACCAGCATCCACACTCTCAGTCTGGGTTCTGTGTGCAACAGAAACATACAGTCATCAAACAGTATACAGTACACAGAGCACATTGTGTAAAACCAAGTCTCTGTTGTAAAAGAGATTGTGGCCACAAGGTCATGCCTATGTCATACTTCCTGCTCTTCTCTCACTTCCTGCACTCACCGATCTTCAGCGTTATCTCAGCAAACGTCACCCATGCGTTGCTCCGCCACAGCTCACACCTCCACTTTCCGCTATCTCCTGTCCCCACTTCCGGGATGGTGAGATGGGCGGGGTGACGGTCAGATGTCAGAGACGACAACAAGGACGATTGTTCAGGTGGGAACCATTTCAGACGCAGGTCAGAGGGCAGTGGCTGGCCGAGGCCGCATGTCAGGTTGAGCTGCTGGCCAGAAATCAACTCTGTTCCTGGGGAGGAGGTGACTGGAGAGAGAAAACAGAAGAAGTGCAGAAAGAAAGAAAGAAAAATTATGAAATGCATGAGGAAATTTGACAGGCCGGGAAGTCTTGTGCTCTCCTTTCCTCTACATTTACTGTCTGAATCCGACTGAGCCTTTGGCTTCTGTTGCTGCAGTGTGCCAGAGAAAGTTAATTTAGGGGAATTGATTTATATATTGCAACCTGTTACATTTATCATTCCAGCGCCATTTGCACTCTGCACTACTGCATTATTCTCTGACTGTTAACGAACTCATATGCTGTTTACATATATCTATATTGGGTCATATAGTTATGTTTACAATGTTCAGCTTTGTTGTCTTGGTTTTAGCTTTATATCTATTCTGTGTGTGTAATTTGAAAACTAGGCAACAACAATAACAAAAGCAAACAAACAGAGTCAAATTCCTTGTATGTGCACATATACTGGGGGTTACAGCTAATTCTGTTTCTGATTATTGATTTTTTTTAACATTAAAAATAATAATTAGAATAGAAAAACAAAAATAAATGTCTCAAGCAGACCCCACTGCACGTAGCAGCAACAACAAATTTAAACTGAAAAAAAGGGAGAAAAAACAGCAGTAATCAGTTATGATGATGACGAGAAAACCAATTTGCAACGACAATCGATTAATCCTCCAAATTATTTTTTAAAAACAAAATTGCTAAACTTTCTCCAGCTTCAAACCTTCAGTTGTTGGAATACTTGCATGTCTCTTTCTCATGACTTCTATTACAATAAATTGAATATCTTTAGGCCTTCGACTGCTATTTAAATGTAATTTAGATAATGAGTGGGTGGAGCTGACAGTCTGAACCATTCAGCCTGCCATCATAGCACAAACTTCACCTGTTGATATTATGCAGTCATGAGTTAACAGATTATTCACTATCATTTACAGATTATAGATCTTTTTTTTCACTGAGGTTTCAGGTGGCGTGTTCCTGAACTGTGTGAGTAAAACCAGAGTCTTAACATCGAGGGAGACGGCTTTTAACCACGATCTGTATTCAGACATAAAGATAATATAAAGAGAGGCTGTTTGAGTTGCATACATTCAAAAAGAAATATTTTCTCTCATATGTTTTAGGTATAATTGTTTTCTAAATTTTGTACTGACGTTGTGTGGAGCTCTGTGCACGTACCTGAAGCAGGTCTGAGTGTGTTAACCTACCACTGTGGGACACTAATCTGTGTTTATCAAGCCAAGTCGGGGTAGAATTTGATTTGCTCTTTTCTTTTTATAATGATGATTATTATAATAATTGCTAGTATCATAATTACTATTACTGTTATTATATTTTATATTTATTGTGTCTATTACTAAGAGGAACAAGAACTAAAGACAAATCTTGAGAATACTGTATGTACAAATGTGCAAATTTTGTCTTCTTTGTGATTATGTACTGCGCCCCGGCTGGCTTTTGTCTTTTCATTTTCGGCTCTTTACAAAAATTCCCCTCCACCATTTCCCTTATGCTTTTTAATGTCAATATTTTTTCCCCCAGAGGGTCGGTGGCACCCTAAGTGGCTCCCTATGTCGCATACAGGAAGCTCTGTTTGGCATATCTTCCATCGTCAAACAATATATTGGTCAGTCAAGAAAATAACTGGCAGATGAATGACGAATGAAAACAATAATAAGCTGCAGCCCTAAAGAAAAGTTATACAGATATCAATACATTTCTGATTTAGTTTTGTGATGTAGGAACCTACCGGATGATTGGTCACCACCATAGGTGTCATAAAATGACAATTAAATGCATTTTCAAAGCCAAAATGTTTGTACATCTTCAATATCGGACACCTAGTGCACCAGGGCCTGATGCATTTAGACCGCTATGTTATATGATTCTTTGCATTTTTTAGATCCAAGTACAAACTAAAACTAAGTAAACCCACTATTTTTTTTACTATATATCTTTGCCTAACTCTTAGAAACTTATAAGCAGTCAAAAACTGTGGTCTGAAATTTAAAAGGCAATAGTTCCCAGTGGTTTTAGCTTGTTATTTCATCTGGCTGTCTTGAAGACCATTAAACAAACCAACCTCGAATCACTATTAACAAGCACACAAGCACTCACAGCATCGTATTTAATAAGCAGGCACGGCGTATTCGATTTTGCCTGGCGGAGGTGATTCCAGGGGGGCTAAATTGGAGAGAACCACAAACATGGCAGCAGGACTCCGGCAGGATCACGTTAAACTTGTGGGTTCACAAGCAAATCAGGGGACCCATAATTACAAGATAGCCCCCTTCCCTGAATTAATCCATCAGATTGGTGGGCTTGTTTCAATGTTCCTGGTTAAATAATAGCTCAGATAAAAATGAGAAATCTTAGTTTTACACCATAAATCCTCAGAACACAGAGTCCAATTAAAATTCATTGTGTTATCACACTCTTCTGGCGGAGGGAAAGCTCGTTATACTCTATTAAAACAAGTGGAGCTAGACAAGTGTATTAGCCACTAAATTAGACACATGCCACACCAGGGACACTTTCAAATAAACTCTGCAGCCGAGAGATGAAAACACTCGCACGGTACAACAGAGAGGGGGCGAAGAAACGACTGTCTCCAACTCGTTCTGAATGACAATTAGGAGGGAGAAAAGAAACTGGACATCAAGAAGATAAATGAGGACACTGCAATAACAAAAGAACAAGCAAACAACCATTCATATGACCAATGTGAGTGCAACACAGAGCTGGGCTTGTACAAAGCAGTTTGTTTTGACTTACTTCGCAGCACCTGTACGTGCACAGTCCTGTTCAGAATCACACCATTTTTAAATTCCAGGGCGCAGACATAGTCTCCTTCATCTTCTTCCTTCCCTCGATATCTGGTCAAAGACAGATCCTTTTTTTTCGGCTCTGATACGAGACGCAGTCCTCTGTCTTGGTCTGCCTTCCAGGTCATCGGATTCCCCACAGAGAGGGAGAAGAGCCTCTGTGGACTGGAGCCCGGTTTAGGGATGAAGTGCCAGTGAACTTCCTTGATACCCGTATCATTGATTTGTCCCCAGGAGATGTGAGCAGGAATGGAACAGGGGATGGTGAGAGGCCGCGATTTAGATGTGTACTGACTTTGTGAAGTAGGTGGGGAAAGGTCTAAATGAGGTGGAAAAAGAGAAGTAATGGCACGGTTATCTTTGCGATGAGGGTACACTACAGTAAAATGAATGCATACATGCACATAAAGAGTTACTTACCCACAACTGTAACAGAAACATATGCCTTGTTCTCTATTTGATTATGTGTTGCAACACATGTCCACTCGCCATTGTCTTGGCTTGTGGCTATCTTAGTGAATGATCGTTGGTTACGTTCTCTCTCTCCGCGAGGATTCAGCCAGTGGATCTGAGGATTCTCGTGACCCTGAAGAGTCTCTGCATTGCAGGTCAGAGACAGAGTGCTCCTAGGCAGCAGCAGAGTGGACGGTTTCACAGTCGCTTGAAAACAGGATGGAAATGATTAATAGTATTAAAGGTTTGATTTATGATGTACATCAACGAAATTATCTGTGGTATCTTTTTTTTTTCAAACTGGTGCTCAGTGATGAAACGTTAGTTCCTCTTGGTTCTCTCCTGCAACTTAATTGGATGCTATCAGATTGTTTCAAACACAGTGGATCTTCTAGGGAATTAAGTATTGACATGCTGGGAATGAATAGTGTTAACGCTGGTTGATTCAGGAAATGAAGTGACATGAATGGACTTGTGGCACAACTTCAAATAAAATACTTTTAAATCTTTGGGCTTGGGGGAAGTTAACAAGTATTTTTAAGTCAAAAGGTTCAAGTCCAAGTGAAATCATGAGTCTTTGGTGTTAAAGTCAAAATCCAGTTGCTTGATTTAGTCAAATCGAGTCTGAAGTCGTCAAATTCTCGACTTGAGTCTGTTAATTGAAAAAGGTGATCAATGAAATTGAGGGAGCAAGTGAAATTGCAGAAAAAATATCTGTGATGCTATCTTGAAGTTTATTTTTATGGCCATTCAGTGTTTCCCACAGAAGTAGAATCTATTTGTGATGGTGGGGTTGGGGAGAGCAGCAGCAGTCAATGATCAGTTGTTGCCGCCGTACGACGCAGCAGTGAAGGACCGTCTCTGTAAGCTGCTCTCCTCCTGCTGTCTCTGCCCAGTTAGCATGAGCTAACACAGCACGAGATCTCATCCCTACTCATTATATTTTGCCACAGCAGCGGCTAACGAGCCATAAATCACTGAAACAGCTTGACTCTGTTGTTGAACCTGTAATGGGTAATGTTAGCTGTGTGATGCTAACAGTTAGCCCTGTCACTGTGTGTGTGAGACTCTGTCCTTGGAGCAAAGCTGCAGTAGTATTCCCAATATAAACAGTGAGAGAGAGAAAGGGGGAGTCTGACAGAATGATTAAGCTGCTCGCAGCTCTACCATGAAATAAAATTTTACCTGTTTTAGATAGTCGAACGTGCGGTAAAGTTGTGGTGACAACATTTTTACAACTTACTAGGTCTGCTGATTAACACCATCTCATTTTTATGTTAATACAAAACCTAATTTGCTCGGCATTATGATTCCCTCAAACGCTTCAACTTAGTTTGATATAAACTTTATTTCCGGGAGACAGGGCTGTTATATGAGTATATCCACGACAAGCTAAACCCAGTGCCCTCAGATTAAAACATTAAAATCATTACAATTATTTTTAACAACAGATTTTATAAAAGCATGCACTAGATTTTACTAAAATATATCTTGCCCATAGATTTTGTTGACAACCACACAAAGCGCTCTTGTTAAAAGTATTAAAGCCCCTGTATTATGAACATGTATCAGGGTGACTGAACTGATCATGACACCCTAGTTTTACTCTTACCAGTAAGTCTGAGTAGTTTATATGTGATGGTCTGAATGACTACACTCATCCGTTTCACTTCACAGACAAAAGTCCCAAAGTTTTCTTGTTGAATATTTTTGATCATCAGTTCATTGCCATCAGTCCAGGACAACCTGTTCTTCCAGGGTTCGGCTGCAAGGCAAGAATTGAACAGTTGTTACTGTCAAAGCACTTTTATTTGTTTCATCTGTTGTTATTAAAAACATGCTGTTCTATCAGTGAATAGCTCAATGCACTGTTCACCTTCAGAGGTGCTCTTTCTCCCCAGTGGATTTTGCACCGCAAGTTCAGGGCCACCCTCCAACTTCCAGTACACATAATGTTGTTTTAAATCAACGCTCGCTGGAAGCGGAAGTTTAACTGTCCCTCCCACCTGGAAATATCTCACTTCATATGTCCCTAAGAAAGTGAGAGAAATGTCATGTTGATACACCAAACCAAACCATCCACAAGTCAAAGTAAATAATTCATCTGCCATCAGTGCATCTTACCTGCTGCTGACTCGAACACAACGATGAGAAGGAGGACAGATTGAATTAAGTTCCTCATTTCAGTCACACGTCTGAAAAACTGTTAATTTAGAAAAACACAGGTAACATAATAATAAATTCTGCATGATAATAATAATAATAATAATAAACGTTTTGTATAGCAGCTTTCACATATATATATATATATATATATATATATATATATATATATATATATATATATATATGCACTAGTCAGACCAGAGAAGACCAAAGCATGAATCATTGTCTTTGCATCAGTACATCCCAGATGTGTTCTGAGATTTTTTGATATATTCGAGCTGAAAAAAATGCAGTCAGTGAGCTACGTTATGATCTACAACAACACCCAAGCTTTTCCCCTCATTGAACCTGTTTTGCAAGAGTTTTAAAGCCACTTTGAATGTGTCCTTTTTTTTTTAATGTTTTGTTTTATAAAAAATGTTAGTGTTCCAAGTTGTATTACTCCTTAAGCCATCCAGCGTTCATTAATTTAGATAGTCAGGCTCATCAGGTGCTGGAGAAAATAATACAAAGGTGTGTCGTCTACATAGAAATGCAATTTTTACACAATGTTGTTGTATAATTTGGTGAAAAAGGAACATGTATGTGCAAAAATGAGTGGGCCAAGCAAGGAGCCCTGTGGAACACTATCATCACTCTTTCTGAGGAAGATATTTAACTGTTTACTTTTCCAGTTTAACCTTGAAAATCTACCTTTGTAAATCTTAATCTGAGTTTAATGTTTGGTTTTTGGTTGGTACTGTTGATAAAGCTGTTGATTCAACTCTGTATTTTTAAAATGACTTCTTTCTGTATTTATTTGAGAGGCTGTCCAGTAGATATATTGTAATACATTGCATTATATCATATTGCTCCTTAAATTTTATCCGCCCCCTCTACAAATATGACGGCAACAGAATATTAAAACCACTTGTCAATATACAGTAATGCAATAAGCCCTAACACGTCTCTGACAGATATACCAGATTCACAAAGAAATAATTTTTTGCAAGGTTTAATTTATGCACAAAAAAATTAAGCATCAGAGCAATAACAAAGTTATTGAAAGATTTAGAAAAGCTGTATTTTAGTAAATTAATGTTGTAGTGAAGTCCTTACTTTATCATATAATTGTGTGTGCATATTGTATCAACTTTTGCTGCAAAGCGAAATCTTTCAGCAGGAAGAAAAGAGGGGTTTGTGGTGGTCTCAGATTTGGAGAGATTTGAGGAGATAAAAGACAAAGAGCTGAGAGAGCTGAGAGAGTCGAGAGTAGGCGGCCTGTGGTGGGTTTTTGGATGAGAAGAAACAGACAAATGTCGGAGGGAAGAGACACAGAGTGTATGCTGGGTTGTGGTGGGCCTTGATTTAGTTAAGGTGCAGATTCTTATCCCAATCATCCCCCTCTGCCTCTCACACCCCCTCTCTTCCTCCCCTGTTCCACGAAAGACGGATCTCTCCACGCTTAAGAAGAGAAGAGAAAAGAGACCACAGCACCAGCAGCACACCTAGACTGTGGTTTAAGGTAGATATTTCTCTCTTCTCACTCCCTTATCTGTCTTTCCCCCCCTCCACTTTATCTCTGTGGTGTGTACAGTATGTTATGGTTGTGCACAAAAACATCTTGTCGAAGACTTTTATTGTTGTTTTAATATTGATTAGACCCTTTGGAGAAAAAGATATAGGTTATGTGTCAAATATATTTTAAACTAAACCCCTAACATCAAAAATCAGTCATGAAATATAAATACAATTTCTAATTTAAGTGAAGGATTGTGCGTGTAGTCACACAGGCCAGGCGATTTCCCATGATGAAGATAAAGCTGTTGGGTCTTTTAACTTTGAGTTGCGCTTACGGCCAAAAGCGAGTGCAAAAGACAAAGATCTCAGATTTATTTTTCAAGATTTTATTTGTCATTAAGATCAAATGAAATCTTACACCAAAATCAACACAGAACACTGTTTATTAATATTTATTGGGTGTTTTGCTTCAAGCTTAAATAAATTTGAGAATTTTTTTTTGGGTCGTGCTCTGCCTGATGCAAATTTAGCAGCAGCTGTAGGCTAGGTGAGTTTGCCAGTGGTTTCTGAGGCAGAGGGTATACTAGAGTCTCTTGTAAAAAAAAGTTATGAAACGATCCATTGTGGCTCCGAATGTGCGTAGGCCGACACTTTAAATAATAATACAACTAATTTGCCAGAATGTTTCAATAGCACATTAATGTTAATTAACTTCTTCAGCCTGCCATTATGGATAAGCGCTGCACAGTGATTTAGCATTAGCTAGCGGACACAAGAATTCACTACTAACCATTAGCCTATCATTAATGTTGGGTAAAGTTTTGTTTTTTTTTCATTTACGATTAAGCCAATTCGTATTTGGTGTGTATTTGGTTAGTTTTTAAAAAAAAAGAAGCTTAAATTGAAACTTAAATTACCAAATAATAATTTGGCAACCCACTGCCTTACTCAGAGGACCTCCTACAGACGTGAACCATCTGTTGAAGACCCAGGAATTATACTGTATAAAGAGGTGAGTAGACATGATGAACGTTGATCTTTAATTACAAGAACTAACAAAACAATATATATTATAAAAATAAGAATATAATAAATAATAAAATAATAGGCTTGAGTCCAACCTGAGTTACATTTGATAGATATTTGATGTATAAATTAACTTCCATTAGTATTTTTTTCCTCTTAATCTATAATAACTTTGCAAGAATACCTATCCATAAAGGCCGGTATTAGCTTTTGACAATTCTTTTTTTTGTGGTATAAAAAATATCAAAGTTTGAGCACCCTGGTGGTCTAGGGGTTAAAGCGCCAGCCATGAACGCAATGTCCCCCATTTGCCTCCGGCCAGGGACCTCTTTTTGCCTGTCATTCCTCACCTCTCTTCTTTCGTTTCCTGTCATCTCTCCACTGTCAGCTGTCCAATAAATGCATAAAATGTCCAAAAAATCCTTCTAAAAATCTCTTTGTCTCACCATTAGAGGCCGGATCCGCTCACAAACGATCCTCAATGAGTTATAGCCCTCTACATGAAAGTATCAGGATGCATATTTCAAATTTATTAAGGTCACAAAGTCCTTTTTATTGTACATAAATTCTGCTTATGGCTTTAAAATGTTATAATCATCCGTCTGGGGCCCTCGCACTTAAAATGGCAGTCAGTCAGTTACCTCAAGAAAAGCAGCATTAAATATTAAAATCTGAGGTGATGTGTGTCAAGGAGAAACGTCTCGAAGCAAATGGTTTATGTATGTTTCCAATGTATCTATAAAAGATCAAGGACTGTAAACATGTGAAGAGAGAGATGTCTGAGATATGATATAAAAATGCTGCATTATTTATGACGACTAAGATAAGAGTTTGTAAGAGAGTGAGTAAAAAGGGGAGACCGAGAGAAACTGGCGATGCACAGACGTTCAGAGTCACAGCACCTGTGGAGCTTTAACCCAGAAACCAAGATGATCATATCTGTAGTCAGGATGGAGCTTCAACAACAAGCAGAGATGGAGGGGGGAAGGGGGGAGGGTCAAACACTGAGTGGAGGCAATGAAGGGAGGAGAGTGAGCAGAAAAAGATAAAGGACAGACAGGTTGACAGTACAATTTATATGAAATATGTCTGTTTTGTACTATTTAAATTCTTGTTTTCGGCGGCACCTGAACTGAATTTAACATATATATATTCTTCTAGTAAATACAATTTTACTCCTTATGCATTACACAAGCAGGAAACAATAATGTTAGACTGCAATATAAGCAGTACACAAATTAATGTTACTGTATTACAACACATGTAACTCAGATTATCATGTTGCAATTAAAGGTCCCTGTAAAATAAATTCACGAAAATAAAATTTCCTTACCAATAAATTTTAACTTAATAATTTATTTATTGTGTTGCATAGCGGTGTGACACACAGTGCTGAAATAAATATAAATAAATAAAATCCAAAACCTCAAAATGATTTTAGGTGTAATGACAATTGTATAAATATAAAAGATGATTTTCCTGTTTAATGATCTGCTGTTTCTCACAATTTTATTTCAAGGATCAGTACGTGCGTTTGATTAATACATCTTGTCTCTGTAGCTGCAATTCAAAAACTCTGACATTTCGGCCCCGCTCCACCTGCTGAGGTCTCACAGGATCATCAGTCAACATAAGTACCAGGTTTGAAAAAACATTTGACACTAATATTAAGTACATACAGCAGTAAATGTTTTTATATTTTAAAATATTCAGCTCAAATCTATAAGAAATCACAGTATACTTACATCTATTGTTGAGCGCTGAGTGTCCCTATGTGTTCAGTAATCCAGCGTCAGGTGGAAATGTTGAATATTTATCAAACAAACCCTCTTTTTAAGTGCCGTTGCACCTCCCCCGTCAACGATTGGTCTGGAAACAAAGCACACAGTCGTCGATCAAACACAAAATCAGAATAATGACCTTTGATTGGCTGTTATAAAGAAGGAGAGATCTCATCTCATTGTTTTTTTCCTTCTAATCTGAAATTGTTTGAACTAATTGCCTAATGTGTATGTTTCATTTTAATGTTACATATTATTGCGCTGTATTACTAATGTGTAATGATGCCATGTTTCAATCAGTAAATTGAGGTGTACTCATGATTTTCTTTGTTCCTTTTTACTTTCTAAACAGTCCAACAGATAAACAAATCACTAATCTTTATTGGATAAAAATGTTATTTGACTTGCTGCCTGATAACAGAAGTCACAAAATTTGTGAACGGTCTCCACGGACTCATTATCTATCTTTAGCACGTTCTAAATAGCACATGGACGGCTTACGGCCTAATTTATTATAATTGCTCAGTTGATTTTCCCCCGGTCGTATAATTGTACTGATTTAGATACATAATTAGTGTGTCAGAATTCAAGCCATGAACTGCTGGACCAATCTTCACAAAAGCAGTTGTTAAATGCAAATTAAAAATGAAACAGTTCCTAAAAAGAAACACTCAGATAAAGTGCAATAAGGGAAAAATAAATAGTTTCGGGGAAATTGTGTCGCTGGGACGGCTGTACAGAGAAATGTGATCATGATTTTAGTATAAATATGGTGAAATAAATATATCAATAGACTTCAATTCATAGAAATGCAACCATCAGCGCCTTTTATTTTCTCCTCTATAAGATCTCCTCATCACAGCTCCAACACCAGTCCCTGTGTTCATTTTTACACACTGACCTGCCATCACTTCAGGCTTTATTTGTCATGAAAAATGTTTTTACACAATCACATTAACGATATTAAAGTCTCAAGGTAACTTCAAAGAAGCGGGCAAATACTGTTGTGTGAACACCGGGAGCTACGCACATCAGCGTACCTTGTAGTCTTAGAGTTCACAACAAGATTAATGTTAAGGTTGTATAAATGTGCAGGACGATTTGTTTCTCGTCTGACAAACAAAATGACTTTTTCAGCCAAGAACCATGATCTTATTGTTAAAATAGTCAAAGTGCTCCTGCGTGCGATACTGAGTATCAACCAAAGAAACATTTATACCCATAAAAATATCATTCATTCATTTCTTTAATTCCTCCTGATTAATGTTAAAGGTATGTATTAAATTTTCCCATCAATGCCTGATAACTTAACATATAATCTGTATGTACTCAATTGATGATATATCACACCGGTTTGAGTCAAACCGTCAAATCTAAGACTGTTATTTGGCCACGCCAAACTTTGTGTGCATAATTTTAAACACATTTTCTCATTATTGAGCGGGCCATGTTTTAAACTTTGTTAGAAAAAATATTTGAGTTGAATTTATATAAAAAGTTAAATAAATCTTTGTTCGTATGAGTTTTTAACAGCAGCCCGCCAAACAGTCTATGCGGCTGGAGGAAAATTAACAGTTTCCACTAAATGTTTTCATCTAAACTAATTCTTGTTTTCTGGTCCGATTAATGATAAAATTAGCGTTCAACAGTGAAACACAAGCTGATCAGAATTAACAAAGCAAATGAGAGCAGCTCGGGGATTTAACAAACAAACCCGTAAAATGGAAAGTGCAGGTTTGATCTCTGTGAAAACCAACATTTGTCCTTAAATAAGGACTAACTAAATAGAGTCCTGCACTCATTTACCCATTGTTGTGCTGCTTTTGGCAGACTTTGCACCATGAACCTGCTGAGGACTGATTATTTCTTTGTATATATGTTTCTGGATCAGAGGTAAGCCACACATTTAAGTATACAAGCCTTGTTCAAAATCAGTTTTTCAATTCACAATTCACTGAGTGTTTCAGTGATGTGAAGAAACTCAACTGTCAGTCATCCAGAGTGAAATTCAGATGACGCTTCGCATGACAAGATGTAAAACTTTTGGGGTAAAAGTACACCTGTGCGGGAGCCAAACATCTGCAATTGCTTATCTCCACTCCTAACCTGCTGTAACCTGCTGTGGAGCCTCATCTGCACTCAATTCAACAACAGTAATGTAGCATCTGTGGCTCTCTGTCTGTCCTTATTGTTGTCTGAGTTTGAGCTTATTGTCGCCCTTACTGAAGTAAGTAAGGAAAAATGGTCTAATAAACTTTTATGCATTTCAAACCAACGTTTCTGGAAAGCTAAAGGTATGTAAATGAAACTGGAATAGCCATCACAGTCGGCATGAGCTTAGTTTGTTTGTTTCTTTTCAGTGAAACTTGATAACTTAAAACTCTGTTAATTAAAACTTAAAACCACAAAGGAAATTTAGTAAAATAAGGCACTTTGTGTAATTTCAGGCTTCACTGAGTCAGAATTAGAGAGAACAATATAATACAGATAGCTTAAAGGTTTACCATTCACATGAGTGTAATTTTTTCTTGTACAACATCGACAAACATTCGTTTTTAAGGCATCGTAACAAAATAGAAATTCATCTCCACACAATAATGAGGTGATCTGTCTGAGGCCAAGCTAACTAATGACAGCTACAGGGATCATTAAGAGACTGGAGCTGTAGAAACGCACTGCCAAAGTGGTTTAGCAACATGAACCACAACAAGGACAAAACAAACATCTCACACACGTCTCATGTGTCTCTCTGAGGTTTGTCTGCCTGCCTCTGTACTGCCTTCATGAAGGGCTCACACCTGCTTCTGTTCTCTCTGAGCTCAAAATGAAACAAGCCTTTTGTTCGCTCCTCCGAACAAAAACCCTTCAAGTTATGGCCGCCATACAGAAACATTTAGGGCCCAGCGTAAATGAGCATTCTCTCACAGAACACCTGGACATAAATGTGCTGCAAAGAAAAGGTCAAAAGTTAAAGCATTGTCAGTGGATGTGTGTTTTGGAGCTGTGATTTTGGTGGAAAACACCTGAAAGTGAGGACTCCCTCATTAGTCACACACCTGACGAGGGCGTGTGGACCACATCGTTTCATTACTGAAAGAGAGAAAGACTAAAAGTGTGGGCCACAAGCAAGAATCAAGGGTGATTCACTTTTTTCGTATCTATCTTTTTGTTTTCTCATCCTCCATTTCACTCCTACAGAGGATTTCCCTCACCATGCGATCTCTGATATCTGTCTCTGACTTGTTTTTTTTAAATGTTTTAAAACCATTTATAGTTAGAAGAATGATGTGCTATTTAACAGAGGAAGGTAGCAAAAACACTGGAAGATGTCTGAAGCCCTGCGAAAACAGGAAAGTACAGAGTTTGTTCTGTCTGTGACTGTTTTAGATATAAACAAAATGTCAGTGGAAATGAGGTTGAGAATCAGAAACAAGTGACATTCTGCTCAATGACTGAAAACTGTTTGTTTCATCATGTGGGGAAACTTCATTCAAACTTCTCTGAAACTTCACAGTTGTGAAACAACAGATGTCTCTCCCACTCACCACTTGAACTCCATCATTCGTGCACACCGATGGTTATTTTCGTATGCTACTGTATTTCTTGTAGGCTGCTGCATAATCGTTTCATCAGAGTGGAAAAATATATTTTTGAAACAGTTAGCTCAGGCACAAACAAAAAATGAAACACAAACACGACTGTCATGCTGTAGCAGGTCGCAAAGTCAAGTCATGTTTGTGTGATATTCCTAAGAAATTCTTACTAAGCAGAGTTATCTTTGGCATCGGAAAAATGCATCATAGGTCACAAGAAATGAGCGCGGTTCATGTTAAAGCATACTGTTACTGTAGAGTTTTCATTAACATAATGCTGATTTGCTGGAGTTTAATGATGACGTTGGTTAGCCATGGAAAAACTGCAGTACACTCACAGCACCTACATACATGTACGCAACAACTGTCTAAATAGCTGTTGTGACTAAATTCTGGTAAATAACCAATTTGACCAGATCACTCATCCAAATTACTGTCAGAATTAGACCTCTTTCCGAAAGGGTTAACTGCATGGAAGTTCAGGGGTTGCTGAACATGATCATGAATACAAAACACAGTTAGCTATCTCTCAATTAAACAGCTTTCCTGCAAACACCAACTTTCCGATGTCATAGCATCTATGAACGTTTCTTTCCTAATGCACCACAGTACATTGTGTTACTTGTGGTGTCCCACAGGGCTCAGTTCTGGGGCCCCTGTTATTCTTCATAGATTTGCTGCCCTTTGCACAGATTTAATAATGCGAAACTTATTTGTGGATGATATCCGACTCTACTTCTCAATCAAACCTAGTGAGCCTTGCAGGTAATCAAGGCTCTTCGACGGCCTTAACACTATTACAAACTGGACGGCAGAATTTCTTTTACAACTCAGTGCTGATACCAGAGGTTTTGGTTGTTGCTTCAGAAAAGGCTGCCACCCCAATCATGCAAAATATTTCCCAACAATATCTGATACCTTGACATATATAATCTAAGACTGTTATTTGGCCACATGTAACTTTGTGTGGATCATTTTAGACACATTTTTTCATTACTGAGTGGAAGCTGTTTTTTGCTTTTTGTTTGCACGAGTTTTCAACAGCAGCCCGAAAAACTGTCTGCACGGCTGGAGGAAAATTAACAGTTTCCATGAAATGTTTTCATCAAATCTAATTCTCATTTTCTGTTCCGATTAATGACAAAATTAGTGTTCAAAGGTGAAAAACAAGCTGATCAGAATTAACAAAGCAAATGAGAGCAGTCCGGGGATTTAACAAACAAACCCGCAAATGGAAAATGCAGGTTTAATGGCATCTTTTCTCTGCTGCTCAATCAAACCTACATAATCGCTCCACACCCATGTTAAGCGGCTGATCAGATCTTGTTTTTTCCACTTACAAAATATTAGTTAGCTGTAGGGCTGGGAATCATTTTTTAAAAAATGACAATACCAGTACAAGAACAATACCCTTTTTCGTTTTGGTGGTGAATTGGCATACTGAACTGCCGACTCCATCAAATACACAGGGCTCAACTTCACCACAGTATAGACTGTATGGGTTGTAGCTGCTGTTTCCCCATGCTGGGGACGGTTGAGCTAGTTAGTCCGGCCATGCACACACACTGACTGCTAACTGTTAGCAGTTAGAGTAATTTGGTGTCGGTGTGAGTTTGTGGTGTTAGATGTTATCCCCTACTGTTGTGTTAGCTCATGCTAATTGGGCAGACTTTGAACTGACCATTTGCCGAGGAGAGTGGCTGCGGAGACTTCAGCAACAGAAAGTTTCCTGATCTTGTGGGGAATTTGGACAGTTTGGGATTAGACCCCAGCACAAAAAGTACTAGTAGGTATCATTTGACTGGATATGTTTAAATACGACTTGGTACTGGGTTATTTCGATCACTCCATGTTGTGTATGAAGCAGTTTAAAATTCTCATTCTTACTTACAAAGCATTACATGGTTGGATTCCCGCATATTTGGCTGAAATACTTTGCTTGTACTCCTCAGCTCACTCTGTTAGGAATATTGATATATACTAAACATACTAAATTCACTCTCTGTCCTTCGAACCAGCCTTAAAATTCATGGTGATCGAGCTTTTGAGGCCCTAGTACCTAAATAATGTAATGCCTGCATCCTTACTCTGCTGACTCTGAGGTTTCTTATAAGACAGCTAAAGATGGACCTTTTCAGAAAGGTGTTTGGTGAAATTGTTGATACTGCATTTTATTTATATACTTTTTATCTGGAAAAGGCAATATCATAGTGTGCACATAGTCCTTTAGATATTTTTTACTTAAAACCCTCTTTCCAGTTATTTATATTCATGTACATTGTGCATATGCACAGAAAAAGGGAAGAGCCACTACTGCTGTAGGTCGAAACTCAGTCCTCAGGAAAACTTTAAGCCCTCCATTATCACTTCCAACAGTATATCCAATATTCAGCTGCATATCCACATGGATACAACCCACAGACCAGTGTGTACTTCCACCTCAATTGGACCACAATTGTTGTATTTTGCTTTCTGACATATGCCCATCACACACTCTGTAAAACACATATACGTTAGAACTAAGGGAGCTTACACTTCTACTATGCGTATCAAGACGGGGAGAGGAAGATTAAAGGTAACTGGAGCCATACAAAGTCTGCCTCGAATGAGCTTATAAAATCGATCAGTTTATTCCAGATTTGATAGAAATTGTTCCTTTTGATCCTCAAATAGAAAGTTACCTTTCCCTTTTAAATATTTCCAAAATATTCTATACCAACCTTCCAAAGTAGGTGGTACTGCTTTTGGCCGCTTTCTAGTGATTGATTATTTACTTGCTGCCAAAAGGGCTTGCAGCAGCTTTGTATTTGTCCTCTGTTTTAAAAGCAAAACATGATCCATATAAAGACGCTGCAAGTTCAGGGATATGTGAGCCCTAAACATCGTGCTTAACGTTTTGTGGATTCCCTTCCTGCATAAACTCAGTTTGGGACAGTCCCAAAATATATGAAAATGATTTGCTTCTACGTACGACTTATATTTTTGTATTTCTCCTGGTGTAAGTTTTAAAGTATCTTATAATAATATAATATAATAATAATAATATTTTACCAGCAATATTCTCTCTCTAAATTTACCCCACGTCTCCTCAGAAAGCCAAATTCTTGCATCTTTTCCCCACCTTTCTTTAATATACAAGGTATTCTCATTTTAAGCATGAAAGAGAGCATGTGTTTCTTTTTCGTTATGTACTGCATTCTTAATTTTGTACTTTTGATTATGATTTTTTTTCCTGTATGTTGTATAATGCCTGTGAGAAGCACTTTGTGACTTATGTCTGTGAAAAACGCTACACAAATACATTTTACTTATTTACTTACATTCAGGTTTAGTACATTTAGCACAGCATTATGCCGTATGCGCAGCATAATGTAACAAAATGTTCAGCAACAGAGCTCTAAAATGAACCTAAATGCACATGTTTTGTCCATATAATGCATTTTCTCACAGTCACATCACATAACCGCCACGTCCTCGGTTCATTTCAAGCCTGTTTGGTGCATATCACACCACGTTTTCTGTCCATCGCTACACTGTCAACTATCAAATAAAGGCAAAAATATATATATCTAAAATGTATTTGCCCTGAGTAATATTTGTATTACTCCTTAACTTGAAGTAAAAAAGTAGAAGATGTACAGAGGAAGACAACGAAATAAAACACTGCTCTCCTGTTGTGCTACGCTCTGGGAAGATTAGCTCTGTCATTGTTTGCAAATGTAATACATTTCCACAATTGCAGTGTAAAAACTGCATTAGAAATTAGATTATCAATTCTCAGATTTCTCTGAAATGTGTTGTACATTACAAACACAGTCATGGCACGTAAACAGGAAAAACACACATTATCCACATACACACAGCAACAACATTACAAGCACAAACAGCTGCAGTGTGTATTTAATTTAAATGCTCAGTGCTCAGTGTCCGACACACACAGGTGCACTCATCTACCTCACAGTAACAGCTTTAGAACAGTTTAACCATTGTGTTTCATTTCCTGGTTCAGTGCACTTAACCCTCGGCCTACTGGGAACCATCTTCTTGTTTAGCACTTTAACGTTAAAGTTGCAAACCTGACACACATTAGCAGCACAGGGGGAGCCTCACTCAACTGCCATCTTGTGACAGATGAAACAAACTAGAAAATGCATACTTTCAGTGTGAGACTGGTCAGTGATCGATCTCAATGTGCTATTTAAATACTGACTCCACTCACCAGAAGCTGCACTGACAACTGAAACCTGTGTGGAACTGAAGCTAAACATGAGGGGAGTTTACAGCACGGGAAATCACCTATCAGGTGATCATTTCAAATTAAAGGATTTTGGATTATTTAACAATCATGTGTGCAGTTTGCAGCTGCAGCTGGAGCTCTGTTAGCCGTCTCCTGTTGCTCTGAAAACTCACAAATCAACATGCTGATTGCTGCACATTTGTTGCGGCAATCAAATCCAGCTGATTGGCATTCAACATAATGTGACACAAACTTGTAGCAGGTGTTTACATGGCTTTGTTTAACTAACGTTACTGTTCACAATAAGTTAACTTTATTAGCTGTATATGGGGATTTTCTCAGCTGCTGGATACATACTCCTAAAGGGAGGACAACCCTAATGGAAACACAAGAAGGAGGAACACACACTGGTTCAGAAATTTCAGTTTCGCTTTGAATGATTGAGTGTGTTCATTTCTGTAAGATAGACAACGAGAAAGAGAACTGAGTAATAGCCATGAAAAGGGAATCCTGTTTTCTCATATGAAAACAACCCCCAGTGCAACACAGACGTTATATTTTCATAACAGAGTAAGGGAAACACAGCTCGGTAATTGCTTACAGAACAGATAAAAAAATACACATCCAGCCAGTAAATATAAATGTTTACATTCTTCTCGTCATTATAAAAGGGAGAAAGGAATGCATTAATTTTCTTTCACTATATAGGATGTAATCCATAAGTAACAATTTTTCATTATTTCTGCTTTGTACTCCAGCACACAAATAAAACCGTGGGATTAAAGAGCTGCCTTCAAGCCTCATCGGTGTTTGAAGATGTTATTGGGCGAACTGCGTTTGTTGAACACACTCCCCTGAATTTTAGAACAGTGAAGCGAAACAATGGTCTGAAACAGATAGTTTTCTGTGGCCAAACATGGTAATTCTATTGGCCAGCACATCATTTTGCATTAGATAAAGCTGATGGTAAAAGGCCCCAAAACAAGCAAGGCATGAAGATCACCGCAGTTCAACAGGTCAGTCAGAGTATCACCAGGTAAGATACTGAGGGCCTGCTGATTATCTGTTGATCGCAGATTTCAATCATTAACTAAAAAACTACAACCAAATATTGACTATTAAAACTCTATAAAGGGTGTTTTTCAAAACAAAATTAATACATTAATACATTTGGGTCAGCTAAAAATTGAGGAAACGTGCGGAATCTCATTCTTTAATTTGAAATGAACCGCGACACAGAACAACAATATGACATCTCCGTCATTCTACTTGGACCATCCATCGGGTCACAAGAAACCTCAATCAAACTGGTATAGATTTAAACATGCACACAAACAAAATAGTCAAAAACAAGATGTCCATTCTGACAGCACGATTATTACATGAAGTAAAGCTTAGCCTTGTTAGGTGCTTTCTTCTAAACTGATGGGTGTTTAGACTAGTTTTAGTGGTCGTGAATACAGCACGGACTGACACGGAAGAAGTTAGCCGATCTCACTTGTGGCAGTTACTGTAATACTGTAAAATGATTGGCATAAATGCAGCAGGGGTAAAGAGTTTTCAGCTTAATTCAATCTTTAATTCATCCCCCAAAGGGCAGTTCGAAGCAGGCAGGTTTACAACCACAAAAGCACACAAACAATTCATTCACACACGTATAAACAATCCAAAAAGACAAAGTAAGAAAAAAGTTTAACTACACAGGGTTAAAGGCCAATCCATAGCGGGCCAACAACATAAAGGAACATTACGCCAAAATGTGCCACATGTGCATTTATCAGTCTGTACACAAGGTAGTCTGACCATCTCTTGTGCCGCGCCTGTTCCACAAGTCTTATGGCTTTTGGTTATATAATATTCAAGCAGTGGTATCCCATGTTACATCTGCCATGTTGTGCGGTCCTGAATGAAGTTGACGTTGCTATTACTTTTAACAAGTGTATTTATAAATTCATACTCAAGGTAAAATGACCGTCTCTTGTGCTGCGTCTGTTCACAAATCTTATGGCCTCTGACTTAATTATACAGGCAGGGGTATCCCTGTGTCAACGCATACAGTAGAAATATAATACGTACCTCTGAAACCATGCTAAATCTGCCATGTTGTATGGTCCTGAATAAAGATTAAGTTGCTTCTATCTTTAACATGTGCATTTATAAACCTCTACACAAGGTAAAGTGACCGTCTCTTGTGCCGCGCCTGTTCACAAGTCTTATGGCTCCTACTATATTATACAGGCAGGGGTATCACTGTGTCAGCAACGTATACAGTAGAAATATGAAACCATGTTAGATTTGCCACTTTGTTATGTCTTCACTAAAGTTTACGCTGATATTATCTTTAACATTTCCTGTGTTTATGGGGATAAAGTAAAGAATAAATCATGTGAGTCATATGTTGATAATACACAGACTAGTTTTGTTTAGGAAGACTATTCAGGCTCAAAAATATGTTTGAGACTCAAATACAGTTTCAGTTATCGGTGTGTTAAGTTGTTTTTAAAATACATTTCATAACCATTAGTTTTATTTCAGATTACATGACAAAACTGGGTGATATGTTTACCGTAAGTGTCTGCCAAACATGGACTCTAAATTTGTTTTAAAGCCTTAGCTTTTGTTCACGCTTCTTCAGTTTTACATATGTTGAAAGCAGCACTATGTTTTGTTACAATTAATTAAAACACCTGCATCAAGCTCCCACTGTTTACACTGTATGCTAACATTACATTAATATACGCTGTGTGCCACATTAAGTGTGTGGACTACGACAAGCACATATGTGTATACGATACGGTTCAGTATACACTGTGTGTCTTCAGGCATTACTGAAAGCACATTGAAAGCTATGTGTTCAGTTAGCCCACTGCTGACGACAGAAAAAAAAAAACACCGCGAACCTGTAAAGAGTCATTTGTGACATAGTGGAGATCTCATTCATTTGATAAATTAAAAATATTTCACAGAAACTATTAGTGCCCCAAAGCACATAAATATAAGAAGTTATTATAACGGTTTCTCTTGAAGGCTGTTTCAAGTTAGAAATAAACATTATGTGAAATTTTTTTAAAATTTCAATGATTACTCTGCTCCTCAGAACATTATTTGCAACAAAAAATACAATGTAAATACAGTGTAATTCTTCTATTAGAAAGAGTTTGTATGTCAAAAACAGTGAATTATTAAAAAAAAAAGAAATAAATCATTGGTGCAACAATTATTACTTCACGCTGGCCAGTTGTCAGGCCACACAGCTGCACCTGTTAGCAACAGCTAACAGCAACACAAATAAATGAAACATTCAGAATCTCCTGGGTTTAATACTTTTTATATTTCCAGAGATTTCTTCCTTAAGAATTACTTTATGTGTGTGAATTACGTTGCGAATAGCACCCCATCAGATTGCAAAATCAGGTAAATGTTGCCTCCGTTATTGCACAAGTTTTGAACTTTACACTTCAAGAAAGTGAGTGACAGAAAATTCTATTTTAGGCATTTCTGATTTGTGATTTTGTAATCCTTCTCAGGAGGAAGACAACAAAATGTCTCACAGAAGGTGAAATCCATACGTTGGGAGCGTTATATTTAAAGTTATTCAAGGCCAGCCATAAAACAAGCAAGTCATTCAGCGTTGTTTGCCTAGATCCAACTCATCTGTGTTTCTTTCAGCTAAATATCACGAAGCATTCAGCCGGAACATTAAAGATATTCACAGTTTTCATGTTCTTGTTTGAGATCATTCGTCAGTTTGAGGCTAAATACAAACAAGTCAGACAAAACCAAACCAAGGCCAATCAAAACAATCAGTATGTGGAACGAGAGACAAAGAGTTTTAAGAACTGTGGCCCCGGCGAGAGACCAGGTTTGAGTGCTACAAATTTGCCCCTCAGTGCCCCTTCAGTGCCTCTGTCTACGAGAGTGCGTCTCTGACAGCGCCTGTCAGCATTTCTAGAAACAGTTCGTAGACATGTTGCTATCCTGACTCACGTATCGTCCCCCTGTTAAAATATCTCTTAAATCAGCTTTTAAAACAAGCAGAATACTGAGTATACATGTACAGTGTGTTTAGCAGTACTCACATGTGATGTTCTCAGTGCAGCGATGAGTTCAGCTCTGACATTTGGTAGACTGTACGCGCTGCAGGTGGCTCTGTCACACACACACACACACACACACACACACACACACACACACACACACACAGGAAGTCAGACACCACTATCATCCCATCCTTTCTGTTATGTGCTAAATGGATTAAAATGATTAGGATTACAGTGTCTGTCTCTTTCTCTCTCTCCCTCACACACACACACACACACACGCACACACACACACACACAAAATAGTTAATGCAGAAATTTTGTTAAGTTCATTTATGTTACAAAATACCACCATTCCTGAACTCATGAGACATATATTTTCCGCTCTCACATACATTTATGTTTATGTTTACATGTACATACAGCACGTGTATATGGAGTATGTATGTATATATGTCATTGGTGGTCTTGTGTTACTGTGTGAAACAGGTGTTAACTGCACTGGCATCAACACCTGCATTATACTGCACCAGTTATGGGGAATTCAGAGCTTCTGAAACAAAGCCGGCACAGTTTATAGCACACTAAAGAGCATAAATGAGGTATGACAACGTTTAGTATTGTGTTGAACAAGGTAGAAGTTATATTCCTTTAACATTTGTGTTATTCTTGTGGGTTTATTGTCTGCATTATGTCTTGAAGTATCCCGTCTGTAATTACCTCTCTATAAAGTCGTTTGTGGCAGAGCACGCCTCTCTCACACTGTTTTTAAATTACCTAAATGCTCAGGGGACACACAGGAAACAATACACATTCAGGTTTTTGTGATTCTCTCAGTGATAAAAGCCTCCCTGGTCAGTCATATGAGGATAGAAAAAACAAATCTTGCATTTGGGTGTTCTTATAGTTTATTGTCTGATGGGGAAAAAAGACATCTTCAACATACAACACTCGAATATTTTCATTTACAGAAATAAAGATAAAGTATACATCTATCAAATACACAGAAACACAAGAAAGAAAAATATATTGACATCAGCTGAATGAAATTTACCATAGCAAGCACATTAGAGGATGACAATGCTGTATACAAGGATATTCTTAACACGTGATTATGCTGCATAAATGTCAAAAACAAATACAGACAGTTGCTGTTCTCTCTTGCAGTGGAGGAGCCTATCTGCATTCACTTCACTGGTTATATTTGGTGGAAAAGCTCAAAAGTGCCCACATCATTACATTTGATTTTTATTTTCATCTCCAGCATTCAAAAGCCCATTTACATTCATGCCAAATTCTTTCACTCACTCTCTTTATCTCTATCTGTCCCTCTCTTTCCTTCCCTGTCACTCTCTCTCTCTCTCTCTCTGTCGTTCTTTCTTTCTATCTGTCCTTTCTTCGATCTGTCTTTCATGTCACTCCATTAGCAGGGGTTGCAGAGGGGGAGCTGATGGCTTCTCTCTCCGGCGTCCTTGCTGCGGTTTTGCTGCAGCTGCTGGGCTGCGATAAAGAGAGGAAAGAGGAGAAGTTTTCACACTAATTACGACACAATAATGAAGTACTTGGTAAAAGGCACAGTGAGAATGAAGGTCAAACAGTCATTAATATAAAGTGAAAAGAGTCTATTAGAAAGCATCTATAAAGTGAACAGAGATTACTGGAGAGGGGATGAAGTAATTTTTTTTTTTTTTACTAGATAGAAGTAAGTTAAGAACATTTACCGGTTACACTGGCAGTAGTTCTTGGGCCTCATCGGGAGTCCACCATTCTTCATGCTTCGAAATTTCCTCTGTAGCAGAAAAAAAAGAGAGTCAGATTTGAATTTTTTTGTTTGCCTCAGTAACCCAACCCTTCATCCCACCTACCTATTTAAATCAAAGCACTAAGATTCCCTTTATATACCGACCTTCCTTCTTTTGTTCCTCTCGCGCAGGACAACGATAAGGACAATCAGGAGAAGCACAAGCAGACAGCCCACTCCAATTGCAACCCACATCCACCAGCTGAGCCCCAGCAGCAGAGCATCGTTGGGTTTAGGATGAGTAACACCTGGTTGAGCCATGAAAACAGACCATGGCAGAAAGCGGGGAATCAATGACACATCCAGTGAAGAATCACTTTCGTTAACGTGCTTACAGAGGGTTTACCCAAACAAACATATGCAGTTCGTACAGTCAAGGCAGCTTGGTTTACCGTTGTCCTTTGACTTTTGGGTAGGGGGCGGTGCAGTTGTTTTCGGCTCTGAAAGCAAAAACACAGCACATCTTGTTTTTGCCAGTGGCCACACAGGTAGCTTTTGTTGTGTTTCATTTGCAAAGACTTGAGTAAAAGTGTCCTACCTTGAACTTTGATTTCTAGGCTCTCACTGTACGTTGTTCCGTCATAGGAGAACATGCAGTTCCAGGTTCCTGCATCAGAGCGGGCTACAGATTTGAGTTCAGCCTGTGACCCTGCGTGTGACCTTCCATCTGGCCTCTTCCACTGCACCGTAGAGTCCGGGTTCATACCTGTTACCTGACACTTGAGCGTAACCTCACTGCCCAGCAGGAGATCTCCAGAGGAGCTGGCCGAGACTGACACAGAGAGGGACAACAGACAAGGGCGAGGATACAGTGAGAATGACAAAGAGCAAGAGGAGGCCATGCCAGATGAGGGACTTCATCCAGATCATTAGGAAGGTGACACACCCTTATGACATGAGAGGAAGAGCAAAATGAAAATATATCATTGTACTTATTGCTGCACAAAATGGTCACAGCTTTACAGGCCGGAAAATCTGAAATTTAGGGATATTAAATCATGAAATTAAAGGGGCACTCAGGCAATTTTACACATAAAGGTCGAATTTAATCATAATGAAAAATGCTGCTTCGCTGGTGAAAATAGCTGCACAATAGGGAGCATGCTAAAGTTTGAAAGAAATCTATGGCGATGTTATCTCCGCCTGAGCTTTGAAACTACATGTTTTTTTACTTATCAGGAGGCCTGTGTTTCAATCTGGCCAAGGGGGGGTTTAAAGGTATGAACGTTTACCAGACAGGGAGGGTCTAATGAAAGATATCGAGTTGCTTCACAGTAAAAGTTTGGAGCTTGAGCCAGATTAAGGGACATCAATTAGGATATTTCGGCGTCTGCTACTTTGATTTTGCCAGTTGTTTTTATAAATCTGTCTCTAAAGTTTATAAAGATGCAATAATAAATTTATTTTTAATTCCATACATGTGTGTGTGTACAATATTTTGCATTAAATACCCACAATATTTGGACGCAGTAGGCCAGCCCATGGGGACTGGGCTTGAGAACCACGAGGTCACCAGTTCAAGTCCACGTACTCACCAAGTATGGAGTGTGGACTGGCAGCTAGAGAGGTGCCAGTTTGCTTCTGGGCACTGTCAATGTGCCCTTGAGCAAGGCACCAAAAACCCAAACTGCCATACTAAGTTGCTATGGCTGACCCTGTGCTACCGCCCTCGTTCGATGCATGTGTGTGTATAAGCGGGATCCCCAAAGAGGTACATTTTAACTGCTCATTGCCTGATTGTGTGGACTGACAAATAAAAATAATTCATTTCAAAATGAATTCTTCAAAAGTTACTTCATTCAGTAAATGTGCAGAAATTATTCTTATTCGTAAAACTGACCTGTGACATTTAACTGTTTGATGAAAGAGTATTTAATTTTACCTCTCTTTCCTAACCCTCCTCAAATTTTCACTTTAATTTTTTTTATCAAACTAATTACTGTGGGCAGAGGAATTTCTTTTAACACAGTACAATGACTTTCACCAAAAAGACGAGTGTTTAAACTGCACAATCAGAATCCTGATTGAAATGATGACGTAAACCCACTCACTCTGTATTCTGTGCAATGCCATTATTTTTCAAAATATACATATTTCCTGGGTTGTGTGCTCACCTAAAACCACAAGGAGTGTATGTTGGTAACTTTTCCCATCTGCCTTGCAAGTGAACTTTCCAGCATCTTGCATCGTGACTCCAGCGATCTCCAGTCTTGTTTCTGGCCTTATCTTTGACCTCAACGCAGTGTCAGATTTGCCTGGAGCAGAAAATATCCAATTGACAACAGTGACATTTTCAAAACAATATGTTGTGCTGCAGATAATGTTGACTGTTTTATTTTTCTGATAAACTGTTTGTACCTGTGCGAGGGAAGCTGTACTTCCTTTGTACTTTTGGAGTGCTACAGAGCAGGTCATTCTCACGATTCCACTCCAGGGTGTCAGAGTAGGTGCTGACCCCACACTCGAGCATGGTTTTCTGCCCTTGTTTTGCAACAAACACTTTCCCTGAAGCAGAGAGTGCACAGAGCACTATAGAGAGAGGATCACACATCACTTGATATGATACGTTCACAGTAGAATATCACAAACTTAATGTACAAAGACAAGAACAGATGTCATCACAATATATTCTAATACTGTAGACTCAAACAGTAAATATGAATTAAGGTAAGGGTTTATCAGCCAAACACAACTGCAGCTATTTTCCAAGGTAGATTAACTGAGTCTTCTAAACATAAAAGGACTTGGATCAATCAACTCATTAACCCATTATTTTAATGAATTATATATAATAAAATTAAGTATTTTCACTCACCAAAAACAAACCAAACTATTGTCCTCATTGTAGATGTTGGATCTGAGGGGTAAAAATAACACAAATGTTCTTCTCGCTCAGGACAAACGTATTTCACAGAAATAACTTAAATGCTGAAGTTCATGATGTGAAAGCAAATATTTCCAGGTTAGAGACACCACACACAGCTTCTGTTCGAGATGAGCATTTTAGAAAAGCATGTGAGCCCTAACCACTGAGCTACTGTTGTTCTCTACTTCCTTCCTCTTCATATTTCGTATGATAAATTTGATTTACAAAAAAAAGCTTTGCAACATTTAAAAAGAAGAACCTGAAACAAATGTCCCCGGGAAATGCCAGCATGTTTTGGCTCTTCTGCATTTAATGAACATAATCAGTAACACATGCGAAGATGCTTCAGTGTAGTACAAATGGATCTTCTTGTACATTTGGCACAAGTTTATTAAGAAAGTAGTAATTTCCGTACAGTTTTCTTAGTAATAAAACTGAATAAAATATATTCTCAAAAAAATGCTGACAGGCCATTTATCACTCTTTGTCTCATTACTCTGATAAGTTTCATGATTTTAAACAGTTTAGAAATGGACTTTTTTGGCAAGCTAAAATACTTGAATCTATGTGATCATTTCAACAACACAGAGCATGTCTTGGTATAGTAGTTATTTTGAAGAGCCAAACAATTGGAATCGGACCAATAATCAATATTTCATCGTTTCAATAACTGCATCAAAATTCGACTAAAAAGTCTCAGTTGTCATATTATCAATGTATTTCACTTCACTGACTGCATAGTTTAAGCTTTGAGAAAATAAAGAATCATAAACTCCGAAATAAGAGTGACCTTGAGATACACACTAAAGGCTCGGGGAAAGGCACATTTCTCTTTCACATCTGTTTAGCAGCATTGATCTAAGCTCTTATATTTGTAATCATAATTTCTTTAGAAACCTAAATGTAAGAGGAGAGACAATAGAGACAACATACAAAATGTTTAATATTTCTTATTAAATTGTTTCATCCTTCTTTGCTCAGTTTGAACTTACGGAAGAAAATGAAAATGGTTTCAAAATGGTGACATCAAATCCAATCATTTCATTCGACAACATGAAACTTTATTTCATAAAGGATCTTACCTCAGTTTTGAAGCAGTGCAGTGTCTTTTGTGCTTTTATTGAAGGCCAAAACCTTTGTTAATCCTCTCTGTGTCTCACTTCATCGAAGGATGCAAAAACTGAAGAAGGCGGAAAACATCTGAGAAGAATCTTGCACCTGGGAGAGTTGTAGGCCAATGCAAACCCCCAGCTCTTTGTGGGTTTGCTCTTCATGCCTGCGCTTTCACGTAAAAACTAGGCCCGGGATTCTCTACACAGCGCCATTTTCACAGGAAGCTGAGGAAAGCTCTATGCAGTGGCTTAAAAACTCTTGAAACAACAGAGGCGTTAACTATATTTCAAATATACACACAATTTGTGGGATTGTGGCAACTCACGAGACGGAAAAACCAACAGCAAACGTTCAATTTAATTAAAGAAAAAGGCAGAATGACAGAAAGACAATTCTTTATTTGTCACAGCAGAAGTAACAAAGGATTTGTTTGCAAAATAAAAACAAAATAAAACAAAAATCACCCAGATATCACCCGCACCAACCTTTAAAGAAAAAAACAAGTTGATTTGGTGTTTTGACTTTTTTATTTCCTTTTTTTAACACACATTTGAGCTGTTATTTGTTTGATCCTCTCAGCGTGGATGTTTTAGCTGTGTTTTTTTTTTTTCTACTTCCTCGATGAAACGGGCGGAGGAGGAGCTGGTGCCCTGCTTAACTGGGGACACCAAGCTGCAACCGTCCAATAAAAGAAGAGAGGGCTGGAAGCAACATATTTTGATGGGGAGTGGCAGTGACTACTGATGGCAGTGGAAATCAATAGTCAGGACATGGAAAATGGTAGTTAAGCAAACGTATTAATAAAGAGTGAATGGATTTAGCAACCGAGGTTCCTTTGAATGTTCAGGCCTGTTCCATGACGCTGATTTAAAACCTGAAACAGCTGTTTACACAGTTTTCAAATGGTTTTACTCAGCATAGTTGTCCATGAACTAACTGAATCTTCTCTGAACAGGCCCGTGGTTTGTAATCGAAGGATCAAAAACAAAAATCCCCCCCCAACACTTTATCTGTACATTTGCACCAATTCATTTAACTGTGTATATATGCAATCTGAGGGATTTATTTACACTGTCGTCAGCTGTGAAGCGTGCCGGGGCAGTTGTAAGAGCTTGGTGGGGTGCGACTATGAATGTTATCTTGTGTGTTTGTGTTAGCGTCCACATTACTCCTCCTTTACCCCAAGTGTAACGCTCCTTTGTCTCATTCAACCACTCTTCGGTAGAAGTAGAGGTATCCCAGGTCTTTGGGAGGTTTCTCTGAAGCGCACACCTTCTGATCGTTGAAGATGACCCACCTGTAAAACAGAGACATCGCTTAGTTCACACAGAGCTACTTGATAACAGACAAGTGAAACTCAGTAAGTGCAGATCTCCTTCAGGTGTGTCTGGGGGCATGAGGATGGGGAACAGGGAGTGCAGGGCAGGCCCCCTTATATTAATTAATCTGCAAATGTTCTGGTTCAAAATGACACCAAACTTTTCTATGGATGTCAGTTTTTGAGCCACGACAAAGGCCAAAATGTCGGAAATGCCTCTGATACTGCCTGAAATGCTGGGTAAGGTATTGACGAGAATGCAGGTCTATACACTGATCTGTTACCACCTAATTTATTAACAAACTTAAACCCCCTCGAGGGTGGTACTCTAATTATTATTATTATTAGTATATCTGTGAATACACTTTGGTCTAAAAACAAACGATAAATGGCCTTTATGATCTTCTTTTATTTAGTGGCTTGACACGGAAATGGGTTAGTAGTGTAGACGTTATTTTCATTGTATATTATTTTTCTAACAACACTGGCATTTGATTGGTAATCTGTACCAGCTGACACGCAGGTTCAGGTATCACAATTGGTACAGGGAATTAAAAAATGGTATTTGAACTTCTGTAGTTAAGACTACAATAAAATAGGTTTTTCAAAATGTGTTAGTCACTACAACTACGAGAGGTCCTTGAGCATACAGTCATAAATGTGCACACAAAATCTGGTGGTTTGGGAGATTAGTCATGGACAGACAGATACACACACATGTATGCACACAAGCAGGCATGTGCACCACCAAACATATGATCCCCTCTAGGCCTACGTCTGGTGGCGATAATAAAATATCCCACTTGGGCTAAGTGACACCTGCTTTTCCCAAAGGACCAACATATTCATATTCTAACACATAATGGTCATTTTTGAGCAATTTCATAATTTATTTGTTCTCACTAGTACAGATGGGATCATTACTAATATCAAAATATAAAATAAATCTGGTGTTTTCTTGCTAAGTCGACACAAGTGTTTTTCTTGAGAGGCCACTGTGCTTGAATAGTTGTTGTTTATTGTGGATTTTTGTATTTTATGTTGCATTTGTTGCATTTTAAATTTGTTTTGATTGACTGGTTGTAAAAGAGATTTTCAATCTCAATGGGACTTTCTGGTTAAACAAAGGTTAAATAAATGAAATAAATCCTTTAAACCTTGTTGTATGAAAGGTTAATACTTTGTACTGTGATCACATCAGGTGCTCGTTCTGTTTAAACCAGACCTGGAGTATGGTGCCCCCTGTTGAGGTACTACAGAATCAGCTACACATCTCACATTTCATGACTAAATGAACTACTGATAAAAGAACAGACAACTTGTGAGAATGTAACTCGCTTTGTTGTTTCTTCCAGAACATGGGATTTGCATGATATTAATTATATTTGAGGATCTGAGACTTGCAATGACATTTTTTCAACAGCTCTGACTTTTAAATGACAAATTGAGGCTTTGAAACAGCAAAAACATCCCTTAAAGCAGCATGAATACTTACTGTGATCATGTTTAAAGATATTAAACATAGTGCAAAATATTGTAAAGCAGCAGCTTCAGTTCAATAGAATCTGTATCAGGAAATGTTTGGATAAATGCACCTGGAATGACAGTGAGAAGTAGACTGACGGAATGTGGGAAAACTGAGACATACTGTTGTAATTGCACTTATTTTACCTGAGACATCTCAGGCTGTTCATCTGCTTGTAAAAGGATGAACCTCCACAGAATGTACTTGTAATTCTTTACACAAAAAAAAGGGAAAATATCTGAGCTAATGGTATTTATAGGTATTTATAGGTGCAATGTTTTTATTGGTCTGGCCCATCTGAGATCAAATTGGGCTGCATATGGCCCATGAACTAAAATGTGTTTGACACCCCTGCCTTAAAGGTAAAAAGCACTAGGCAAAAAAAACACTTACTGCTGATCCTTCTTGATGTGGCAGACATAGTGGCCGCACATTGTGCTTGTCCCCATGTGACTGATGAATGCAAACAGCTCATACTCTGGATGAAGTAGAAAAAAATATTATTTTTAACATATATAATTAAATTATGATGGCTGAAAGAGCACGTCTTTATAAATAAAAGGTGGTAATGTCACTGCAGTCTATATTTCATGTTTGAACACATCACTGCAACTAGTCTGAGGATCATTTTTGAATGCTTCCTCTCTGATCCTTCTCCTTGGGACTTACTGCCTGGTCCGTCTCTGACACGAGGCCCAGGCGGAGGATCCCTGCCACCTTCGCTCTCTGCGGCTGAGCGGCCGCCCTCAGACACATCCATGGAGTCCAGGTCATCCAGGTGGGAGAAGATCCAGTCCACTGCCCGGTCCAGGATATTACTCTGTGAAACAAACACCAGTTAGAGGAGACATCTCCAGAGGATATCAACAAATGAAGTTTTTGGTCAAATACAAGCTTTTCTAGAAGTCTGTTTTGATGTTACAAGTACAACTTTAAGTTTGAGGGCCAAAGACAGCTGAGGCCCTTTGTTAAAGGTCTGGCAATCGATGATGGTCAAAGTTCACTTTTATGAAGAAGCCAAATGTTTGATAACACTGTAATAATATAACTGTAATAATGACGTAACTGTAATAATACAGAAAGTGTTTTCTCTGCCTCAACGTGGAACTGTAGCGAACGACAGGACAACGGGAAAAAAAATCTTTGCTTACCTCGATCATCTGGAGTGGAGGTTTGAGGGTCACACAAACTGGTACCTGCAGCTCTTTGTCTAACTAGTTCACTTGTGTAAGTGACCCACTGACAAATAAGTGGCAAAAAATCTTTGAAATGTAGATCTTGACCTACGCCTACTTTGGAAAACAGACTAATCTAGTAATCCTAATTAACCTTCCAAAAAGAAAACTCAATAGCTGCTTTAGTAAAAGACAAATTTTTGTTAGTCAGCAGGTGTTTTCTCTGCGACTCTCATCAGCAGTGCTTTGTCCTGTGACACATTGTCCTCAGTTATTGAAAAAATAATAATTTCCAGCTGTTTCATCACACATGGAGGCAAAACTGTGAAAGCTAATGTAAATTAGCTACCACATACAGTAAATAACTTCTCAGACTTATCTCTTACCAGTGCTTCTGACAGCTTAGTGCAACTTTTAGCAAAATCCTGTTACTAGTTTTTGTTGCGGTATTAAGGCCAACAACTGTGAAAGTCTCCAGGAATGATGAAACTTGGCAATGTTACTGTCTAAATATAAAAAAAGGCAGCAGCTGTGCCTGTATTGGCAAAGTTCTACTTTTAGAGTAGTGACATATGAAATTAGTCAAATCCCCATCTCTAACTGGAAGGAGTTTGATTCTCACCGTAGCTCGCAGTGCTTTGGTTGCTTGGTCTCGGCTGAAACCCATGGAGACGATGGTTGCCAGATGCTCCTCGGAGAGGCTCTCTGTGGGTGTGGTCCCGGGGCCAGAGCTGCAGCCTGGCAACACCAGGGGGGCTGCGAAGTCTGCAGCCAATCAAAAGGAGGAGACATAAGTTAAAGGAGCAGTCGCACCGACTGCTGACTTGCTTTCTGCTTAAGTCCTGCTGCTCTGCACACCTGGGTCATCCATGTGGCCCATGATCCAATTCATGGCAGCATCGATTCCAGTGTTCCCAGTGTAGTACACCGCTTTTCTACAGGCCTCCAGTGGGAATCCCATTTCACATAACTGGGATACAGTGGAGTCATCGAGGACTGGAGCTGAGTGTGTTAATAGGAAAAAGTTGAATTACTTGGATGTACTTTGTGGAGCTCACATTGTTTGCTGGTTTTCTTTTTCTTGTGGAAACACTGATTAATGGCAAAAGAAAAAAACACTGTTGGTCTATTTTTGTGCCCAGAGCGCTTCCTTCCAAAATAATGAAAATAATATACAGAAGCGTTAACTCATATACACCAACAACAGGACCATTACAATCATACTTTAATTTGCAACTTAAACGCCACGCTGCAAAAGTAAACAAATAATAAGGCAACTGAAGGACGCAAGGGAACAGAAAAGGCAGAAAAGAAGAAAAGGAGGAAACAAGGGTGGACAAATAAAAGCGCCACAGAGGGAGAAGGAGAAGAGCAGAAACGACAGACAGACTAACACAGCAGTGGGGAGTAGAGAGAGTCGTCCTCATCGTTGCCATGGGAACCCAGGATACCTTTAACCTCCACATCTGGGGTCATGAGTGGGGGCGGGGCCACCTCTGGTAGGAGCTCTTCCCCTGGCTGCTGGCCGGTTGCACGTAGTGCGCTCAGGTCCAGAGTATCAGGAACGTCGATGCTTACGTCTGCAAAAAAGAAAATGATCTAACTTATCATCCACTTCAGTCCAAATACTTGTTTCCCACACCTTAACGTTAGAAACAACATTGTACAACATTGTCCCAATGGCTGTGTGGGGAAGTTGAGAAAAGTTATGTAAATGTCTTCCGACATGCTGTTAATTTTCCCCACAGGTGACTTTGTAACTGTTAAAATGTGTTAATGTGTTATGTTGCTCCTCAGGCTCTGTGGGCCTCTTCCTCCCTCATGCTATTGACTGGTGAATCACGGTCCATCTGTTGGTACAGAACAGCTGAGGAGCTGCACTTCCACTTGTGTGTCAGGACCATAGAAATAGACTGAGAGTAGAATGAAGTGCTCCAGGGATGAAGTTTTTTGTAGAACAACGCAGAAGTTAACATCGCCCTGGTTCCTCCGTCAAAGAGCCCACGGGATTTTTCCACTGAATTTTGCATTATTGCAGAAAATAAGCTTTGTTACAAACACGTTTATGATACTTACACATTTTGTTCAGCAAGGTAATCTTCACAAATGAACATCACTTTCATGATTATTGAAACCTAAATGTAATCAGCAGAGGTAAAAAGCTAACGTCAGGCCATAAACGAACCACACTATGGTCACGACTTAAAGGGAAATTTCGGTTTATTTCAACCCGTCTCCTATATTAGTTAGCATGTTAGCCGTTAGCCTAGATACAGCCGAGGTGCATAGTAGCGTCAGACCTGTTAAAACGTAAATGAACGGGCATACTTCAAGTGCAAAGTTAGTCCACTAAACAAGCTTTTTTCCACAAAGACCGCCTCATATCGTTAGGATAAATGTCAGAGAACATATAGAAAATGACATGTAAACGTGTTGTCTCACCTTACCGGTGTGGTGCCATGTTTGTTTATCCCTCTAACTCTGCTTTCCAAAGCGTGGCCGAAATATATCTCGCCAGCTCTAGATAAAGCCCAGCTGGATACTACTCCAGGTGGAGGTGTCTCGTCCTCGGTCACATCCAGACCTTGAAAATAAGGCTGCAACCGGTCCCATTCCTTGCAACAGAGGCATTCCTCACAGGTACACCACCAATCTCCAGAGCTACGCAGCATTGCAGCATTCGTCCTCTACCTGTTGCGCCTCCCTCTCTCTCTCTCTCTCTCTCTCTTTCTCCTCCTCCGTTCTTCAATTTCACGAAGCTCTTCGTCAGTGTATCCTTCCAGCTGTTGCTGCTTGTTCAGGCACGCTATGAGATCACTGCTTGTTCTCACGGTATTTCAGCTGCGCTTTGGAAAGCAGAGCTGTGGTGCGTTCCAGGCAACCCGTAACTCGTGTTTTCACAACCTGTAACCCGTGAAAGTCCACTGGAACGGCAGTCAAACCTGTAACTTCCCACCCGTGAACTCGTACCAAAGCGATGTACTCCCAGTTCCGACCTCTGACGTCACATAACCCACAAACAAATATGGCAGCCCCTGTGGATGCGGTGATGCTGCGTCTGATACACGGTAGACTTTAGGACAATGTAAAACTGTCTGTTAAACTGTTTGTGCACCACAGAAACATCAGTTTGTCACGGTCACACGGATTTTGTGTTCACGTTTGTGGCTGTGCACCTGGAACGCTTTGAGGTGGGAACTCTGAGATTTCAACTAGGAAATTTCCCAGTTCCCAGTTGTCTGGAACGCAGCACTAGATGATAAACAAACATGGCAGCACACCGGTAAGGTAAGACAACACGTTTACATGTCGTTTTCTATATGTTCTCTGACATTTATCCTAACGATATGAGGCGGTCTTTGTAGGAAAAAAGCTTGTTTAGTGGACTAACTTTGCACTTGAAAGGATGCCCGTTCAATTACGTTTTAACAGGTCTGACGCTACTAATGCGCCCCGGCTGTATCTAGACTAACGGCTAACATGCTAACTATTATTTTTATGTCACTAGTCACTTGAAATAAATTTAGGACGATAGGAGACAGGTTGAAATAAACCGAAATTTCCCTTTAACGTTGCCACCACAACAAGACTTCCTGTAGTCTCATTTAGCCACTTGTTAGCAAATGCCTTTTTTAAGTCACATAAAAGCTTCAAAATTCACAAGTAGGGGTATTTCCTGACAGATTTTATGTCATAGGACAAAATATTGGCAATTACTATATTTTCTAAAAAGCAATAATTCAGCAAAACAAATATAATGAAAAAGAACCAATTGGAGTATCAATAAAGTACGAAACAAATAAGGAGTATCGATAAGAGTAGCAGTGTCGATAAACTCTTGATACCATCCCTGTTGGAATATGACAGTGAGTCTTTGCAACATGAATTGTTTTGTGTTTTAATATCTGTTTGCATATACATTTGTGTGTAGAGCAAGAAAAATACTTATCTTTTCAACACAATCATTTAATAATATTAATTCTTGCTCACCCAGTTTCTTGGGCACCCAGTCAAGGCCAAAGGTGAACTTCTTAATCTGGATAACCAGGTGATCGGGGAAAGAGGCGAAGCGGGTCGTTCTGACAAATGAGACAAAACCTGATATTAATAAATACATCTTAAGATTTGTTTCATCACTTTCTGTACGTGTGCCTGTCTCTCTTCATACTTGGTAGCAGTAGTCTTGGACTGTACAGCTGAGCTCCAGAAGTCTGTGAGAATCTCTGGTTCACTGAGGGCCGCCATGCAAGCTGTGAAGGGGATTTGTGCACGCACTGTAGGGGCTGATGAGTCCCCCTCCTCACGCCGCCGCTCTGCCTCCTGAAGCTCTTCTGTTAGAAAAATATGGACATGGTTGAGAAACTTACACACGCAACTGTATTTAACACATAAAACCAATACACTGTTGTGAATGTACAAATACAACTCAGGATGCGAAGCATAAATAAACACATCACATCCGACACCTACAGAGCCCTTATTGAACCACCTTATAGAAACGCTCCACCAATTTTATACACACAAAGATCAGTTTATTTGTCACAAGGTTTACTACACAGCCTGTTAAAAAAACTTAACTCTAATCATGTCATCACCTCAACTTTATGGAAGACCAATACTAAATCTCTGGAGTACCCCCTTAAAAACTGGTGTCTCTACATCGTCATTACTGAAGAGAACATGTAACACTTCCAATAGTCACAAACATGCGTATTAAAATTGATTCTTGCGTTCCACCCATGCTAATGCAGGCTAACTGCGCTAATGACTGATTGAAAATTCGCAACAACAGTTTTTACAGACACTAGCGTTATCGCAGAGCCTGAATGAACAGAGCCCCTCTTCCTCCGGACAGCTGCCTCCATCAGCTGTCTCCTAGTAAAAGGGACTTAGCTTTTAATTAAAAAGTATTCGTCAGCAGCTCTGTGCTGCACTGTGGCCTTTGCGCTGTGATTTGCAGCTCATAGTGAGCAGAGCTGATACCAGTGATCATGTGTGGAGCTCCAGATTGAGTTGGACACTGTATCCCATCAGGCTCTAACCTGTGTTGGTAGCCTGGTCCATCGGCACAGGCAGCTGGACAATGTAATCCACCCGCTGTGTGTACTTGGCTTTCTGCGACTGCTGACACACAATCCTCTCCTCCACCAGGAACCTGAAGGCTTCAGATGGGTTGGCTCCAGAGCGACAGTTCCTCTGTGGGTGAAAAGAAATAAAAGTATAAGACAAAAGCTACAGACCAAAACAGGAAGCAGAGCGAGAGTGTTACCTTACCTCCACCATGTTTATGAAGTGCAATAAAAACTCCTGAGCATCCTGTTGTCGATTGGTGGAGAACTCTGGGTGGCCCCGCCCAACAAGTGCTTTGAACATTCGTGGTGCTATACCGATTTGGTCTCCCTGCACACAAAGAATGAACAGTGGGATTTGTTAGCAATGAGAGCTAATATTAGGAAGCCCACTTTCTCACTTATTTCTGAGAGTAAATTCCACACGTGCCGTGGATATCTGTCAAAACTATGGCATGTAAATCCACTGTGTTTGATTGTTTCCCCTTACCCTGGGTTCAGATGCACCGTTTTCATCTCCAGGGTCTGGTGCTGGTTTGGAATACTCTCCTGACAACAGACCGTAGCCGAGCTTGGCTCTGTGATAAACAAACAAAGCCGACATCACTGCACATCCAACAATATACCACAGTCTCACACAGGAGGAGGATTTGGATATAGGCCTAGATGTATTTTTGGCTTTCAAATGACATGGTGGAATGTCTAATCAGGGAGAGGACTTTCTCTACTCTGGTGGGTATTAAAAAAAAAGTTTTTGTATAGCAACAGCAGTGGAGATCGTTTGAATTAGGCCACAGACACATCAAATCTGGCAGATTTCAAGTGAAAACACAAAACTACAGTATAAAATATAATCTGATCTTTATTTTTCACAGTTTTGCAATTAAAAAATGAGTGACCTCCGAAAAGTGTGAAGCAAAGCTTTCCTGCACTGGCATGGAGCGAACATAACAAGAGGCCAAGTGTCAATGTGGGTTTGTCTGAACCCTGCTGATATCAATAGGGAGTTTCTATTCAGGAGGATAACCCACATTAAAAACAAAAATCACATTTAAATACGGAGCTGCCTGGAAAGGAATCTGTAATCGGCTTTGGGTCTGACAGCCGGCACAGTGTGTGTATGTTTGTGTGTATTTATGTTGATGGTTTCTTTCATCTTCTGTGGCTATGATGGCACAAGACAGAATGGTAAAGAGGACAGGATGTGTGTTTGAATGCACGTGTGTGAAAACTGTGCTATATGAGAAAAGACATGCCAAAAAAAAAGCACCTTGGAATGTGTATTATTTTATCAAACCCTGTCCTCTGCTTTCCTGACGTACCACTGACGGGTGCTTTTGGGCATCTAGAAGGGCTTTTCCATTCACATGTGCTGGCTTGACTTAATTTGACACAGCGTGTAAGCCCAGCGCAGCAGGGATTTGAATCTCCTTTACAACCAGGCCACCCACTCAAAGGTGTGTCTTTAACTGATGACGCTCTTGTTGCAAGTCAACGACATTTCAAAGCAGTGTGCTGATCTACTGCTAAAGTCCCTCGTTATTTTGCTGCAAGCATTTTTCCATTACTCTGCACAGCAGGTAACACACGTTAACCAGCTGGAGGTGAGCTGTTTGCAGAGTTTCAGTAAGAGCCTGTTGTCTGCAGCTCTTCATTTAACATCTCATTGTGGCTGTTTCTGCTTGAACTCTTCTTCCCTGCGGCATAAGTAGACTTGAAGAAAAGCCGCTTACAAAGTTCCGCTTTTACAGTGATAAACACATTTAATTTCTTATAAATTATTCACAATAGAAGTCCATAGTTATTTTGTTATGTAAAAGCTTTCTATTGTGCAGCAGCAAAGTAAGGAAATGTTGATTTTTAATCAGCTGTGACTTAATACGACTCCTATACGGATGAAAACAGACATGAAACAATAAAATAAAGCAGATAATTAAAATACAGACAGGACACAGGAGAGAAACTAAACTCCAACCCTGAACTCATAAATATCTTTCTCTCAGGCCTCCTGCACAAACATGAGTCAAGGCTTGCAATACACGCTTGTTTGAGGGGGAGAAAAGGGGTTGGCTGCAGTGTATGAGATATCATCATTAGCGCTCGGAGGCAGTCGGGCACACATTTGGCTTGACTATGGAGATGGTCCATCTTGGGCGTAGCTAGGCACGACTCGGCACCTTTAAACTGTCAATGGAAATGCAAATCGACATGACATTGTTTGAATCGGTGAGGCCTAAGTGCCAAAGGAGAATGGTAATGTCACAGGGTCATTTACTGTATACTGCAATAATATGTGTGACAAGTCAAATGTACATTTGTAATGTTACATGTTATAATTCCACACAATTTGTTTCAGTTGTTATCACCCGACACGCTTAGGCCTCTGTAATCAACATGTGGAAAGTTTGATACTCAGTTTTTGTACCCCTACGTTCACCTTTGGGGGTACCCCACCTTCAAAGGGGTGTCTCCCACCTTGCCTCTCCCCTTTTGCTGTTGTTCTCTGTGGGAGAGGTAAGCGACATTGCTCTTGTGGTAATTTCCATGTTTTAGTGTTGTTGAGATATGTTTATAAGTTCACTTTTTGCTAACATAACCTTGTGTCGCTTAATTTGTGTAGGGGCTGGAGTTTGTATGGTTGTGTATGACGGAGGATTTTGTTTTTGCCACCTGTTGTCAGGAGAGGAATAAACAGAGATCACCTCCGAAGATACCCACGGTCTGGGCCTCTTTATATCTGCACAACGCAGACATCACTAGAGTCCATCGATTACAGTAATACAAGAGCTTGCCACAGAACATAACCAGACACCTTGAGAGGACACTCACACTTGGGTTTTAAAGTCCTGGGTGGGGTCGCTTGGGGCTTCATCAATGATCTTTTCGATGTTAGCCACGTACCTGGAAGGGATGAATGACGGGATATGAGAAAAATTGTTTACATTCAGTATCTTAGCGTCAGTGTTGGACAGTGTGAAGTGTCACTTTTAAAGGGAATATTAAAGAAATGAGGAAAAAGATTTCAACTCTAATGCTGTAGTGGCCAATCTGATTGTATTTTTTATTGCAGTCTGTCAAAAGAATTAGCATTGTCTCTTATCACTGGAAGCGACACAGTCAACATAACAGCTGGAAGGAGCAGGAGGATGGGAGCTAAGGGTACTTACTTGCTCTGGAAGTCTGGAACAGTGAAGAGCACTTGCATGACAGAGTTGAGGTAGCAGCTGTTGCCAAGATTCTTCATGCCAGTCAAACCAGGGCCAAACAGGGGCCGCAGGGTGGTCCCCGATTCCTGGATTACCTCCCACTCCCCCACGCGCTGATTCACAGCAATTTCCAGCTCTGTCATCGTCCGTTCGGTCTAAGAGCAGAGAAGTCAAAGTGATCATAAAACAATGAGGAGGAGAAGAGAGATCTTGTATCTTAATGGGATGTTCCTTGCTAAATAAAGGATAAATAAATAAATACATAAAAAAGGAAGGAGCAGTTTTGAGCAGGAGGAGCAAAATTAGCCCATACAAAGTCGTAATGACAGCAAGCAGATGAGGAACTATAAGACACATCATCGCAGCACTAAGTGCTGCACTTTGTCTTCTGCTCCACTGTAACACAATTCCTCCACCCCCTGTCTGTGCAATATAATTATGTGTGTGCAGCAATACATTTGCAAGACAAGAAACAACATTATAATACACAGTGAGAGGTACAGATTTCTTAGACAACTGTGTAGCATGCACTCTGCATAAGAAGAGAAGCAGGTGGCAAATAAATTAATGTCAGCAGGGAATCAGTGAAGAAACAGGTGTGGAGGAAAGTCGGCGTATAAGATACTGGCTAGGCCATGAAGGTAAGAGCATATATCATAATACATACATATATATATATATATATATATATATATATATATATATATATATATATATGTATAATGTATGTATAATAATCATTTAATAATATGTTATATAAACAAACAAGTATCAGTTAACAGTGTGCTGGCAAGGAAAAATAACCAAAAAGTAGAACGAGAAAGAGAAGCTGGTGACTTATTCAATAATATGATTTTCCTGTGGTAGTCACTATTCGCTGTCTAACACGGCAGCTTAATTTAAGACCCCTTATTAATACCATGTAATCAATGGCTGCACTATGAGGCAGAGCCAGCCATAAGTGTCTGGCTGTCTGCCAACGGGAAGAAAAAATCCAATATCTCTGACTAAATTTGTACCACTTCATTCGTAAAGCAGAAAGCTGAGTAATACTTCTGTCTACAAGAATGTTGAACATGCAAAACAGTGGGGGAAATTGGGAAAAATCAATTAGAGAAAATTAAAAGAAAATAGGAAAAAAAAGTCTGCTTGAAATAAAAACAGCAGAAACACATAACTTACCTTCTCCATGGTCATCATGTCGATGCCAAAGTGAGTCAGGTGCTCTGGCAACTTGGAATCCAGCACCATGTCATCCTCATCATAGGAATACACATCTGGACATACAGAACAGAGGGGGCAATTGAGGCTTACAAGACATGAGCAGACACAGTGTTGAAGAGTAAGGCCCACGCCAGCATCTAAATGGACCGAAGTGACATTTGCAGGAACATGCCGTTTAATGTCCTGCAGCTGAGCAGCTAACTAGCTACTTAGCCTGCAACATCATTTTTCCTTTGTGAATATTTGATTGGTGGTTCATTCAACAAGCTGAGGTGCATGTGCTCACGTTTGTATGTAAGATAAGAAGGAGACTTTAGAATAAAAGCTGGTATGGGTTGCTATTCAAATTCTGTGGCTCTTGTGTCGCATGCTGCTGTCATCAGAATGACACAATTTGACTGAATGTACAGAAACAAGTTCTACGTAGTCAATTTAAAAAAAGCTATTTAAATCCAGTTGGACATTTTTACCACAGAAAAATCACCCAGCCATCTGCTTACCTGCTCCATCGGGAGTGATGGTACCAAGTTTGACAGCAAGTGGGTATCCCGTCTCCTGGTAGTGGAGAAGGGCGTGGTTGTTGCCCCCGGAGCCATCAAAGTACCTGCGACCACACAGCACTTTGCCGTCCGTCAGGTTCATCCAAAGATTCTCCTGGAGGTCACACACCTCACACCGCCAACCACTAGGATGTGGAAAAGACAAGCATCACAACTCTTAAATGAACATGTTCTGAAATAAATATTTGACATTTACACTGCCCTTGTGGGCTTCGAGTAACAAAACTGAACAGCTATCTCCATTCTAAATTCTATTATTGGAGACACAACAGCATTAATGGACCAATACAATAATGGATCAATAGATCCTAAATGCAAAGCCTTATTGCCTGGACATTTTTGTACTTGCAATTTTGCAGTCTTTCATCACTTTAGAGCAAAAAATAAGAAAATCTTTGTTTATAAAGTCACTAACATAAAAGGAATTGTATGGTGGGCTTATTCAAGGGCCCGCTGTAACATAATGTCTCACCTGGGAGGGATCTTGAGTCCATTGTCAAGCTGCTTAAGGTCAGCGGCATGCCTCGACTCCTGTCTCACCTCTCCATCCCACTGTTGAACTTGTAAGGCATGAGACACTGAGTCGGCTGCCATGATACCCGCCATTGACAGGGACACCTTTAGAGACGGCAAATAAATTGGCAGGAACAAATTTAACCTGACCGACAGCTCATGATGACACTTATCAACTACTTGATCACTAAAGGTAACAAAATGTATTATCCATATGTCCCTGTGTATCTCTATGTGCATGTGCTACAATGATCTTCTATTTAGGAATATACAGAACGTACAATATATTGTATTAAGGTTTGTCAACGATCTGAAAAGACTACCCATGTTTGCAGAAAGCCTTCTATTAATGACAGCAATCATAATTTCTTCTTAAAACTGCTTTCTGTATTGACAATGTGATATTTGGTGCTGTGAAACTGTACCATTGTTAATCCTGATATTATAAGATAGTATACTGCCATTGTATTAACCCTGACGGAACCTCAGCGGATTGATAACATTTCTCGTGCCAGAGAACACACAAGTTATCTCACCCGCTCTCTCACAACATCAGGCATGGTACCAAGGTCGTCTGATGTCACCTCCTGTCTGTCAGGTAAAATGACGACTTTTACATCCTCCTCATACAGCTCCTGCTCCACATCAAAACCTCCTTCGATCCCTGGACAGATCAGAAACAAGAGGAGAGGCAGACACAGGTCAGGTCAGTCTCAAACGAACACGTGTTTTATCTATGTCTGTGTAAATGATCTCTCATGCAATCACCTATAGCCAATCTGGTGGGCTTTTTCTTAGGCGGATGTCCAGATCCAGAGTTGTTATCATCTTCCTTCTGTGGGAATAATATACAGTAGGATATCATTGGGTGTTGAGGTAAGTTCACCTACCATGTTAAAAGATGGTGCGGATAGTTTCAATCGTGTTTTAAATATGTGTACATGTGGAATTGACCACAGTCTCTAGGGGAAAATGACAAAGTAGATTAAAGTGTCCACCTTAGCCTTGCGAGTCCGGGTGATGTGGAAGTAAGCCCTCTGGCCAGTTCGGGCATGATGCCTGTCCACATACTGACTCCCAAAGCCAAGGAAACTGTTCATGCACACATACAGGCCTCCTTCACTTTCCTGGAATGAAGACACAGGCAATGTTAAATGTTACAACCTGTCCTCATCTCTCTCTGTTATGATACAACTTTGGGAAGTTAAAGTTGAAGGCAGTGTAAATGTCTAAACCAAGTCACATCTTCAGTTACAACTAGCTCTCCAGTCATCCTGCTAACGCTTGCAATTCAGCTGAGCACTGGTTTAGTCTTGTCTACGTCGACGACAAACTCCAGCCTGGAGATTGAAATGCTGTAGGCTACTATGATTTGGACAGCATGAACAGTCATGCTACCATAAACGACTAAATTAGCTTGCTAGCTAGTTTGACAGCATACCCAGTTACACTGACACAGCTAGCTAACAAGCTAGCACAGCTAAGTTTCCATTACAGTGCATTATTAGCTTAGCTCGACGCTAGCTTGCTAGTTAGTTGAAGCAGGAAAATCTATGAAGCCAGTGCGCTAAAGTAGGAAAGCACTGACAAAACGTTACATGTAACAAAGACAAGAGAGAGCCGAAGTAAATGAGAAATGAAATAACACTGTTTGCTGGCTGACGTTTTGATTTATAAAGAGAAGATGGCTCACCGGCGAGGAAAATGACAAGGCGCATTCGTCTTTGTGGACACGGTCTCCGGGCTTCGGAACCCGAATTGTGGACAAAACCGACATCAAAATCTCGCCAACATCTGCCATGACAAGCTAGCTAGTTCCGCCTTGCAGTGGGACACTTGCTCCTCTGAGTTTGGACCCCCAGCCTCTGAATTCCCCGGCTCGGAAGAGTGTCCGTTGTCTGGCCCGTCTTCTGCTGTCTGTGTTTGGCTGAATGAATCATGAGATGCTGCCTTGTGTTGAGGGAAGGCCGAACGAACTCAGTTGCCCGCACGACGAGGGGCTTCGACTCGTTACCGTAATCTGTAGGGTATTGGCATCCGTCGATATTTAAGAATGCACTAAATTTGTTTTCGCATTGCATCTATCAAAGCTCAGTCGCCACTTTATATTATCTCTAATTGTAGGGAAATTATACCAATCGATTAGTCATTCAAGTAGTCACCAGACAATAGATATTTTCAATATAATCCGTTTTATTTGTGTATTTACGGTAACGTCCGTGGAACTCAACCAACGGCTTCCTCTCGCGGCTACATGCAAGTATTACAACTCATGGATAATAATCAACATCTTCTCGCGTCAGTTAGTTCACTATTTTACATTTATATTGATTTAAACTAACAAAATAACCTGTCGGAGGCGTTTACAAGGATCAGTAATGGATATATAATGTAAAATGACAGCTTCTGTTTTCCTCAAACGGGAGGAAACTTTCTGGATGGCACTCTCCTTCACTCCCCAAATATTTCCGTAGTCCCTCCTCTTCTCCCAACTCAGTCTCCTCCAAAGGGTTTGTTTCTCGGACCATGGCGCTACTCTCTGTTCATTTCACTGTATACGTGGCGTTTCATTTTGTCATCCTAGCACTGCTAAATGTTACCTCAGGAACCCCGAGTGGAGGCAGCACCAATGTTTTGGCTCTGCTGCAGCCGTACGATCTGTTGTATTACAGCGGAGTACGCTCATACTTTGGTGGGGAGTGGGCGAAGGCTGCAGAGCTGCTGGAGAAAGCCATCGTGACCAAGGAATCACTGCTCACAGCCCGCAGACAGTGTCATGATGAGTGTGTGGCAGCGGGGAAAGAGGCATTCAGTAAACTGGGTAAGTTATGATATATTAAATACTGCATGTGTAGAGAGAGGTGTAGTGATTAGGTGTTCAATGGTGGAGTCAGTAGTGTGCCAAAACTATTGTTATAGTCTTGTTACAGTGGTTGTTAGTAATTACTTAATCTACATGGGCAATGATTAATTTAATTCATGTTTGCATGGTACAATTCAAAGCTCATGCACAGTCAATAACAAGAGTCACAACTCATGTTTACTTGTAACTCCTTAGATAATGGCCTTAGTGTGTACATTAGTTGTCAGCACAGCAGTTCGACCATAGTGATTTTTCCCTTTCTCAGATTTGTTTTCTTAATTTTTTTAAAGGCCTAAAGAAAAGTTGAAAATATTCCTCAGGAAAAAATAATAATGAAATAGAAAGCTGTATTTTCTTTTAAATCCCTTTAATCATCTTGTGAGCTATCATATGTATCTTGGGAACCACTGATGTGTGCACTGAATACAGTTGTTTTATAAATGAATAAAAACACAAGGTACCACATATACCTGTTTTTCTTTACTTTATTATAGTGTTATAATAGCTATAATAGTAGTATGCCTAGCAGTTAGAAGGCCTGGGCAATATGGAGAAAATAAAATATCAAGATATTTCTGATCAAATACCTTGATACTGATAATGCAACAATATTGTAGGGTTTACTATTGGTGCTTTCACAAAACATGAAATGAGATTCTTAACAAATAATCAACGGTAATGTGGATGTAATGACAAAGTGGGTAAAGGGAATAATAAAACAGCTAGAGTGGTCTGGTAAGTAACAAAAATCACATCACTTTATTGTAATGCAGCCTTCAAAAACTGGAAAAGACGACACTTGCAATATTATAATAAAAAAATGTCTCTGCCTCTGTTTGGGAATTTTGCCACATGTGACTTTATCTTAAGATGACTTCTTCCAACTACAAAAGCAGTTATTGGCCACAAATTTAATTCAACACATCATCGGCATTCAGCCCACTGATGTGAAGGAATCCACTGCAGCAACAAGTGTCCTCGGGTCATTATTCTGTGGGTCAAAACCATTTAAACCTATCAAAACTTGTCCAAGTAGGCTAATTACATTTCAGAAACACAGTATTTTAGGCTAACTACACAATGACATGCATGCTACAATGACCTCTTTTGTTGTTGTTGTTTTTTTTTTTTGACAAAAATACTGTCACATACTGCATATATTTCAGTGAAATATCATGAAAGTATGGAAAAATTGGTTCCACCCAAGCCTAAGACGGACAATGTTCAATTGTGTTTTTCACTCCTCAAAATGGTCTCTGTTTTCTGTATTGTTAGACTCTGAGGAGGGGAGCCTGTGGGATCTCTGGACCTTGGATTGGGTGCAGCAGAAAGCTGAATGTTTGAAGTTCTGTATGGGACGCTCTGTCACACCTGTAGGGCAGCTCCCTGTTTCCTCTGACATAGAATATGAATTCAGCACTCGCAACCCGTACAACTTCCTGCAGGTCACATACTACAAGGTAAGCTATTCTTTAGGCAGCCATAAAGATTAATATCATACTAAGAATTAATTTATAATTACTGCTGACAGACGTACATATTATCTTAATTCAAAGTGGCATTCAGAGGCACACAGCTCAATGTCTATGCTGTGATCTCTAATTCTATTTATTCTCTCTTCTTCCTGCATATCAGTTGGAAAAGTTGCAGAAGGCAGCATCAGCAGCTCATACCTACTTTGTGGCCAACCCCAGTCACCTAGAGATGAGGAACAACATTGAGAAGTACAGACGGATGAAAGGAGTGACCGAGGACGCCTTCCAGGACAGAGAAGTTGGAAATGAGAAACACTGGGTGAGGAGGGAGGGATGGTGTCTTTGTAAAGGAGAGGGGAATAAAGTTAGGTAAGGGGCTCACAAGTTTATATGCCTTAAGTGCGTCATTTTATTGGGATGAACAGGGCTGACATATTGGGTCAACAAATAGGAGCGATCGGACAGTCTTCTCTGCTGCACAGAAATACTTTGGAGATGTGAGTGTGGAAAGACAGCCATGGCCTGAGGGACTGAATTCCTCTCTCTCACCGCCACTGTCTCTTTTCCAAACATGTACTCCAACCTTGGCTTTATTTATTAAAGACTTCTGCCAGAGCTACTCAGTGTGTCTATCAAACACTCTTGATATAACATGACTAGGCTTGTTAAAAAAATACACTTGCACGATGTGTCCATCAAGCCTACATTTTTACTGGTAAGCCCGGTAGCATCCTTTTTTTTAATCTAACTATGTGTTATTCTCTCTCTACATGTCATCAAACCCAGGTCCTGTATGATACTGCACTTCAGTATGAGGCCTCCACTGACTGGGTGCAAGCAACACAGAACTGGAAAGCATGTGTGAATGAAACACTGCGTCAGACAGACGAGTGCAGGGTGCAGTGTGAGGTGGCCTCCCAACGGCTGCCAGAGGACAGGGGTGTGGACAGCGTTGATGGCGTTTTCGAGAAGGCTGCAGGTATATCCAAAAACAACAACAAATATTAGGTTAACTGGGGCCTCTAAACTGCCGATAGGTGTGAATGTGATTGTGAATGGTTGTGTGTCAGCCCTGTGATAGTCTGGCGACCTCACCAGGGTGTACCCCATCTCTCACCAAATGTCAGCTGAGATAGGCTCCAGCCTCCCGTGAGCCTGAAAAGGATAAGTGGCTGTGGATAATGAAAAACAAAGGCCTCAAAACTAATGGCTGACTTTTCTGCTTTCACTGAGACAGATCAAGAACACAAAGTACACATTTTCACTATTTTTCTTTTGCTTCTAGCACTTTCCCTCTCGCTGCTCTCGTGCCGGCAGTCCTGTGTGACTCAGGTGGCCACAAGACCAGGAAGGATTTCTGCTCAGGAGGACTTCCTGCCCACACAGCTGGAGCATCTGCACATTGCACAGTTCAAAGGTCAGGGTTCGGAGATTATTTAAGATCATCCAGTGTTATCATACAGTGTATGAGATTCTTCCTCTGAATTTCCAGACTGTAATTTTTGAACCCTTAAATGCCTCTCCTCCACATTTTGAATCCCTGCTTCCCCACAGCTGGTGATATTAGTGGAGCAGTGCAGACACTTCGCTCTCTTCTCCTGTTTTACCCCTCTGACAAGGACTCCTTAGAGAACCTGCAGCTCTACTTTGAGACACTAGGTGGAGACACAGAGTCACATGGCATACACCCTGCTCAGGTACACTCAATAGCCATGACATTTAAATCACCACTATGGTGGTAACAAACCAAGTTCCTTTAATGTTTTTATGTCATGTCATGCATGTCAGACGTGCAGGTTTTAAATGTATATTTTATTTTATTAATGCTGATGACATGTTTGTGTGCGTCTGTCACACAGGAGATTGTCACATACATTAGTCACGCTGTAGAGGAGAAGAAGCTTCTGTATTTTGGTGTGGAGAACTTTGACTTCACTTTCACTGACCCAGTAAGTAGTCAGGCAAATGTACTCTATTCTGATCAACAGAATTATATTCGTAACTTTAACAATTACTTTCCATTCAGGATCTTTGGACTCCAGAAGATATTGTACCTGAATCACTGAGAGATAAATGGAGGTGAGAAAGACAGAAAGAAATCCATTCTGTGCCAAGAGCTTCAGTAAAATGCAATGAGATGTCAACTCAGTATTGTTTCACTTTCAGAGCTGAAAAGGAGAAAATAAATGACAAAATGAAAGAGGGAGAGCAGACGGAGGAGGTGGACGACAGTGGATTCTTTGCAGGTGAGACAATCAGTTCCGCCTCTTGTTTCAGTCTGCAGCAGTTTACATTTACCACTTTCCTCTCTCATCCTTTTTGATTTGACCTCTTCAGGTGGTCCAATCCGTCAGGTGGGTGTGACCATCACCATGGAGGACCAGCTTCTGAACGGGACCAATCGTGTAGTACTCGACGGAGTCATGACCGAGAAGGAGTGTGGCAGAATACTACATCTAGCAAAAGTAAGTTCAGGTTTTTAAAGAGTCATGCCTTCTTAAACAGAAACAGGAACACGCACCCATCATTTCATCTTGTCTCTGATAGGCTGCAGCGACTGCTGGAGATGGGTACCGTGGACGACGGTCTCCACACACGCCTCATGAGATGTTTGAGGGCCTGACTGTTCTCAAGGCTTTAAAGGTTGGTGAACAGGAGAAAATGGGGACGGAAATATGATGAGTTTTTGAGTGAGCGTGAATGACCTGTCCTCAGAATTACTTATCTAAATGTGAAGTAATGAAAGAACCAAACATCATATATTATCTTTGTGTGCAGTGATAATGTCATGCTTTAATATAATTCATGATATTGGTATTTTTCTAACATTATCTTTTCTCTCAGTTTGCTCAGGAAGGCATGGTGAACCAATCAGATGCCCGGCTGCTACATGAGCTGGGCGAGAGAGTCAGAGACCTGCTGCACTCCTACTTCAGGAGCCCTACGGGACTTTTCATCTCTTTCACACACCTGGTCTGCCGCAGTGCTATCACAGGTGATACCATTATTACCCATAACTCTCTTTAGAGAGACTGTTATTACTTGCTATAACTAATGAATAGAGTTGACTGTGTAAAACTGGAACAACTAGTCCTTCACTAGTTGTTATACTGGGAACTTAAATGTGTTCCTGTTGGTATGTACACTGTAAAACTGTTTGTTTGATTTTGTATCTTAGGTGACCAGGAGGGCAGGCTGGACCTGTCTCACCCTGTCCATGTTGACAACTGTCTCCTTGAGCCAGAGACCAATCAGTGCTGGAGGGAACCTCCAGCGTTTGTGCACAGAGACCTCAGGTACACAAAAATAATCAGCACAGTAAGAAGCAGGGAAAACATGACAGCCAAAAAGAGAATTTGTATTAGGAATGCTATGTAAAACCATATCAACAAAATTTTAATCAAATATTTAAAATCAAGTCTAGCAGCAACAGAAGAAGAAGCATTAAAGAGTTCAATTTAACTTAGTTTGTATAGATTGTAATGGTTGTTTATATGATTTAACAACCTGTTTCTCTCACAGTGCCATCCTCTACCTGAATGACGACTTTGATGGCGGCGAATTGTTCTTCACTAAAAGGGATGCCAAGACAGTGACAGTAAGTCACTTTTCCACCTTAATACTAGGTTCAATCTGAGCTCACTCCCCTTAACCTCTTCCCTCTTCCTCCATGTCTCCAGGCTCGAGTAAAACCCAGCTGCGGTCGACTGGTGGGCTTCTCCTCAGGTCCTGTGAATCCACATGGTGTTACTGCAGTGACCAGCGGCCGGAGGTGCACGCTGGCCCTCTGGTTCACAAAGGAGAAGCTCTATAGGGACATGGTGAGCATTATGACACACGGCAGTGACCTCCACCTCAGGTCGGACTTTTCGCTTAGAGTCATGTGGTCTTTATTGTCGTGACACTGGTGTTGGATAACAAGACCAGATGGGGTGTGATGCAAATCTGGTGGTTGGTTTCGGCCTCTGCTCATACCACATCAGTGATCTGTAGGTTTACCATATATGTGAAGACAAATCGTTCAGTTGCCATATAATTTTATAAACCAAGCATGTTTAAGAATTAGAATTTGAAGCATTTCAATCAGTTCAGTCATCATGTGGGAGTCACATTTTGCAGAAAAAGCTGTAGTGTCTCCCATTGCAAAAGTAACAGAAATACCAAGAGCTCCTCTAAAGAGTGGCTTTTTATTATTCAAGCCAAAAATGAATTATGAAATAGTTAGATTAGCTTACCCAGTCAAGTGCTGGCATACGTTTAACATCATGCAGGCTGTCTAACTCAGAGCTGTCAAGCATACGGCCTGCAGCCAGGAACCAGCCTGCCAAACAGTCCAATCTGGCCCACTGGATGACTTTGCACACCTAATATTGATGCACTTGTAAGGGCTAAGAGGTGCCAGGTTTCAGGAGTGAGTTAAACACTGCTTCATGTAAAATGCTGCTTCAATGGCTTTTTCGCCCTGACCAGAATACAGTTCTCTGTAAAAACAATGAATACTTATTGTGGTCATATTTAAAGATACTGACTATTGTGCAGAATGTTGTCAAACAGCAGCTTCAGTACAAAAACATCTGTATCAGTCGTCTATCTTAGGCCTTAACAGTCACTAAATAGTCATAAATTAGAATTGATGACACTTTTAAGGTGTCATTAAAAACATTAAATTTAAGTGTCTGATACCTGTAGACACCCTGTTTTAGAATGTACTTGTACTTCTTAATACAAAAAGAAAGGGAAAAATTTGGAGCTGTTGTTATTTATAGGTTATTATGCAATGTTCTATTGGTCCAGCCCACTTGAGATCAATTTGTATTTTGCCCTTGAACTAAAACGAGTAGGACAACCCTGGGCTAACTCATCTTCCCAGTGACCCTGTGCAACTTTAAAAATAAGAAACACATTCCTCCTCTTAAAAAATGACACACTGAATTTACAAGCAATAAAACACACACTTGCTCCAACCTTACTTGGTCTGGTATGATCAGCATCTTACTCTGACTACTGTTACATAAGCTTACATAGATTTGCTGTATAGCTGACATTACTGAGAGAGTTTGCTGACTTTTAGTCTTCTCTACTTGTGCTACTGTTACCTTTTAATGTTTGCCATTATCCTGCAGTTGTCACTGTTGGCGCCAGTGGCTGGTGTTCAGCCAAAGCTACATAAACTCACTTTGACAGAGGAGAACCACATTGTGTTAGCAGAGCCTCCTAGAGTCATATGTTCCCCAGTTCAATATCCACTTAATATAACATATTAAGGAGACATTTCAATGGGTTTCATGTTCTCAGAAATATTTTTCCCAGGTCAGATGTTCAGTGTATATTTCTGTGGGCCAGTATGCTGAAATCACCCACCTACAGCTTATAGTCTACTGATGTCATACTCTTTGAAACCTAAGCCCTCAGATTTGTGAGCAAAACTGTTTGTTTTACTTTACACATTTATTTCTCCACAGTGGCTGAATGGATTTCTACCATTTAAACCACAGTGTCTATATCTGCTCATTTTTTTGCAATTCGAACAGTGAAAATAGCCACAACCAGTCTCTTATAATGTTTCAACAAGAGACACATGCTCAAAACTCAACACAAGTCTAGACTAGGCCCTTGGGAACACAGAGCTGACCCCAGGTCCCTATTATTTTCACGTACCACAGTAACAGTATTGTACTACATTATAGTACCAAATCAGTATATTTATCTGACATCGCTCTGTTTTTTTTTCTCTCCCTCAGGAGCGAGAGGAGGCAGAGGCCCTGTGGGCTGCAGATGGACAGAGTGTGATGAAAAAGGACGCGGAGAAAAAAGAGGGCGGCGCCAACCCGGCCAGGAACGCTCGGAGCCAAGCACCAAAGGAGAGGAGCAAAGCAAGAGGCAGGGTGATGGGGGGCAAAGATGAGCTGTGAGAGCCCTAACAAACCTGACAGACTGAAACAAAACAAACTGGAATACATTTTTATCTGTGTTCACTCTAGTGGACCAGTTCTCCAACCCAAAACAGGAACTTTACACCAACCATGAACACATGTTTTTTTTCAGTTTTTGGCCTCACAGTCACACTCTTCATCTTGTTGCCTTTTTATGTAAAGCTGCTTGTTTGTATATACTGTATTTAAACTGTATATGGGGAAATATGGTCCTTTCCTCTCTCTAATGCAGCTCTACAGACCTCCCTTTAAAAATGAAGAGAATAAAAGAAGAAATAAATGTGACTCTACCAATGTTGCATGAGTACTATACCACATAAAAGCAGAGAGAGGACAGAAAGGTTCAAGCAAGGCTGTATAAACTACTAAATGATTACCTATTCCTGTCTGTTAAGAGTAGAAGCATGTGATAAGATGCGCAATTAGACAGAAACACAGCAGTAGGAAGCTATAAAAGTAGTTACATTAGTGCAGAAACTACAGTTTGAGGCAGTAAGAGGGAGAAAAGGGAACAGAGAGAGGGAGGGAGAGGTGCACACGGAAAAAAAGGATAGAAATAGAGAGATTACCGTTAATCCCTCATAAATGAGTGCATTTGTTTATGAAGCTTAAAAATCTCCCATTTAGAATATGGAATAGTAATCCAACGAGAGATCATTTAATCATTCACGTCCAGCGGAGTGACACTCGGCCACCCACTTCCATCTTATCCCTCCCATTACAACCAGTGCCTCCTTATCAGCCCCCTCCTCCGCTTTCATCCAGTGCATTAGGTACCGAATCAAGCACTGTTTACGGCCCATATTAACACTCTCACTCCCCCCTGTGTCATAATCCCCTGCTGCTGCAGAATTGGGTCGGCAGGCCTGTTTAATGGAGCCTTGGTTTTAACCTTTTCCCTCCCTCACGCGCTGAAACCATGCAGCACCCTAAAAGTCTGTTTTAATCTCCTCTAAAGTAGGTGTTATGTCTATATAATGCATCCTAGATATCCTCACACTAAGCACCCTGGCTGTCTACTGCTCTAATTACACACTTGGCAGGAGAGCATGAAATTTACAGCTGTATGATGTCATATTTCCATATTGTACGTGATTAGTAGAAATTATGTAAGGCCTGGCAGCGTAGTTATAAAACTGAAATCACAGCATCCTGTTGTCATTATAACTGAGTGCTGCTGTGCGTAGTGAGTGGTTGACATGATCACTCATCCGTTATGTTGCATTTCACGTATTAACTGCTCCACTATTTGTGGCCCAAACAAGTCATTAAGAGTCTGCTCTTCCTGTGTGATGCTACATTTTTAGGTGTAATCATAACATGAGACTCAATGGGAGGATTAAAATTCATGAATAGTTGTTTGTGACTGACCGATATGGCGTTTAATCCTGTCACCTCTCCCCTCCTCACTCCACTCACTTACACCCCATCTATTCAGAGCAAGGTTAAAGGGACAATTCACCCCACAAGCTTACTTGTAGTGCTGTTTATCAGTCTAGATTGTTTTGGTGTGAGTCGCCGAGTATTGGAGATGTCAGCCGTAGAGATGTCGGCCTTCTCTCAAATATGATGGAACTAGATGGCACTCGGCTTGTTGGGCTCAAAGCGCCAAAATAAAATACAATTGAAAAACTCAGCATCAATGTCTCTTTCCAGAAATCATGGCCAGGTTCCTCAAGATAATCCACAGACCTGGTTGTGAGCAGTTTCATGTAGGAACTATTTTCTTTCTACCAAACTACGCAAGATGCAAGCGCAAGATGTAAACATTACTGGCGTCCTCATCAGCTTAGCTACAACGTTAGCTAGCTCAGTGGTGCTAGGTGAGCTCGCAGTAGATGCACGCTTCCTTCTTTGCGATGATATGGTTGGCAGGTGTAGCTCTGTAATAAGAAGTGATGCACCGATCCAGCTTTTTCAGTTTCAATACTAATCCCGATGCTGTGGCTTTGAGTATTAGCCGATACCCGATAACGATCCGATACCATGGTTGACCTAAAAAGCTATATACCGTTACATGTAGAACAGAAAAGACTAGAGGCATCAGGCATTGATGACTACACAGCAATGATGAACTATTTATTTTTAACAAAAATAAACAATTGTGCAACAGCAGCTGAAATAGTGTAAAATACCTCCACACAGCAAATTCTCTCCTTTGCTCCATGACGTATGATGTAGCTCGCGTAGCAATAGATTTAAAGGGAAAGGATCGCCTCAGGTATAGGTTGCATTTTCCGATACTTGATCCATCTATTTTGATGATGTTGGCATGGCGCCATGGTGGTGCAGTGGTTAGCATTGTCGCCTCACAGTAAGAGGGTTCCTGGTTCGGACTTGAGGTGGAGGTTCAAATACCAGGGTGGGGGAGCCCTTCTGTGTGGAGTTTGCATGTCAGCGTGGGCTTTCTCCGGGTGCTCCAACTTCCTCCCACAGTCCAAAGACATGCAGGTTAACTGATAACTATAAATTGTCCATAGGTGTGAATATGAGCATGAATGGTTGTCTGTCTCTATGTGTCAGCCCTGTGATAGTCTGGCAACCTGTCCAGGGTGTACCCTGCCACTTGTCCAATGTCAGTTGGGATAGACTCCAAGCCCCCCCATGACTCCCCAACAGGATAAGCAGTTACAGAAATGAATGAATGAATGTCCCTTAAAAGGTTTAGTGACTCCATCAGGTTTTATAGACCTAAAAAACCCTACTCACCTAACAATGAATTAGCGTCGCTACAAACCTAACATGACTTTAAAAATGCCAAAACAACTAAATCACTGTTAACTTTAATCTAAGCTACTACTAGTAAAAAATAAAATGTTTTATAGTAGGGATAATGCAAGATCAAGACAACACTAGTCTTTAAATAGTAACCCGAAATAACACTATCTCTCTCTCTCTCTCTGTCTTTATCCCGGCCAGTGTCAGTGCGCCTGCTAACAAATCCTTTTCTTTTCCCCTCGCTTTGGTTTTCTGTCGGTTTTACGCTCCATCTCACAGCAGTGCCCTCAGCTCCATTTATCCAAATCCAGGGTCAGCTCAGCCAAAACGGCCGGTCTGCTTCTGTCGTCACTGTGCTCGAGTGAGTGAGTAAAGGTCAACACTTTTAAACTACAGAGCCAAATTTATTCACACTGAAGCATAAAATAAACACTGGAAGTAGGCAATACACACACACACACACACACACACACACACAATGCGAGGCTTTTGCAGTGTGTGTAGAAAACTATAAGAAGTTCATACTGTGTATGAGTCACAATGGTGTTGTTTAATCATCCTTATCTTACTACAGTAAGGGTTTGCACAGAAAGTATTAATGTATATCTGATTTTTGGAGGAAACATTCCTTTACTTTTGCATTCCTACAGGTAGGTCAAAGGTCACGATCAGCTACAGCAGCATCCCGGGCTCTAGTGAGAATTCACAGCCTGTTTCATTTCATTTAAATGTGTTTTGCTTGGTTTTCTATCTAATGGAAGCCAAGAACAGTTGTGTTTGCAATGTTTTTAATGCCATTATGTTGAGATCGTGACTTAATTATTTTTTTTAATCGAGAAACTAGCTTTGTTATCTTGAGATAATGAGATAAACAACCCGTCGTCATAAGAAAACAAAAGGTCAAAGGTCACTGAAAAGCAAGAGGCAGAATTAACTCCAGTGTACCAAACAACTACAGATATCAGCAATATGCCTCACTCATATTTTGTAAACTGTATACTTCTTGGTCGCATTGGATGGGGCAGATTTATTAACATTGTTAACGTGGTCATAGCTTGTCTCACCGTGTTTGTTCACAGCAAACTACCACTATGTATTCTAGACACATTGCACATGATACAGTAAGTAAACACAGTTGCTGACTCCTTCTGCGGACCGTCAAAAGATCAATGTGAAAACTTTAGAAAGAAAGGGAATGAAGGGAAATTTAAACATTACAATGAAAAAGGGTTTCGGTATCTTACTCAATGCCACTTCAGCAGCTGATTGAAGGGGCCCTATCCCAGGCCTTTTGGGTTAAATGCGGCCGCCAGACTCACAGAGCCACCATTTAGCCTGAGGATAGTCAGCGTAAGCTGCGCTGTTTCATAACTAACAGGTTATTTGCTTTGTTAGATAATGCGCAACACCAGTAGGTTGCACACTTTCTAACAGGCAATGGTGAAAATTAAAAGAGGAAACTTCAGGTTTCAGTATTTGTTTTATACTAATGTCCCACCGGAGCAGAACTTGAGCAAACTAGGGAGGTTTTGGGGCGAGACAGGGGGCCACTCATGTGTGACATTAAGTCAAAATAAAGAGAGAAGATTGTATTTTGACACAGCTAGTTACAGTAGCAGATGTCCTGTATGCTGTAAGTTTGTGTCCATGCCTGTTGGTACTGTTTACGTACAAGGAATGAACCAGAAAGACCTCTCTCCCTGATCCTGCAGTTACTCTCTGTACCACCACTGTACCCTGTCTGATCTCTGCTCTGCCAATCTCCTTCTCTGCCCATAAACTTTCTAAAATTAGCTTTAACTTGGGTTTACAAAACACAAACCCTCCTGCCAGTCATAGATCTTTTACCTCAGCACCATAAAAAGCCATGTTCACAGGTCCTCTATTTATCTCCCCCCCCCCTCCCCTCCATGATTTCCATCTCTCGGTTTTTGATACAGATTCACCCCAGCTTATGTCTTATGACCCCATAACCACGCTCTGCACCTTGTTTGGTTTCCCCCACTGTCTCCTCTCCCTTTCTGTCTCTTTTTACCCCCCCCCACCCCATCCCATTCCCCCCCCCCCACCCCTCTTTTCTGTCCATCCCAGGGTTTATCCCCTCATCACTGATCTCCCTTCATCCCTCCAATCCTCATCTGTTCCTCATAGGAGCAGTGGAGAGAGTGAGTGACGGAGGAATATCCCGCTGTGTGTGATACCAAAAGTGAATGAGCGGGAGAAAGTGTAGCAACAGGCGGGTTGAACTTATGACAACGACCAGAGGGAGACCGCTGGAGGAAGAGTGAGTAAAGATCTACCAAATCACGTTGAGAGGAGTCTCCTGCTTGGTGAGTGGATGGTCAGATGTTGCTGTTTACATATTTTGTTCTTGGTAGTTGTGAAGTTGTGACGTGCTGGATCACATTCAAAGGGTCAGATGAACAATTTGAATCAAGACTGAAAAGACTATCACCACCAACATCTTTAATAAGGACTTTCTTGGGTGTCCTTAAACTTAAATGTAAAAAAAATGTTCATTCCCAAGTTAAAAAGTTGCTGATTTTTAAAAATGCAGCACGCTAACAATATGATCTGATCTTACAGTGTGGACGATGTACATCAGAAAAACATTTAGATATCAAATGTGGAGAACAAAATTATATCGACTCACACTGAAAGCACATACATGCATTTTATTGTGGTCATGGCTCACACACCACAGAGGGATTTACATGGGATCAGCATACAGCGCTGGTTTTGTCGTGTGGATTGATAATCTGACAAAAAGCGAATATCCCTTTTGTCGTCTGACTCTTAATGCTGTCAGACATAATCTGTAAGATAAAAGTTGTTTGTGTGAATGTATCATGCGTGGTGTGAAATTTAAAACTCAAAGTGTTACATTTTATTTTGAAAATACTGAGCGTCTACAGTTTTAAGCAAACAGGAAATGGTTGTCTCTATTATAGTATATTTAATTTTATGTTGATGTCTGCTGTAATGTTGTACAGTAAGGTTGGAGGGGTATACTGGTTTCACAGTAGACAGTGGTTTGACAATTGACAGTTATCGCACTGTGTATATTTGCTTGTCTATGGTATGGACAAACAATGCAACCTGAGGAAGAATGTCACCTGTGTGTGTGCGTCTCCTGTCCTCATCAACTGCCATCAGTCTTTTAACACGTACTTCCATGAAAAAAATGGTGTCAAGTTCCAGTTATTATAAAGACCTTGTTCAACCAAAGAAACCCTTCTGTTTTAATTCCTGTAAAGGCCACTGTAACTGATAATGATGATCAAAACATTGTGTAATACCGTGAAATTACCAAATTTTCTGAGACAGTTATTGTACCTTTAAGATCTCATACCGTTGCAACCCTATAGTACAGTTTAAGGAATCTGATGATGGATAAAATAGGTATATCTGTTTTGGGCTGCAACTAAATACCTGACAAAAACTGAATGCAAAAATCACACAAAAATACAATATTATCATAAATCAATCCTGGTCAGTGATTTACAACACTGTCCAAAGCAGCCTTATACATCCAGAGATACTGTATGGTTAGCTATCACAGTCACAGAATCTTTGTGGTACACAAATTTATTCACGTATCGTCATATCGCTCAAATCTAGTACAGATGCAGTGTGTCGGTTTAGTGTCACGAGCTGTGAAGAATACAGGAAATAAAAGAATCTACCACACAAATTAAGATCTTGTTTTGCAAGTTGGACCAAGAATGCACTTGTAACAAGTCAGGAGCTCTCAGCTGAGGTCATAGGTGTCGATTTTGGTGGGACACAGGGGGCATTTCCCCCTTGAGAATTATGACATGTGCATTTGTCACCCCCCAATAGAAACATGAAAGCAGAGGACTTTTATTTTGACGGAATTAAAGACATTTCCATCGTAAATTGATGCAGGAAAGGAACAATTGGTGCATTAAAGTTCACCAGAGTGTAGAAAGTTAAGTGTTGGATGCTGATGAAACCTACGCCCTTGCCTGAGTTAAAGATGCAAACAGTCACCGATCAGACTCAAGTTCATAGGCCCAGTCACACCAAAAACACTCCACCTGCCACAGCCTCACACTCTCACAACTCTCTCTGCTGTCCTCCCCCTCCCTCATTCTCATCCCACTATCAGGCCCCCCCCCCCCCCCCCCCCCCCCCCCCCCACACACACACACACACACACCCCTTTCTCCATCTCTTATCCAGATGCAAAGAGCAGTCAGTAATCGGATGAGAGCAGATTTGATTCAAAAGGCTTCCCTTTAAAATCTCAGCCAGTAGGATTTAAAACTCACTCTCCTGTCTCGCCTCTTACCCACCACCCTCCCCTCCCCTCCTCCACTCCCCTCCTCTCCCTCTGCTGCCTCGTCTCTCTGGCTGTGTTAATGCACTTCACTATCCAGGAAGCCCTAGCAGTCATTTAATCACATGGAACAATGGCAGGGTCCCAGGAACAGAATGGCAAAAGGGTAATAGCACGACTAAAACACTCAAGCATTCATTACAACACTCATTATCGAAGCAATTTACCATCTGGAACAAATGCCTAAAATCCCCTGCTACCAACCTCAGGGACAATGTAGTCATCAGCAGTTTGAGGCAGGACACCCATACAGTAGCTGCTCAAGTGTTGGGAGCACAGCACTACTATAAAGGCCATAAATCAGCACTCTAATTGTATTTTAACACGTTTCAGGCCAGCCCTCCATTCACTTAAACATTACTGATAGATAAGGGATAGAGCACAGAGTGGCAAACAATTAAGGCAAATCTCTTTCTTTTACAGAGTCACACCCTCCTTCCCTTCCTCTCCTTTTCACTTCAAACAAATTAGAGGCAAATCCACTTGGTCATGTGTTTTGACAGGGGCACTCATTCAAATAGTGAAAGAGAGAAAGAGATTGCTGCAGGGACGCATACGATAAGATCAACGCAAGTATTCCCTCCTATCAGTTTTCAAGGTAAGATAAAAGGACATAGCATCACAGCATTTAAAGAGAGAAAAGACGTTTGTGATACCTGCACGTGTAGAAGGAGGGTGTTGTTGTTGTAGTTGGGGTTTGTTATATTGTACTGCTTTAGCATGAAGTCACTGACATATCTCGTCGCTCAGTCAGCTCCGTGACTCTGCCTTTTCCACTTGTGCCTTGATTGCATTTGTCACACTGTATGAGTTTGTCCATTAGGTGATTGGTCGACTGCTAAACATTACTCATTTAATCATGACATTACCAAATTCAATAGCCATCAACATTAGGTGAGAGCTCACTGGAGTGTTAAATGGCTCAAACCACCTGTCATCGCTGTCGCGGTGAGTTTGTCGACAAGTGAGAGCCGAGAGCCAACACACACTGGTGACATTGTTACAGGACATTCTGGTTTGTGTGTACATTCAGGGTGAGGATGTGTGCTCTCGAGAAGTATCACATCATCTGAAGAGCAAATACTTTGGCTGCTAATGTCAAGCTTGAATATTCATGCAGTCTGCGTGTGTTTGTGTGCATGACTGCGTGTGTAGGTGTGTTCTATGGGTTTGTGTGCACGCTCTTGCCTGTTTATGAAAGTTTGCAAAGTAGACGAGGGCCAGTTTGACTTGCAAAATAGCACTTACTTGGAGACTGGAGCAAGGGAGGATTACTAATCGTGCAGGTGGCTGCAGGTAAAATTCCAGCATTAAGTATTTGTACAGGGAATGCTGCTACATGAAGATAAATGAGAAGATTGCAGCTATTTTCTTGAAAGATTTCTTGGTAACTTAATTCTATTTCCACTCTCTCCCCACCCCTCTTCTTCTTCTTCTTCTTCTTCTTCTTTTCAGGATTATCTGCTTTCCTGCCATCACACCCTGTCTCCATCGGTGACAGTGCCTAACAACCATCGCCATGGGTGAAATGGAGCAATTGCGAAAGGAGGCAGACAATCTCAAAGACCAGATCACTGTCAGTAGGCCCATGTGGCCGTCCACATTATTTATCATTATGTGGCTTTGCTTGTCACTATGACCTGAAGATATATTATTCATAACCACATCTTTGATCAATACTGGCAGTAACCTGACTACCTGTGTCTGCGTCTGCTCCCCAGGCAGCTCGTAAGGCGGTGCAGGACACCACGCTGCAAGAAGCCGCAGCTGGGATCAATGTGGTGGGGCGGGTCCAGCTGAAGACCAGGAAAACACTAAGGGGTCACCTTGCAAAGATCTACGCCATGCACTGGGGCACTGACTCCACGTAAATACACAGCACACATACACAAATTAAAAGAGCACCTGCTGTTTTTATTTCACAGCCAAGATCTTGATAAATTTGGCTCAAAATTAGAGTGAGGAGAGCCAATTACGGCAAATTCTAATAGGTGAAATAGATTTCTGAAGTATACTTTTAACTGGATTTATTAAGAGGAACATGCCTGGTGTTGATTTTTCAGCTTATGTGTCTCCTTATTTCTCTGTCTCCATCTTTGTTTTTCAATCACTATCATTGTTACGCTACCAGGCTGTGTGTCAGCGCCTCACAAGATGGAAAACTCATCGTGTGGGACAGCATCACGACCAACAAGGTAGGAGAGAGCAAATGATGCGTGTATCATGATGACAGTGATGGCAGATGAGAGCAAAAGTACACCATCAGAAGACATGAATTTGCATTCCCAGCTTAGACTGGGCTAGCAGTATCTGAGGTCAAAACTTTGGCATGTATCATCACACTCACACACATCAAAATACACATATTCACATGTAACCTCACTGTTTAAAACCCCTGAAAAATTGGACCTCACATCTTACTCTGAAACAGTAAATATCAGTGACTAAATAAGTAACGCTCAAAATTTAAAATACATCTTAAAGAGAAATCTCCAATGTCATATAACCCTTTTTTCTAACTTTGCCAGACATTAGTGTGTTCCTGCAGGACGCTGTTGCTGATGCTAATAACCTGATGTAAAAACATGTTTTCAGAGCCTTTAGGTGTTTGTGGCGTACATTCAGATTCAGTGTTTACTATTTAGTTCCAGTACTTGAAGACAAGAGTTTTACCTGTCTTCCTTTGTGTGTCCCCAGGTGAATGCCATCCCTCTCAAGTCATCGTGGGTGATGACTTGTGCCTACGCACCCTCGGGGAACTTAGTGGCTTGTGGTGGTCTGGACAACATGTGCTCCATCTACAACCTCAAGGGCAAGGATGGGAACGTCAAGGTCATGCGCGAGTTGGCGGCACACACAGGTACTTTAGGACGACACAGCTCGGGAGTTAAATCACTTGAAGTCACTGATGTTCTTACCTTGGACTTGTGCCCTCCTTTTGTTCGCTTCTCATATGGTATTTCTTCGGTTGCCCAGGTTACCTGTCCTGCTGTCGTTTCCTCAGTGACAGTGAGATCATCACCAGCTCTGGAGACTGCACTTGGTAAGAATACAGTGTGGTTAACCAAACTCGAAAGCACAGTACCGCTTTTCTCTCTGTAGTGAAAACAGAAATTAATATTGTCTTTGGTCTGTCTCCTTCCAGCGTACTATGGGACATCGAGACAGGGACCCAGAAGACCGTCTTTGCAGGACACCAGGGAGACTGCATGTCCCTGGCCGTGTCCCCAGACTTCAAGTTTTTCATCTCGGGGGCGTGTGACTTCACGGCCAAGCTGTGGGACATCAGGGAGGCCACATGCAGACAGACTTTTGGAGGCCACGAGAGTGACATCAACGCAATCGGGGTGAGGATGAGGAGGGTGCCCACCAGCTCTGCTTTAATATTTTGGCCCAAAGGAGGCCCAGTTTCTAATCACTTCTCTTTCTTGCAGTTCTTTCCTAATGGGAATGCAGTGATAACAGGGTCGGATGATGCCACCTGTAAGCTGTACGACCTGCGAGCCGATCAGGACCTCATTACCTACCAGGACTCCAGCATCATGTGCGGGGTGACCTCCCTGGCCCCCTCCCTGTCTGGACGCCTGTTGCTGGCTGGCTATGACGACTTCAACGTCAACATCTGGGACACACTTAAATCTGAGAGAGTGGGTGAGTACGGGTGGAAAATAGACACGATAGAGTGAAACTTATTTCAAAGCATCTGAGGTGGAGTGCTCCACAGCTGAGTCATTTTATACTTTGCTTAGCTTACGTCATCTTTGTCCTTCTGTGCTGTGGTCCAGGAGTGCTGGCTGGTCACGACAACAGAGTGAGCTGTATCGGAGTGTCCTCAGACGGGATGGCGTGTTGCACAGGATCCTGGGACAGCTTCCTCAAGATATGGAACTGAGGCTGCTCCTCACCAGTGAGCACAGAGAGAGAGAGTATCTGCCTGGGAGAAAGTGAAGAAGATAAAAAAAAAAAAGAAATTGGAGTTTGAGGGAGGGGATGAGGGACGAGGAGCCACATAGGGTGAGAAGAGGGTATTTTAATTGTGCCAAGTCCTATCTAATGTTGGAGAGGGGTTGTAATGTGAAGATTTTTCTCCCCTCACGTCGCGCTCTCACCTTTCTTCTCACGTTATGGGGGAATTTAAGGGGTGGGACGAAGGGCGGGGGTCTCAGTAACAGATCATTCCTCTTAATAGTTTATTATATTGCGGTTAAAATAACAATATGCACATTTATCGCAGCAATTCAGAGGTCACCCAATGAGAACAGTTGCCAAATGGAAATGGTAGCACACTGGATGAGATAGAATTGTGTCAAGTTACAGCCTGTGTAGGTTCACACTAGCTATACTAATATGCTGTGTTTTATATCAATGCATAAGTTATGTCATGAGTAATATGAGCATTTGCTTTTTTTTTTGTTTCAGACTGTTGTTTGTTCTTAGTTTTGGTAGATTCCCTAGATGCTTACATTTTCTTTCTTTTCATTTTCTAAGTTTAATTAAAATGGAGTTTTAGTTTGCAGATTAGTGTTTGAGTTGTTTTGTATGTGATTGGACAATTATTTACCAGGATTTGGGGTCTTATCATTTGGCCTAACCCCTTCCCCACTGTAGCCAGACCTGAAAAGTGCTTTGGGTTAAACTGTTGAACTGGCAGATGGGATAATAAAATGGTTTTCATGGTTCACTAAGCACTTACAAAAACAAAGAGAGATGACCCCATTTGTCTCAGGACAGGAGGACTTTTTGTATGAGTGTTACACGGATGATAACGGCTATTGTGTGCATGTGAGCAATACATCTGAATCTGTATGTGACTGCTTACCTTTTCCTCTGCGTGGTACGAGTTTAACTTGAAGGACAGTTTGTGTACATACAGAAAAAATGTTTAAGTTCTCTCTAGAAGTTGGACTGCCTCTTTTCCAACACTGGATACACACTGTGCAAAGTAAAGCAATACTACCTTTCTTAAAGACTGTCTAATAAACATGGGATTCTGCATTAACACAAGTCTGTAGTGGTAATTTATGACATGCTGACTTCAGTTATGTTGTTTTTAACATGTCCATAATTAAATCCCACTGGATATTGAGTGAGGCACAAACCAATTGTTTCCAACCTTTTTCTTTAAGGGACCCCTCTTCTATCATTAAGTAAACTGACGACCCCTGACTAATGGACATTTTTATAGTATATTTAATGCTTTACAAAATAAAAACAGAAAAACTCATTAACTGTACAGTTAACCCAAATAATAACCGCAATAACTTCAGGAAGTTTGTGTAAAATGAGTGATTTGGATGAACTTTAAGCAGATTATTTCCTGCAAACATCACACTGGGATGATTGAGTTCTTCTCCCTGGTGTTTCGCAATTGTTCTATTGACTCTTTGGTTGTTTTAACTGCGTACTTCTCTACTGCAAGATGAGGCTGTTAAGCAGAGAGTAAAGGCTCTGTCAGTATAGCTTGTGGTCAGGGGCTGTATTCACAAAGCTTCCTAGTACATAGAGTTACTCCAAGTGGTAAAATTCCAAGAACATTTTTAGAACTGTGACGTTTTCTCAGAAGTTCCCCTTAAAGTTAAGACTAAGTAAAGATGTAAAGATAAAAGTTATTCACAGAGCGTCTTAGACCTTAAAATAGCTCCTTAGGTGAAAAACTGTTAGGAGTAGGGAGGAGGACTTGTCAGATGTTTAAGAGTTCTCCAAACACTGGATGACATTGAGTAAATGAAATGTTTAGATTGTGCAGGGATAATGTGTTTCGTTGATGTTTACACATACATTTATCACCTAAAGCTATAACACCAGATATAAAATGATCACAACAGTTATATATTTGTAAAACTGGTTAAGTGCAGCAGTGATGACTTGAGTCTGTCTCAACCTTCTATCATCAGAGTGATCACACTAACAATGACAACACTTTCACAGCTCATTTCATTTCCACTGGGTGTCCACACCTTACAGGCTCACAAAGGGCGGTGCCGCTGACAACCAATCACATCTGTTAAAAAATGCATCACACCTAACAACGGGGTCAACCACACTCCTTACTAAGTTAGGAACTATCTGAGAGGATTCTCAGGGTGTCTGTGAATTGGCCCCAGGTCTCCACCAGACCCTTATCCTGTAAGATTTTTGTAAGTTAATATATTGAATACTATCCTGAACTGTAAAAATAACAATCTTGATTCATTTTCTCTGTCTTACAAAATGAATTAAAGCTGAGATGTAGGTGTACTGCATATATGAAAAAAGTTTTACAACCTGTAGAATAAAATTTAAAAAAGGCAATGCAACCTCCTGTTATGCTTTGGGGGTCAGTAACCAGTGAAATATGGCATCAACACTGTTGAAATGCTATAAATTAACCCTTAAGGTGTCAGTATGATTGTTTACAACTTGAATTCATTTTCACTGTGACAAAAACTTGTACTTTAAGTACATGATAGAATTTTTATGTTTGAAAACCTGCAAACATGTGGTATCTTCTTATGGATAAACTTAAAACACTGTGGGTCATTTACAGGCTCCCTCTAGTGTTTATTATTATAGAAAACTCATTACAAACTGAACTAAAAATGAGGATGAAGATGCATAAACTATAAATCAGGAGAATTGTGATTCAAAAGGCACTGGCATTAAATAGATTTCTTACAAAATGAATGAATACTTAGTGTTGAGTTTTCATTCTGTTACAAATACAGACAGGAAATGTACAATTTATTCTGTAGAGATAATTAAGTTAAAGAGTATCAGGAAAAAACACAAGAAAAGCTCAATAGAAACAATAACAAAACTAATTCACAACTAATACGAAGATTTAAAGCTGAAGTATGAATGCAAATAATTTTATTTATATTTACAAGAGGATAGAAAACTGTAGTAATAAATGTAATATAAACAGGGAAAAGAAAGGTTAAAGAAAGCTGTACATATAAAAGCTTGTTTTAAAAGGCGTAAAAGCAGCAGGATTCTGTACACGTCTCTGCAGTGAATTATCTGTTCTCCTTATCCAAAGACACTGCCAGCACTCTGCGGTCCATCTGTCCGAGCCTCTGCTTATCTGGGGTGGACACCTTCAGCTTCATCTGGAAAGTGGGGAGGACACTTTACCTCAGCAACTGATTTACTTTCTGTGTTCAGTTTAGGACAACTACATTACTCAACACCACCTTAAAAGTCAATATAGTTTCAAATTTAAAAAAGGACCAGTGTGTAGGATTTAGGGGCATCTATCAGCAGAGATGGTATAAAATATTCATAACTATGTTTTTATTAGTTTATAATCACCCGAAAATAGGAATCATTGTGTTTTGTTTTCGTACAATGAACTATTTATATCTACATACAGAGTGGGTCCTCTTCCATGAAGTCCTCACTGCTGATGCCACTACATCCTACACACTGGACTTCAGCAAATGAAGAGAGAAGCTGAGTGCATGCTTGTTTACAATACCTGTGGACGCTGGTCCCTGGGAGAGTTGGTCGCCTTAAGGACCTGCAGCGGGGAGCGGCCTTCAGTACCTTGAAAAGAAAGGAATCATGAAACAACAACATCTTGTCATCGTAGATTACGAGAAGCCACAAACATTCTACACACACACCTTTCTGCTTTGTTTTTCCAGAAAGTCTCTGGTTCTCATCGGTGACTTTCTTCACAGCCATGCGGACAGCAAGAGGAGAGGAGCCTCCTTTCCCACCCTGCACTCCTCTGGCTCTCAGCCCAGAGGCACCAAAACTTTTTCCCAACCACTGCGGCTTAAAGACCACCTGACTGGGGCTCTTTGAGTCGAAAGTGGGGCAGCGGATGCCGGTGCTGGGCGGTGGCTGCTCTGGGCTGGGGACAGTCAGTGGCTCTGGTGCAGGAGGCAAAGAGGATTCTTCAACAAGCTCTTTGGCTTCCTCAGAAGATGGCTCTGCTTCTTCAGGCTGTGCAGGGGAACCATCTGAATCAGTGGGGATGGGAAGCTCAGCAGGCACCTCTGGTTCAACACTGACAACAGGAAGAGCATAAGAATGATCCACACTATTCTTGAGTAGCTCCACTTCGGCGCTAGGCGCTAGGGATGAAGCGCTGTCATGGTGCACCTCAGCAAAGATCTGGGATGATGTTGCCCCCTCATGGCAAGTTATGAGGCTCATGCTCAGTCTCTTGTGAAGAGGAGACTCTCTTGCTTCTTCAGCCTCCTCCAGGCTGATGTCTACAGCAGTTTCTATCTCCACTTCCACTTGGGGATTCTCAAGAAGCACAAAGGGGCTCGAGTCACCCACACTTTCAAGAGGGGGTTGCACAGGGGTGGCCAGGAGGGCGGCGTGATCATCCATGGAGCCAAAGGTGTGGGAGGGCTGAGGAGTCAGGAGGGGTTCTGTGGAAGCCAGCTCTTCACTCTCAAAGACCCCCTCTTCTTCAACAGCATCACTGACGTTTTTCTGAGGGGCTTCGGAGACTTTGCCTTCGGTCTCATTGTGCAGCAGCATGCCCAGGCGACGGGCAAACGACCCAACTGTCGCTGTGGGGGCAAATGGAAGAAAATTATGTTCCAGCGCATTTTGAAGATGAGAAACACAAAAGCTGACATTATTATTTATAGTTACCTCTCATGACTTCTCTGACAGGGGTGCGGCTGATGCCAATAGTAGGTGAGCGGGGATCAGTGAATGCCAGTGGACCATCAGTTTTGGACACATTGACCTAGGAAAAGTATTTGGTATGGTTAACCTGTTTTCGAATGTTTCCCCACTATAGCTTATTGGTAGCAAGTCAGCCAGGTGACCTACCTGAATGGGTGTGCGGTCGATTCCTGTTGAAGGAGAGCGTGGATCCATCAGTTCACCAACTCGACTGTTTTTGAAGACTACTTGGTGTTTCACTGGTGCAGAGACAACCATCTTGCTCCCACTGGATCCCATGGTGCTTATTTAATTTTACCTGGATCAAACAAAACAGATGAGAACACAACTTATTGTCTACATGAGCAACATAATAAAATAAACAATAAAACATAAAACAAATATGGTAACAAAAAAGCAAAAGGTTAAGACACTTGAGGATTCAAGGAGCAGCCTATACAGTCATTTGTAAATCAAATGCAAACAGCTAATTTCCATACAATGAAAAACGTGCCCTCCTGGATATAACTATTTAAATACATCCTTTAATTCAGTCTCGTACAGCACTGATACGTGACAGAATTTCAATTTAATATAACGTAGCCTGTTTACATACTTTCATCACTAAGTCAATATAACAATTAAAAACAAACAGCTGAAAAGGAGAGAAGCTAGCATGCTAACAACAAGCTAGCTTAGAAGGTCAGTTAGCGTGAGGTGTCTTTATTTTAAACTTAAAATCAGATGAAACTATAACGCTAGGATAGCAACCTTTGACCGCAATTAGTCTAATAGAGTACAGACTACTTTAACTTACTTATACCGAGGTGCACAGTTTCACATAAAGTCTCTAGCTTACCTTAAACGAGATGAAGACAGTCTATCAGGCCTGTCGCTTATTATCCTTTCACATAAACTCACTTGAGATAAACGGGAAGCACGCGAGTTTTAAAAAATTTAAATGGCGGGGTTGCGTGTATATTATTTTTGAACGAACCAATCAGCGCGTCCTCCCCGCCTGCTCGGTGCTGATTGGCTCAGAGCGCTGCGTTCCAGAGCTGGGCGTGGTGACGTGCTGATAGTGCTTTTCAAATTTAAAATGAAGGCTTTGTTTTTGTCTCATGTGGGGAGGATAATAAAAGTTACGTTGGAGTAATTCTCCTGAAACATGTTTCTCCATGATCAAACTGCCCTAAAGGCAATTTTAGATATGATAATGTGATACTTATTTACTCTTAATTTACTCTTAAGAAATAATAAAGTATCTATCTATCTATCTATCTATCTATCTATCTACCTATCTATCTTTTTTAAATTTCTGTGGAAATCCTTGAATCTTGGAAAATATACTATTTATTTATTTCATTTTATTGTATTCTATTTCATTTCATTTTATTTCATTTTATTTTGTTTTATTTATGTATTATATTATTTTTATTTTAATTTCATTCTATTTTATTTATGTATTTATTTCATTTTATTTTATTTATTTATTTTTGACAGAAATTTACTTAACTATGGAAGCTGGAGTGTGCTTTATTAAAATCATGATACATTTTCAAGAGCTAACATAAAACTGATAAATTACATTTGCATTGAAATTATACATTAATAATGCAAATTAATATAACTAAAAACTAAATCAAATTGCCATTCATAATTCTGCTCCCGTATTCTGTCTTCAAAATGGAAAAGGCATTTGAATTTGACTTCTTATTCAATTTACTTATCTGTATACCATGTTTAATATCACAATTTATGCTTTCTAGATGTACAGTTGACATTTCATGTCCACTTAAGTTTCAAGATGTCTCTCTCCAGCCAACAGAGTAGCAACAGGAGCTAAAATAATTTTTGAAAATGTACTTTTTCCAACTAAACTCTAAAAATTATCTGGTGGCACCTTCAAAGCTCCGTATAAAAATTGACATACTAACTAAAAGACTGAATTTAAGCAGATTGCTTATCTTTATTCTTAAAACTTTAGAGCTACAATTAAAACAGTGCTATGAATACTTATTATATATAGCTCTCCATACTTTTTAATATCAGCCATGCATTTCATTGATTCAGAAAATAAAAATCCATCAACAGATGTTTGGAATCAAAGCTTTATTGCTGAATATTATATTAAACATTGCAGTCAGGATACAACTAGCCTGAACACAATCATAGTGCAACAATTATGTTACAATACACAATATGGCATATAGCATTATTTTACAACAAAGCAAATTGTTTTACAAGAGCGATATGAAAAAGAGCAAGAGAAGGGAGGAGTCCAGAGAATATAATTATAATTCTCAATGGTATTACAATTATATGATCTTATCATCAGATGAACGATTAATATCCCCCACCCGACCCAAAACACATGCACTCACACACACACGTACTGTAGACACACACACATACACACCTCATCATAACAGTAACAGTCCCGCTGGTTGTCAGTTCATCATCCTGGCTGATAACTGATAACTAAAAAATTAAATAAAGTATAAAAAAAGGAAAACAGGCCGCTTCAGCACTTCTGATTAGTGTTTGTACTCTGGACTGGCCCATTCCTTCTCTTGTGAGCACCTCTGATAAAAAAGCAGTACTCTTTTCAATGTCGCAGCAATATTGTACCTTTAATCTACATAACCATAGAGAGTATACAGCTCAGCCTACAACCTGCTGTTAAAACTGTGAGGGCATTGAGTGTCATGGTAACCGTCCACATTGCATCCATCATCATTCATCATCTTTTACTTTCTTCATTGAGAACAAATTTCAAATCAACAACAAAAGTGACATTTTATTGAACCCAGGTCTCCAGATCAACAGTGTGAGAGGAAATGTGAGGACTGTCGAACATGTCAAATACAGTGCCATGACTGTACTGCTGCCGGCTACGTCTTCCAGGTCGAGACTAATACTGAAATCATTTGACAGAAGTCATTCAAGCGCACAAGATGATGTCCGTAGAATGGTGGATAATTCACAGTGTCTTCCTCCTCCGTTTCTCTGTAACCGTTACCGCTCTGATTCCTCTCCGCTTCATTCAGTCACCCAAACATTTACCTCTCAGCAAAACACATTCACACTCAATATGCCCTCCCCTGGCTGGCCTTCATTCAGTCCCACCGTCCACCTCTCGCTGGCAGAAATGAGCCAGCAACGTGTCCAAGTCCCGGCGGTCAGCAGCAGCGTACAGAGAACTCTCTCCCATCATGCTCAGAGCCATACGCAGAGTGGACCAGATGTTGTCGGACATCATGGTGGCTGCGGCACCTCCAGGCCCCCTTGCAGCTCTCGCTCCGTCCCCGGCGGCTTGGAGTTGTAGAGACAGAGCTTCAAGGAAGTGCTCCACTGCCTCTCTGAGGATAAAGGTGTGAGAAAACACGACAAGATGAGCACCACTTGATTTTAGCCAGAGGTTCAAGGAATACTTCACTCCCCAAATGACAATTTATTTATGACTGAATAAATGAGACTTGGATTATACTGCATGAGCTGTGAGTTTATAATGAGCTGATATATTATAAACTGATGTTATGATATTGTTTTGGTATTTTTAAGTCACAGACGTTTATGACTTCAATTCATGAAGAATTTTCTCAGTTTCTCATTCTCTGTTCGATGGAGGCATGTGAGAAAGTTTTCTTTATGAATTCAACATAACACAGGGTGAGTAACTGATACACAAATGGTGATTTGTGGGGTGACGTATTCCTTTAATTGACATAAATTCTTGCACCTTGACTATTCACACCTCAGTGTTTACATACAGTACAGGCCAAAAGTTTGGACACACCTTCTCATTCAATGCGTTTTCTTTATTTTCATGACTATTTACATTGTAGATTCTCACTGAAGGCATCAAAACTATGAATGAACACGTGGATTTATGTACTTAACAAAAAAAGGTGAAATAACTGAAAACATGTTTTATATTCTAGTTTCTTCAAAATAGCCACCCTTTGCTCTGATTACTGCTTTGCACACTCTTGGCATTCTCTCCATGAGCTTCAAGAGGTAGTCACCTGAAATGGTTTCCACTTCACAGGTGTGCCTTATCAGGGTTAATTAGTGGAATTTCTTGCTTTATCAATGGGGTTGGGACCATCAGTTGTGTTGTGCAGAAGTCAGGTTAATACACAGCCGACAGCCCTATTGGACAACTGTTAAAATTCATATTATGGCAAGAACCAATCAGCTAACTAAAGAAAAACCAGTGGCCATCATTACTTTAAGAAATGAAGGTCAGTCAGTCCGGAAAATTGCAAAAACTTTAAATGTGTCCCCAAGTGGAGTCGCAAAAACCATCAAGCGCTACAACCAAACTGGCACACATGAGGACCGACCCAGGAAAGGAAGACCAAGAGTCACCTCTGCTTCTGAGGATAAGTTCATCCGAGTCACCAGCCTCAGAAATTGCAAGTTAACAGCAGCTCAGATCAGAGACCAGATGAATGCCACAGAGTTCTAGCAGCAGACCCATCTCTAGAACAACTGTTAAGAGGAGACTGCGCGAATCAGGCCTTCATGGTCAAATAGCTGCTAGGAAACCACTGCTAAGGAGAGGCAACAAGCAGAAGAGATTTGTTTGGGCCAAGAAACACAAGGAATGGACATTAGACCAGTGGAAATCTGTGCTTTGGTCTGATGAGTCCAAATTTGAGATCTTTGGTTCCAACCGCCGTGTCTTTGTGAGACGCAGAAAAGGTGAACGGATGGATTCCACATGCCTGGTTCCCACTGTGAAGCATGGAGGAGGAGGTGTGATGGTGTGGGGTTGTTTTGCTGGTGACACTGTTGGGGATTTATTCAAAATTGAAGGCACACTGAACCAGCATGGCTACCACAGCATCCTGCAGCAACATGCCATCCCATCCGGTTTGTGTTTAGTTGGACGATCATTTATTTTTCAACACGACAATGACCCCAAACACACCTCCAGGCTGTGTAAGGGCTATTTGACCAAGAAGGAGAGTGATGGAGTGCTGCGGCAGATGACCTGGCCTCCACAGTCACCGGACCTGAACCCAATCGAGATGGTTTGGGGTGAGCTGGACCGCAGAGTGAAGGCAAAGGGGCCAACAAGTGCTAAACACCTCTGGGAACTCCTTCAAGACTGTTGGAAAACCATTTCAGGTGACTACCTCTTGAAGCTCATGGAGAGAATGCCAAGAGTGTGCAAAGCAGTAATCAGAGCAAAGGGTGGCTATTTTGAAGAAACTAGAATATAAAACATGTTTTCAGTTATTTCACCTTTTTTTGTTAAGTACATAACTCCACGTGTTCATTCATAGTTTTGATGCCTTCAGTGAGAATCTACAATGTAAATAGTCATGAAAATAAAGAAAACGCATTGAATGAGAAGGTGTGTCCAAACTTTTGGCCTGTACTGTACCTCAGTAAATCTTCAGTAGTTCGGCTTCAACTAGTGCAGAATGCTACAGCTCATATTTTAACTGAGACAAATCCTAGGTCACATATCACCCCTATTCTTGCCTTCCTCCGCTGGTTACCAGTTTAACTTCAGAATAATAGAGCTGAGCTTCTGACTACCTATGCTCCAAGTCGTGATCTGAGATCCTCAAGCCTACTCTCACTAGTCGTTCCTAGATCAAGGCTGGTAACTAGAGGTGACCAGGCTTTTGCCATCAAAGCCCAAGGCTCTGGAATTCACTGCCTGAGGAGATTAGGCTGGCAATCACATAAATCATTGCTTAAAACATATTTTTATAGGAAAGATTTCCCTTTTAATGCCTGACTTGTAGTTTTGTGTTTCATATCCTTTGTATTGTTTTGTTGTCTTATTTCTCCGCACGTTGTGAAGCAATTTGTAACTTTGTTTAAATAAGTGCTATGCAAATAAATATTATAATTATTATCATATAAATGAATACAACTTGTCCCAATTATTTTGACCCCAATAAGATAATAGTTAGAGTGATATATGGTAATAATAAAATTAAAAAAACAACCAAATTAAGGCATTTCTCTGATTGTCATCTCTCTTGAAATATAAATGGGGTTGACAAAATATTACAAACACCACCTCTCAGTATAACGCAAGACAACTCAACACCACTACAAGATAACCACACAGTTAAATTATCTGCTCTCCAAGTCATTTTCAATATTTAACACCATTATTTTGAACTAAGTGTACCTAATAAACTGGCAACTGAGTTTGTTCTACAAAACTGCTGTTGCCATCTAGTGGAAGCACAAGTGATTGCATTGCACCAGGGTTTGTTAGGTTCTTTTATACCAGATACAAGAAAGCACAATCAAGTCAAATTCCTAAGTAACACAAACATAACAGTGTTTCTAGTGAAGCAAAGAGAGTTTGTTAAATCATTTGTGTTGTACATGTTATAGTACATACAAAGAAATGTTTGATCAAAACGGCTACACCTTTTATCAAATAATCAAAACAACCTTCAGTCTGACAACTTGCATCAGACACACACATTGTTCCTTTCACCCATTTTACACTAAGTTTTATATTAGCTCATGTCTGGAACAACTATTCCTCCATTTTTTTCTGGTTTGCTGGGCCTCGTAAAGATTCTGTAATCATTACAGAAATTAGTGTAGTCACCTTTATGCCACAGCACAGTGTGTCATACATTTACCCACTGTTTATGGTGTGGTCTGAAAGGCGTATAAATCATTCATGGAATCAGTCTAAAGCAACAGTAAGCAGTTAACATGGTATCTGTAAAACATCCCCTTTAAAGCTAAAAACAGACACATCACCCTTATTCAAACATACAAATCTACAAACCACAGAGTTTCTCCCTCACCTGTGTGCTCCTAAGTTGACACAGCTGATTCCCAAGTTGTAGCGACTACGGACAAAACCAGGCTGCAGCTCCAGAGCTCTCCTGTAGGCGGCCACAGCCTCCTCTGAGCGGCTTCCGTTGGCGAGTGTGGCGCCCAGTTTGTTCCACAGCAGGTAGTCCTGATGGAGACAGACGACAAACGAGAGGGGAGAGCTCAGAAACAGACAGATCATGCGGTGTGAAGCTGGAGTCTCGTCAATGGCTTCTACACTAACCTGTGGTGTGACAGACAGAGCGGCGCTGAAACAGTCCACCGCCTTGTCGTACTCCCCGCTGAGGTTGAAGAGAACGCCCAGACCACACTGCAGCTGGGGGTCGACTTGGGCGGGGTCAGAGTTGGCTGCTTGCAGGAACAGGGACTGGACATCAGTAAACAAAGACCTGTGCATGAAATACAGAAAGAAAGAAGTTAATAAAAAAGATGAGAAATGTTTTAGAATTACTGGATCTGTTCAGTTTTAAACCTGAAATCATCTGGCATGTGATACTCACTCTGGCAGCAGTGACCCGAACCTCTCCCTCTCCTTCTCTCTTTCTCTGGCACCGTCCTTTTGGCGTTCGCTCTCATTCTGCTCCCACACAGAACGGTATTTTGGATTGTGCTTTAACCAGTCACGAAGAGTCTCACAGGCCTGCCTGTGCAGCGATTCGTTAGTGAAACTGACGGCCAGCGCCATCAGAGCAGTCAGGTTGTCGTTCTTCAGCTCTATACATCTAATGAAGAAGAAATGAAGAGAGTCAGAACAAATAACATCCTATTGTCCTTGAACAAGGATGTGCATTTAGTTGAGACAGCAAATGTTATAAATCAAAAAATAATTAAAAGGGGTCAAATCTTACAATAACAACTTTGAATAAAAGTTTTCAGCTGAAAGTGGACAAGTGGTGGTGACTATAGACATGAAAACCTAAGTTACAAAATAACAATACACTCATAGTAACAAGGTAACAGAATGGTATCTATTTCCTCATTTAGGTTTCTTCAGATTTTTAAGCAACTACCTGAATTTTGTCTTTGATGTTTACCCAACAGAGGAAGTAGAAAAGCAGCTTGAGTCTACATTCATTGAGCTCACTATTAAGATGTAAAAAACTGATGAATCAGAACTATTTCCAAGTACATGAGTATCATAAAATTTACAATAATTTCTGCAAAAAAACATAACATGTAACAGCCCAGCAAAGTCAGATACACTAATTATATGTTGCCTCAACTGTTTCTAAATGCAGCTTATCTGTTTCTGATTTCCGACCTGCGGAGGGCGCTGATGGCGGCAAATTCTTGCTCGTTCTCTGCCTGACAGGTTCCCAGATATTGCCATGCCTATAATTAAATCAGAGGAAATGAACACACCACATCATTATTACAGCTGCCTTCTGTGGGGACACAAACATGAGCACAATTAAAAGCGAGGACAATTTTGAAAACGTTAATTAATAAGAGGCTGATCAAATAATGTCTGAAATGAGGCTGCAGGCTGTAGGACACTCACCAGCTGGTTGTCTGGTTCTCTCTGTACAGCACTTTCAAAGAACCGCACAGCACCAGGGATGTCCCCTGCCTCCATCCTCTTCACTCCCTCTGACAAAGGGTCCGGGTGGGATAAGTAGGGGTTTTCCTCTTCAAATTGATACCCCTATTGGCCAACACAAGGAGGTCATGGAGTTTGTTACTGACTGGATATATTCAAGGTCAGATTTTTGGACATTCCTGTTTATGTGTTTGAGCAGGTAAACACCATATTCCGTTTTTAGAAACCCAAATATCCAAGCTGGAGTACTCCAAAAGAAACTGGGATACTGCTGCATGTATACACCCTATCCCAGTTATTGAGTGCCGCCAACAACCTGCGTGGCCACAGCTTAAGCCAAGAGGTGTAACCGAAATACAAACAATGATGGCAGAGGTAGTGTCTCACGTCTGGAGGGACGAAGAAATGGAATTTTGTCTTTCGGTAATGAGGAGGCTGTCTATCGCCGTCAACTGCTCCCGTGCTCTACATGGTGGTAGTAACAGTGACAGGCTGGCGCCGTGTGGAGAGCAGTGTAGCTGCTTTGAGAATTAGTTCAGTACAGAGTGAGTGGTCAAGAGAGAAAGAGACGGTGGGTGCATTGAAAGCAGACAGGTGTTGGCGGAGAAGAAGAGCAGAGAAGAAGGTGCCAAGCGGTTATAAATGTACAGTGCAGTGTTTATATTTACCGTCGCTCTCATCTCCCATTGTTGGTTTGTTATTGTAAACATCAGAGACTACAGCAGTTGGTGACCGTGTTATTAAGGGTTTCATGTACACAGGGAACATGAAAACCCCAATCTTTCTGTGATCATGTAAACATCATATCTAAAACATGATCATAACCAAGACTCATAAATAGGTTATTCATTTCCATGTAAACGCACTCGTGGAGAGAATATGTCCATGTGTACTGTTCTAACAGCAGATCATGCAGAATCAGCTACATGAAAACCAGTAACGCTGTAGGTCATGTACTTTTTGTAGAGCTGCATGTGCAAAAATCCTGAAATCCTCAAACATGTAAGCAGATAGTATATCTCAGCCTGCTGTGAGCAGCTTGTCAGCTACCTTGTCATAAGAAGTGCTGAGTAGCTGATCGAAGTCAGACAGCCAGGGGTGGCTCTCTGCATCCCTCTTAGCCATCTCCTCCCACTCCTGCTGCAGCTTCTCCCAGAAATCCACATCGCTCTGACAAAATGACAGATACACATCATTATTTCAGTCTCCTCACATCATGTATCATCCTGTATTATGGACATATTTGACCGATTTTTCCAAGGGACATACGAAAGTGTATTGATGGTGTTTTGTAGCACAAGTAAGTCAAAAGAAAATAATGGTGGTTTGTTTTTTGAACACAGTTGGATTTAATCTGTTACCAGTGCTCACAGTCAACATCCAGTACTTTAGCTTTTAACAAAAACTAAAAGGAGAGACCATATAACTCCTGTTTTATTAATTATTTCATTGAGTGATTAATTTAGTCTTCTCATTGCTCCTTGAATGAGTGTTGTATAACTTTATGGTTTTATTCTTTGCTGTTTGTCTCTGCCGCTGAATTATAAAGTACTTTGTGCTGCATTCTGTGCATGAAAGATGCTATATAAATAAAGTTCTTCCATTCATTCATTTGTTTTCAGAGTTTAAATTGTCATTGAATCTTGTCTCACCTCCACTGCAGCTTTAGCTTGCTGGAAATCCGGCCCAGATGTGGCGAACTCATCTACCCAGGCTTCAGCCGAGTCCACTGACACCTTGAAGAGCAATGAAGAGTAATGCTGACAGTGGCTGATTCAAGTCAGCACATGCTGGCTATGATGAATTGTTATTAAAGCTGAGGATGGGGACATTAAAGGAGGAAAAATATAGAGGGAAGTGATGGAAAGGAGATGAAAGAAGAAACACCACAGTAAGAGCTAGTTTCCACCTACTGCTTTCTTACAGTTCCTCCTAATAAATTCCTACTTTGTAAATCAGCTAGAAAAATCACTTGCCAGCAACAAAATAATTAAATACTGATTGTATCTTGCCGTCTATGTGCAGGACAAAACTCTAAGTACGACACTAAAAGCAAATCTTAAGTAGCTAAAAATAAAAACCTATCGCTGCCACGACCACCAAGGTCCTACCTGCCTGACGACCTTGGCCCACTGCTGTGCTTGTTTAGCTTTAACTTTCTCAATCTTCTCACTCCTCTCTGGGGGTTCCAAGGGAAGACTCCCTCCCCCCGTCTTCGTCAGGAACTATGGTGGGAGGCGAGGAGGGGTGGCGATGGGGAATGGGGCAATGTTTTGAGGAGGAGTGAGCAGTTGGTGGGGAGGTTTTTTCATTTTTTATTTTTTGGAGGGGTGGGTGGAGTAGGAGTAATTTCAAGTAGTAGGAGGAATAGATGGATGGCGGTTAATTGAGGGAATGGCAAGCCGAGAGTTAAAAGGGAAGGTCAAAAAATGGGAAAGTACATGTCACAGTTAGAGAGCAATTAAAGTGGAAACAGACAACTTTTCCCTCCCTAGCATTTTCAAGTGGTATTGCTGTTGGCGCTGCTGTCACAAAGACAACAAGATTGCTTTCCGCTATCATCAGAGCTGTGCAACTACCACAGTTTCCACAGATACTTTGGTTGTTCCACTGTCAGCCATTTCCACTACTGGGGATAACAACTGCAAAGACCTTACACTGATACTTTTGGTAAGTGGGAACAACTCCTGATAGCTACCAAGAAAAACAAAAGCACCATCCTGCTCCTGCTTTGGTCGTGCAATGTATAACGTACTTCCTTTATGCTGTAAACTGAGCCTTAATTTTTCCAGGAGATTGTTCCCGTAGGCACACAGAACTGCATAGTGAAAGCAAGGCTTATTGAGAACCCATTTAAACGCAGATGGTGTCACTGTCTGATAGCTATTACATTATGCAATCAATATTTACATCAAAATGACAAGTTAAAGCAAAAAACTTGTCTATTTCCACTTTAAACACAATGGTATGTTGCCCCTGAAGTCCTGAAAGGTGAAATGTTTTATCATGTGGAAACATATTAACTATCTTGTGTGCACAAGATAAAAAATGTCACCTTTCGGGACTTGGGGGGCTCCATACAGAGGAGCCATGGTGAACAAATCTTCATCATAAACAGGATTGAAAGCTGCACATGCAGAGTATAATACGGATGCCCATGTCCGCAAAGATAAGAAAAAAGAAAGAGACGAAAAGTTAGGCATGATAAAATAAAAGTACTGGTAAATCAAAATGATGAGACGGTAAGTCACAATTCTGACTACTTATGTCAAAACTTTACAATCTCAAAATTTTATACTGTTTTAGAGAAATAACATTAAGTAATCGATATACAAGGCTAATTTTCTTTAAACAGAATTAAACTAGAATTACCGCCTCCGTGCACCAGTCAAGTTTCTCTTACAGTTTACATCCATGTCTGTGAAAACATGGATGCTTCACACACTTCACACATTTTCCCCCCAACAGCACAGAAGGTCTGTACAATCAGTACAGTTTCAAGGTAGACGCCCAAGTTAGTGTCACCAATGCAGTATCTGACCAAAGGTCTCCCCTTCTGTTCCTGAAATATGACGTTGAGTAGTGGCCAGAAAAGTGTTTTATGTGGAAAATTATGACGTCACAGTGAAGCTGACCTTTGACCTCCTGGATATAATATGTGATCATTTTATTATTTTATCCTGTTAGACATTTGTGTGAAGTTTTGTCATATGAATTCTTGAGTTAGGGCCAAAAACATGTTTTGTGCGGTCACACTGACCTTGATCTTTAACCTTCGACCACAGAATTCTAATCAGTTTATTCTTCAGTCCAAGTGGACGTTTGTGTCAAATTAAAAGAAATTCCCTCAAGGTGTTCTTGAGATATCTTGCTCATGAGAATAAGACAGATGCAAGGCCACACTGACCTTGACCTTTGACCACTGAAATCCAATTAGTTGGTTGGTGAGTCCAAGTTAACATTTGTGCCGAATTTGAAGAAATCCCCTGAAGCTGTTCTTGAGATATCACATTCACAAGAATTAGACAGACAAGGTCACACTGACCTTGACCTTAAACCTTCGACCACAAAATTGTAATCAGTTTATTCTTCAGTCCAAGTGGACGTTTGTGCCAAATTCAAAGAAATTCCCTCCAACTGTTCTTGAGATATCGCACTCACAAGAATGAGATGGATGTAAGGTTAGAGTGACCTTGATCTTTGACTCTTGACCACGAAAATTCTAATCAGTTCATCGTTGAGTCCAAGTGGACTTTGTGCTAAATTTGAAGGAATTCCCTTGAGGCATTTTTAAGATATTGTGTTAACAAGCATGGGACAGATGTTCGGACATATGTACGTACATACGGACAACCCAAAAACATAAAGCCTCTGCCAACACGGAGGCATAAAAATAATAAGCCAATATTTGCCTTTTTACTATCTCATAATCTTGACTTATTATGTCATAATTCTGATATACTGGGAGTATTTGTATTTTTTTCATATCTAACTTTTAATCATTTTTCTTTTCTTGGCAGATATGGGCTTCTGTAGTGTTGCCATTTCAGAGGAAAGTCTAGTTAAAATCCAAAATCCTGCATCAGCCTTTTTTTGCCTGCCGTGAATCCGGCCAAAGTAATTACTTACAACCCCAATAAAATCAAGAACTGAAGGGAAATTGAGTCAAGGTGGGAATAACCACAGCTTGATTGCAGGCATTAAAAACCAAATGCATGAGAACAGAAGCAGATAGTCATAGGGCTCCTCTCATTGCTGAACAAATTCCAATGCTGCAATGCTGCGCAGCCTGGAGCTTCATATTACAGGGAGTGTAGCGGCTGCTTCTGGTTACATTAGTGGAAAATGTTACTGTGCATCAGATACTGGGGTGATGAGTCACAAGGCATGGTCTATACTCTGCAAAACTGAACCAGTGTGCCTCCCCCAGTGTGTTTCCCCCCGTTGCAACCATCCCCTCCTCAGTGGGCAGTGACTCGTACCTGGTTGAGGTTGGAGGCCCAGTTCTGAGCCTCCTCGGCCTGAGCTTTATCTGTGAGCTGTTTGTCTGTTTTGCTCTCCACTGTCACACTGCCCTCGCCAATCTGCCTAATGAATCGCAGGAACTACACACCAACGAAAAAAAAAAAATGACAGCAAACAAAACATTTTACCAATACCATTACTAATTGGTCAGATTAACACTAATGCACAGCTAGTTTCTTTCTAAACTAATAACTTTCTTTCCAAACTAAAAGCAATAACCATGAAAAACTACAGTGAAACTCAAGTCATCGACATAACAAATGCACTTTGCTCCCGAGGAACTACTCCATAAAAATGTCAAAGTAAAAGAGAAAGGATATGGTGACAGAAGATGATTGACATGAACATGAACACACTGCTCACCTCAGTGTTTTGTAACTTGGGGTCATCAACCTTTGAGACAAGCTCATTGGCCGTCTGCCTCAGCTCCTCCCCTGGCTGATACTCCTTTGTCCTGTCACATTAAAGGGATAGTTCAGATCTATTGAAGTCTGGTTGTATGGGATACTTATCCATAGTCAGTATATTACTAAACAGTAGATGTCAGTCGGTATGCCCCCCAGATTTTAGCCACCTAAAAAAGTCCCACCTAAATAAAGTCAGTATCAGTTGAAATGTACACTATATTTAGTATATTTTCACTGCTTAACCTTGCTGTCAGCGATTTCTAAAAAGGAAAGGGAGCTGTTATATCGCTCTCTTAAAAGCCAGACTCCATCGAGGAAAACATTGATTTAACAGTGCTGAACACAAGAGCTCCTAGTCTACCACTGCCTCGATCTGTTATTTGTGTTTTTATTTGACTTTGGTGTTCAAAGGGTTAGTTCAGATTCATCAAGGTCACACAATAACACAGACTATCTAACAGATTCAGGCAGCGGTAGCTTCTAGCAGCTTCCGTGTTAAAATTACTGTTTTAGCAATGGAGTCTTGTGGCACTGAAGAGAGCGCAAATGGGAAACTGAAGCCATTAAATGCTTCTCCAATGGTACGGGCTGTCTGACGCAAATGTAAAGAAATGAAAATACTCTCAATATAGTGCTCAAACTGTTACAGATTTTCTTAGATGGGAGTTATTTTATGGTGGCCAAAATACGTTTTGTCGCTGCCCCCGTCCATAGCTGTACATTGTTTAGCAACCGTGTCAGCACTTCTGCCACTTCACCAAACTAGGGGTGTGCTGATGGATATCTACTTAAGGTGTTTTCACGCTTGGTCCTTTACAGCCCTCTAAACAGACTCAGAGAGCTGACTCAGCATTTTTTACACATGTTAACACTTATGAGGTGGTCTGAATTTGCTTCGCTTCAAGTCTGCAGTGCAATTCCCTCAACCCGTGCCTTGTGAACACAAAGCGCTCCAGGTTGACTTTGCTCTTTGCCATTGTATTTAGCTCTCTAGATCATATGCTGTTGCATTGGGAAGCTTGAAAAAACAGACGAAACCACATTGGCCTGTAAAGCTTGCAAAGACGCAGGACGAGGGGTAGTTTGGTCCATGGAAGATACTGCACGTCAATGTCATATAAAGGCTAAAATTCAAATAAACACAAGAAGTTTGTGCTCTAGAGAAAGGATCAGCATCAGCGAATAACCTTCTAAGCCCTATGATAAGCTATTATGGCAAGGCTTAACTAGTGTGAACAGAGAGCGGATTGAGGCCACATCAGAGCTGAAGTTGACCAGGAAGAGAACCAAGTCCTCTTTCAAATGAACTGACACTGCTTTTCTGTTGGTCCACTTTTGGTCCACTTTAAGGGGACTACCTTCAGTTTGTTTCAAAAGGACTATATGTGAAAACACCCTAAATTTAATACACTGACTATGGATGAGTGCCTCATAAAACCCAACTTAAATTAATTAATATTACAGTGTACAGACTTATAAGACTGGAATGAGCTGCTTTATTATAAATATGAAGGCTGGAACAAATAATTTCAGGCTGAAGGCTGTACTCTGCATTGTTGAGGTCAGCGCACCATGCTGATGATTAGACAGTTTAAGGCTGATATTCTTTACACCAGCTTTCATTTACTATTCAGACACTTCTGTCATTTAATAGGTCTTTTCTTTGGGTGAGCTCAACATCAAAATACAGACTAGACAAGTTTAAAAGTCTGAAAAATTAAAATTCAACAGATTCTCAACAAGTAGACAAGAACATTGTCAAGGTTTCAGGCATGCTATCCTTTGTCTACCTGTCCTCCTATTCTTTTTCAGTCTTGCATTTGTTCTACATTTATTGGAGTTTGCCTAATGTAGGCTTTTTATATAAGCAATTTTTCTTCTGAAAACTTTTCTCTTTCCACGTCCCCCATCCCCCGGTCTAACCATTCGTTCTCTTTGTCTCCCAGGTCTCCCAGCCACAACTTCTCCTCCGACTGCTCCAGATACTCCTCTGCCCAGCGTCCCGGATCTGGAGCAGAGAAAGAAAAGGAGAAAACACAGCTGATAGGCACACTGTAAAAAGTACATACGGTGCAAAAATCAAAGGATTTATCCAAGGCAAGTATGTCAGTTAAAATGTCTGACATGTGACAGACTGATAATGACTCCAGAATGATAAAGTGCTCATTAAGCAAAGCTTTCACAGGATGGTGAAAAAAAAGAAGAAACTATGAGAAACTCAACCTACCTGCAGCCTCAGCGATAAATTCTTTTGTCCAATCAGCATCTGCTGCATCACCAAGAGCAATGAGCCCCGGTGCGGAGGCAGCTTCAGGACCTGAGAGGAACTCAGCTGTCCAGTCGCCGGAGAGGGCCAACGCTGCCACGTCTGGAGCTATGACATGGAAATATGCGGTACTTAAAATGCTGGCAACAGTTTGCGCACAGACCTAAGCTTCAGCCATGCAAACACTAGAGGAAAACACCTGAAATTGGTATTTAAAATATACAAGAAAGATGATAATTAAGTGTACCTCTCTGTGGAGCTTGTCTGTAGCTCTGCTGGTCAATCTGTTGCATTTCCTCCAACAGCTGACCCATGTCAAACGTGTGTGGGGGACGAGGGGGCGCCTGAAGGAACTCATTCACCAGCTGCAGCAAAAATAAAAACAATATTCTACATTTTAGAGACTATATTAATAAACTGCAATCAGTATGCACACACATGAAATTGCTTCAGAGTGGAGAACATTATACAGTATTACAGTCAAAACAATATGCTGAACATGGAAAGGAATAAAAGTGCTGACCTCTTCTTCAGTTGCAATTTCAATGGGAGTCGGGGGAATCTGAGAAAACAAGGAGGAAAAAATGAGGTAACAACCCAACTAATGCCATGCCTGTTGTCAAACGGCAGTGTCATTATGAGAGTGAAATATCTGCACTTTGGAGGAAATTATTTTGCTGATAGATTCAGCCATTTCAACAACTAATGGCTATGTACAAATTACTCACTGTAGGTGTTGAGCGATGCCGCCATGCCCCCCCTTCTTTGGTCATATGACCGGTCAATTTCATGAGGGGATTGGCTCCCCCGCATTCTGCCTCCACCAACTCCCGCATCGCCATGGCAACACAAGGATGAGGCAAACCCAATCAGACCACCTGAGAACTGGGAAGAGAAGGAACAGATGAGTTATTCAATATGTGTGTGTCAGACAATTCGCACAAAATTCAGTCTGGGTGTGAGAAAGTTAATTGAATCATATTTATTTTGGACCATTCACAGTCAACGTAAAGTACAGCACATGATCATACAACAGTGTGATAACTGTGAGAAACTGTACAGTAATAGTTTTAACTCTCAAATTAGGATGACAGCAGTTCAGGCCCTCCGCTACAAATTATACAAAGCATTCCGCACAGATGAAGTCACCTCTGTGGAATTACCCCCATCAACATAAAAGATTTTGTTTTTCATCTTGAGAAAAATCTGAAGTCCAAAACATAATGCAAGATACAAGACTTTGAGTGACTTTTGCCTACTTTATATAACTCAACACGTCCAACGTGTCCACTGCACAGATAGTCTCAAGTCACATAACCAAATTCAAGCTCCATCTGCTGTTTTCCGTGTCATTTCCTGGCAGAGAGTGAACCATTAATAATGTGGATATGATGGCCCGGCAGGCAGAGGCAGTCACTGCATATTTCACTCAGCTAGTCAAGTATGTTCACAGAGTTTTAGCTTTAAAGTGAAATTCAGCCTTTGCAATAAGAAAAAGACGACATTTAAAGCTGTATCAGATAGATAGATGATTTATCTGTCAATCTGATATAGCTTGAAATGTTGTCTTTTTCTCATCACCATAACGTTATGACCAAAATCACAGATTACAAAGAATATCATACAGAGCTCAGTATTAAACATAAATACTTCTTTGGTTTTAAGCCACTAAATATGTCTATAACAGTAAATTGTAAAAAGTAACAAGTCAAATCTTATCTTGGTCTATCTTATTTTTTGAGGAGATATTTCCTAATTTAAATAGAAATACTGCCATGTGCACACTATTTTTATAGGCAAAGTTCTAGTAAACTTTTGTTGAGACCTTTCTTCTACAATTTTGACTTGAAATACAGGGTTTTGCAGAAACACCTTTTTGTATCTCCAAGTAAGGTAGTGAACAAATTACCTAATATTTTGGTATCTGTGTTAGCATTGTCAAAGAAAAGAAAAGTCGTTGTCATGACGTAGCCTTGTTACATTTTTCTTTGATAAAAAATGTTACTTGGATGTCCTCAATGTCAAAATTTTCCCTCGTGAAAAAAGGTATTGAATACCGATACTTTTCAAGGTGTAATATCAAAGTTATAAATTTCAGTATCATGACTGCACTTAGTAGAGTAACTTAAATGTTACCAGACCTGGAGCCTCATTTATAAAAAATGAACCTAGGGACAAAAGCCAAAAAGTGTGCGCCAAAATCTATTTGACAATAATCCATCTGCATCGCCAATTTCCTGTCTCCAAAATGTTTGTAAGCATGGGTCAAAATTTCTGTCATGAAGTCTGTTTTTATTGATTGCAACTTTCCTGTGGGAGGTTGCGCACACCTCTTTCAGGCCTTATTTTGTGCGTACGCATGTTTACAAATGAGACCCCTGGTATCACATCATTACTATGATATCTGTTAAGCTCTGTTTGGTCCTCATCATTTTGGTGGTCACTCACCTGATCCTCCAGATGCAAAACAACTCCAAAAGAAAAATCCTAATGACGATGATTCAGTCAAACAATATGTGGTCCAAGAGGAAGCTCATCTTACTGACCTACATCCAGGATGAGCAGCTGACAAATTGTTACACACGCTGGCCTACTCAACTTCTCTATCCCCCCTGGAGGGATACGTAATGGTTACAATTTCCATAATGAACGGTCAGGAATAGAAATTTAATTCCCTGTCTGCTCCACTCTACCATATTTCAGCAGCAGCGTTCACCTGAAAATACTGCAGACAATATTACACAACAGAGTCCACTCTACAGGTGGACTGTCCATCCCTCTCACAGTCCAGGTTGTAGATTTAAGACGATTTTATTCCTCCTGACTCACAGAGCTGCTGCACTGTGTGATGATTAGGGTTAAATTAAGAGGATTAGACAAAGATATTAATACACACACACACACACACACACACACACACACACACAACACACAGGTAGGACATTGTGACACCTGTGTACTTGCTCACTTCACCGTTACATACCACAAACCTGCAGGGTGCATTAACTGTGACAGAAGGTGTGTTTTGTCCTGTTCATTCACATTTATTTTATCCTTAATGTGATAGTAATTTAAGGAGAAATGTTCACTTGAACGCCGCAGAGGCATTCAGGTGCTGTCATGTGTCAATCCAGTTAAACTGTGTACACTGATAGCATGGTGTTGCCCGATGCTAACTGTGGCTTCAGTCACACACAGCAACATTAGCTTAATAAACATCACTTAATGTGTCTCCTCTAATGCTGCCGACATGCTGCTCATTAAGTAGAAACTCAAACACAGAAGATTTAAATAATTAACGACCCGTTTTGTCTCCAACAATAGCATATGTAGCTAGCGTTAGCTAACGGTACTAGCTAGCTACAGTAGGGCCAGTGCGGAGATGATTGCTGTTGTATGCAGCCACAGAGGCATGAATAGACGGGTAGCGTGATGTTCATCTCACCGCAGACAGCTGCTGCTGGAGCCCAACCGACAGTCCCTCCTCTCCGGTTTGTCCTTTCCAACCGTACCGCACACAGAAGCTGCCGCAGTGTCAAACCTCTCGGTAACCGTCAGAAAACAGCCGCTGTGTGTTAGTAGCCCTTCTCTCTTATTTACCTTCCTCCTCCATGACCCACAAAACCCCTCACCGATCGGTTGGAGTGCCTCGGAACGGTACGACGGTTTCGTATTCTCAAACGGTTTTACGTAAGAAGACGTCAGGGTTTTAAAAAAAGAGCCTCGTGAAGCGTAGAGGTTTTACGTATAATCCATATTACGCAGGAAATCAAAGTCCACTAACTCAGGAGTGTAGTTTACAGGTGAAAAACAAAGAGGAATACAATTCAATATACAATGTTTAATTTTAACATTTTTTGTACAGACCAATCAGAGATTCTTTTTATTTAGGAGGCTGAGGGGTTTTAATGTGGACAGACTGATTTTAAAAATGTTTTATTGAGTCAGTTTTAACATTTGCCACCATCTGCTGGTTTGGCCTCCTTAGCATGGCAAATTAAAACAGGCTAGGAAAGATTTTAAAACTTTGTCAGATGATCATTGACACTGACTTTAGAGATCTTGATCATGTTTAACTAGTTAGAGCTACCAAGAGGGCAAAGATCATCCTGACGGACCCTCATTGCCCTCTTTATGTAGAGTTTGGCTGCTGCCATCACAGGATTGACGTATGCTTCTACCCCCAATCAAACCTTAATACGGCATCAAAAATAGTATATCAGAGATCATATCAGAGTTCTGCGATGATGCAACTTCCTGTAAATCATGTCAAATCTGGAATGTACCACTATTTTACAAAGGTTTTTTGGGTTAAGGTAACAGGGTTAACATAAAATCAGGGGCCACAGATAAACTGCAATATTCTGACCTAAAACAAAATGTTAATGTGAACATTTTAACATTTTGCCTACATTTACAAATTAAAAGTCTTGCTGAAGAACAACAATCATAGCAAGGGACAGGCCAAAACCCTCACCCTCACCAGCATAAAAGTATTTGTATTATTAAGATGTTAGGGCTTTAAAAAAGAGGACGTAGTGATGCGTAAAGATTCTAGGAAACACTGTAAAACATTGTCAGATGACCATTGACACTGACTTCAGAGATCTTGATCGTGTTTACCTAGTTAGAGCTACCCAGAGGGCAAAGGTCATTCCAGCTGACCCTCATTGCCCTCTTCATGGAGAGGACTAATATTGTATGTTTGTGCCATCTGGTCAAACCTTAATAAAACAGCAAAAACAGTATATCAGAGATGAGAGAAACTTATTTAACTGAAGCAGTTGATGATGCAACTTCCTGTAAACCATGCCAAATCTGGAATGTACCATTATTTTGGAAAGTTTTTTTGGTTAGGGGAACAGGATTGACATGAAATCAGGGTTCACTGATAAATTGATGAATATTTACAAAAAAAAAATGTTTTTTTTTAAACCAAAAACACTGTTTAACATTAGGATCAGACTAAAAACAATATGTAAATATGAACATTTTAACATCTTGCCTACATTTCACTAATTAAAAGTCTCATCAGCATTAAAGTAATTTAAATGATATAAAATCATATTTAATTTAATTTGATGTCATATTGAGGACAAAAGACATATGTTATATTATTGAATCACATAATTGTTTGTTGTAATTTTATGACTGATTATTTCCTGGGGACGCAAAAGGCACCAGCTCCATGGTATGACCCAAATCAAACAGATATCTGAGGTCTTTTGTTCCATCAGCTGTTGGGCTTGTGAACAAGTTGTACTGGACTTTGAACGCTGTGTCTCAGCGTACAGTCTATGGTCTCAACGCAGTTCATATCAAGGGGACATCCGTTGTTTGTTATACAGGTATGTACTTATGTCTTGTCGATGTTGGTGTTGTATGATTGTGGATGTGTTGACTACTGCTGCAAATTGCCCCTTGGGTCCTGCATGTTTCTTTTTTAGGTGGGGGGCGTCCCCCTCAATTTAGGACATGTACATTTGCATCCCCTACTAAAAACATGAAAGTAGCAGAAGACTTATTTTGACAAATTTAACTTATTTGCACCGTAAATTGAGTCAGAAAAGGTGCAAAGTGGTGCATAAAAATTCATCAGAATGCAGGAAATTAAGTGTCATTTGTATGAAATTGGTCCTAGTTATAACAAAATATCAACATATTGTACATTCCTTCAATTTTTTTCACTTTTAAAATAGTTCTACAAAATTTAGGGGTTCTTTTAGTATCTACTGTGACAAGAAAGCTCTCTCGTGGAGACGTCATATAGTGTTTTTATTATGAATTTTGTAATGTTTTCTGACAGTTCTCAATAACAATTAGTCAGCATAATCCATGTCATCATTGTATCAATAATTACAGGTAATGTTCCAATAGTAACATAGTAATAATATAAGTTATTAATCAATGCAATGTTTATTCCTTCTTAACATCACACTCAAAAAACGACAGGCTTTATTTACTGACAGGTTTAGCACTGCACATTGATAGGCTACACAGACAGACAGCAAGAAGACACAGAGGGAGAGGTGAGGGGGGGGGGGGGGGACAGGGAGGCTGGGAGGAGGAGGTAGGGAGGGGAGGGGGAGGTGAGGAAAAGCACACAGTTGTACATTCATTGAACCAAATATATCAGATGGAGTGAAATAGAAAAGAAATTAAAGGTTCTGAAATGTGAAAAAATCACCTGGAAGTGTGAGAGATGAAAGTGTGAGACGCTTCTAAGTATCACAACAATGTGCCCTCCTTTTTCTGTGATTCAGATATTGACAAGTTCTTAAATTACAACAATATTACACACAAATTAAGAGACACTCATCAAGCCAGGGATTATCATCCTTATCACTACTACTATTATTATTATTACTATACTGTTTTCTGAAGCTGTAAAGGTGATTATTCAAATGGAGGGGGAAAAAAGTAAATCATAATCTGCTCCCTCTCAAAGTGTGCAGAAAATGAGAAGAAGAGTGGCTGTAATAATAATAGTAATAACAATAATATCATAATATTCATCATTGTATGTACAGAAAATTCATTACAATCAATACAATCAAAACTGCCCAAGCTGAGCTGACATTCTGGAAACAGCAGGGGTAGCATTATGGAGTGTGTATGTGTGTGTGGTCTTTGTGTGTGTGTGATTGCGTGTGACGTCTTGCAGTTATTGTAAGAGCAGTGTGCAGTGAGTGAAACAGTGCAGTGAGTCTTTTAGAGACATTCCAGTGGTCACTGTGAGAGGGGGTCAGAGGTCAGGTTTACTGTAAATGGAGGTGTTTTTGTCATTTAGCGGCACAAGCTGAGACTTTGCAAAGACTCCTCGCTCAAAACCTAGAGGGTTTTAATCTGCGTCTGGGTGTTGCATAAGTACCAACTTGTGAAGAGGGTGAGGTGTGTGGTTGATAGTCCTCTCATCTTATTATCAGCTCCACATAAAATATAGTCGGGAGCTGAAGCACTGAAGTAGTCACAATACCGAAAGAAAAATATCCACAAGCCTGGTGTTTTTTGTTTTTTTTAATGAATACGTTTGAGAGTGACCGTAATGTCTGACCTCACTGTCTTCAATCCTAACGGTGGTGGAGGAATGTGTCGAGAGAGGATGCAAAGAGGGAGAAAAGAGCTTGTGCACAGACTCCTCGAGTCGAGTCTGATGAGGGAGTGCAGACATGTCGGGGTCAAGGCTTGTGTGTCTTTGCCTACAGATCTATTCAAGGCCTGCATGTTGCGGATTGTTCCAGTAAATTTTTCATTCTGTGTTCAATAACAAAAGATAGAATACAGTCTTCTTTTTTTTTAAACAAAAGCAGTCTCATTCAACCAGTATTACACTATACAGACACATTACCATCTTGTGATTTAGAACTGGTGCACCACATACAATTTTGGTGGGGTTTGCTCAGGCGGTTAAATTACATTAAATGTATACATTGTGCCATTGAACATTTAGGTGGAGAACAACTGCCCGTTGTTGGTTATAGGTCACATATGGCGTTGAGTGTCAAGAGTATTACAGTGACTGTGTTGTGCATCGTGTTTGTAAGCATACATTCCTTATACTAGTAGTGTCAGCAGTCGTTGATATTAAAAGTGTTGGAGTGTGTGACTGGTGAGCCGGTTTGTGGTTTCCATGAGAACTGGTGCAGAGACACGCGTGGCTCAGTAGCGGCGGGCATTGCCGTCCCTCCCCTCCTTCTTGATGATGATTCGCTGGTCGTCACTGGCGTCGTCAGGCGACTCTGCTACCTCCTCGTCCTCCTCCCCCTCCCCCTCCGTATCAGCAGAGATGCCCATACGAGACTCGTAGGACTGCGGGAATAGAGCAGCGTGTGGATGAAAACAGGAGCTCGACAGGTGTGGTCATTCATCATGACTACATCAGTAACTTATGTGCTTTTTACCTCCATGGGGTTGACGATGATGGTGAGGGCAGAGTCGTCCCATTGGCTGCTACCCTCCTTGGCCCCGCCCCTGGCACCCTCACCACGGCGATGGATGGAGCGAATTCGGAAAACACCAAGGATCACCATGACAACCAGGAAACCCACACACACCATTATGATGACGGTGGCTGCTCCTGGCACCACTGTCAAAAAACAAATCCCACAGTGATGATTATGTGAAATAAAATAATACAGATTTCCTTCATATCCAGAGTGTGCAAACTTTTGGGTGAATTTTTTCATCTCCATGTGAAGTTCAAACCTGACCCTTGACCTGATTACTGAACACCTAGAAGTTACAGCTATAGTTGTTTAGAAAAATTACGTTGTCAAATGTGCTGAAACTGTCACTATATCCACACAGAAACCCATTAGACAGTCTGTAAACAAAAATCATGTTTCTTTCCCTCTTTCTCATTGTGCTTCTTATGGCATAATGTACACAGAAAACAACCATTCAGTGCTAAGAGCCTCTAACACAGCTGTCAATCATGTCAATCACTGCTCGTGAACTGCAGTCAAACTGTCAAACTAGGCGGCGCTGATCAAATATGAATCAAGATTCTGTTAGTGCATTGCCTATTTCTCACCTTAAATGTTTTCATAAACATAGTGACTGCTGAGCTGTAAAATGAGAAAGTTTGCTCCGGCTGGTGGGCAGTGCTGTGCTTTCGGCTTGACTGTTTCCAACATGGCGGCCGGGTCAGAAACTAAGGTTGATTTTGAAGAAAATTAATAGCTAAAAAAAGTAAAGATCAATCCTGCCTGTTTAATACTACTACTACTACTAATAATAATAATAACAATAGTAATAATAATAATAATAATAATAATACTACAGCAGACTTATATAGCGCTTTTCGGAATCCTCAAACACGCCTTACATAGAGTAGGATTAAAAACAAACAAACAGTAAACTCTTTGTTAAAGACAAAATAAAATAAAATAAAACTAACCAAAATGTTACATTAAACTAAAATTTAATAAATAAATTAAATTAAATTAAAGACTAAAACTGAATAGATTCAACTGGGGGGCAGGGGGCTTTTTGAATGCTGACAATGTGGGGGCATTTTTATGTGGTTTGGTAGTGAGTTCCACAGAGAGACGGCAGCAATTGAAAAGACCCCGTCACCCCAGGTCTGGTGCTTGGTCCTGGCGATTTGATGGACATTAGCATCAGCAGAGCGGAGACAACTGAAGGGGGAGTGCTGATGGAGGAGGTCATAGGGATATAGAGGAGTCAGGTTGTTAAGGGCCTTGTAGACGGTGAGCAGAATCTTTACGGTTAGTGTAACGTTCAGTTCCAGATTTATCTATTACCTAATTACTTTTTTCTGTCAGGTTGAGGGGGTGGTATTGGCTGATTAATCAGCTATCGGATTTTTATCATTCCAAACCATTGTTACTATATCAGCCTTTAAAAATCCAGTATCAGTTGACCTCTAGAATCTTGATTAATATTTGATCAGTGCCTCCTTGTTTGTCAGTTCACGAGCAGTGACTGACATGATTGACAGCTGCGTTAGAGACATGACACATGCGGTGAGGCCATTATAAGCGCTACAAGGCAATACTGTGGCTTTAATTAGACGCCACGTATCAGCTCTGAGAATGAAAGTATGAAAAATAGCACAATTATCCAAACTAACCATTTCTTTGAAGGCAGTTTTAAAACCTAACATTTGCTTTGGTGTTACACTGTGTGGGCAACATGATTAAACCTGACAATCCTCTCTGCTGTGGGGCTGTAGCAATTGCACAAACCAAACAGCAGAGGTGCAGCAGACCATAACAACACAGTTAATGGTTACCCTGCCCCATCGTGCACACTGTTCTTTACACTGGCTCCACTGTGTTGTGGTTACATTTAGAGCTCTGCATGGTCAGGCACCTGCCGGCATTAGAGTTCTGCTGCAGCCCTTTATCAGCAGTGGGTCTCTGGGCTCTTTTGATTAGGGTTTGTGGGTTGGTCCTTGCTCCAGAGCAAAAACTAAAAACGATCATGCCTTTAAGGCTGCAGCTCCTAACTTTGAAATTCTTTCCCTTTGGAGTGAAAGGGGCTCTGTGGAGCTTTCTTGTAAACAAACAAAAGCTTTGTTTGCATTCAGAGTTACTCACCAAAATTTGGTGTGTATATCCCTGAGGTTGAGTAAATTTCCTTCCTCATAAAAAGTTTGCAAAAGACATTTTTTAAGTGTTTTAAAGCCAGGATTATTTACACTTGGGGCTGCGGTTCAATCGTTTTTTTGCTTAGGAAGTTTCCTGACTGAGTAAAATGACCTGGAAGTATAATAAGAGCTGGTCGAGTCCTCTAAAGTCTAAAGGGAGGCACTTCAATGCTTCCTTGCTTATGTCCTATAGCATAAAATACACTGGACCACCCTTCATGAAAGGAAAGGAAATGATGCCATCCCACAATTCCTTGTGACAGCAACAAGACCCACCATTTGGTCGTTCATGAAAACACATTTTGCCCGTCTTGCATACATTTAACGCTTACTTACTGGGTTTCAAGTGGATAAATATGAGTGGACAGGAGCGTGAGTGTGAGCAACCATTGTCAATGTGACAACCATTTTGTTTCACTTTCCTGGCTGTTGCCTATGTTCCTTTTATTATTTCAATTCCATCCTTGGTAATGAAGTAATATAATTCACCAGGTTGTCCACATTTGTATAACCTACATGAAAGAACACAGTAAAAGTGCACAGGGTAAAGTATCTAAGATGCACATCTAGTCGTGTAGTTTCACCACAGCAGATCCACATGGATGTCCATCTGCTGTCGCGTAATAACAGAGCTTATTGTAAGAGCAGTCTGATTCTCTTAGCAGTGGGGTCGTCTTTCCTAAGTCCTTTAGAATTCTCCTTCACACCTTTCCTTGACCTCATGACATTTTCAATCAAGGTCAAGGAAAAGTGTTTACAAAAAGAAATAGGACCTAATTTTTTTGACTATTCGACTGCAGCCCATGTTTAGTAGCTTGTAGTCTTCTTCTTCTCTGTCTAGCCGGCACAATACAGCATATCTTGGCGTGTTACTGCCACCTATTGATCAGTGGAATAGTACGACACCACTGGTAGGACTGTTCATCACGTCACCAACTTGTGTGCACATGCAATAAACAAAGCAGGGACACACTAACAAAAAACAAAAACAGCTCCATGGTGCTACTAGTGTCACAGTCTGTGCCTTTCCTTCATTCCTCATGTGTCAGCTGTTTTGTTTCCTTTGTTTCTTGTGGTCCCTTGTTTGTCTCTGTGTTTGGGTGTTGCTCTCATCAGTCCTGTTGCCAATCAACTCCTGCTGCCAATCTACCTGTTCACCTGTAAGCCATCCACCAATCAACCCCAACAGTACAAATGCCCGGGCTCTGCAGTCCAGACTCCGCCAGATTGCTCAGTCTACCTTGCTGTACTAACTACAGCCTATTTGTCGCTTATTGCTTTTTTTCCTCTTAGATTTATTTGCCTAAACCTTGTTTCTCTGTGTCTCAGATCCACTTCTTGCTTTACTGAAAATAAATCAACAACTAGAGGTTTAAAACTTCACAGGGAACCTTGAAGATCTGTAAACACCACAATATTATTTATTTTAATTTCTATTTTAGTTATTATTTTTATCCATTACTTTTCATAAGATCATTTTGTGTTAGCTATAATTGCATTTTATTTGATAGTCACAGTGGAGAGAGATGCTGCAGATTTGTGGTATGTGTGCCCCAACTATTAGGCTACCAGAGCTCCCCTCATCCATCACTCTTATATTCTGACTGCATTGTATTTCTGTCCTTTGTCTGTTATTGTGAAGCATTTTGTGACATCAGTTCTAGAAAGGTGCAGGACAGGACAGCTGATGAGAGAGAAATGTCACCTGAGTTGCGATGTGGATTGGGCAGGGTGTGTCCACTCAGCTCTCCAGCGTGGTGGGATGGATGGAGGAACTGCTGCTGGGAGGCCAGCAGGTGGGACGGGTGGTACAGGCTGTCCAGAGAGTGGAGGAAGTTCACCTGAAGGAAGGAGGAGAGAAACAGGGAAGAGGAATGTGTAACTAAATCATCTAGGGTCAAATTTCCAGCTTTCATACAAATACTGTTGGAACTGAACTTCCATGCTCAGATTTGAAGGACATTTATCTTCCTGTCAGCATCAGAGGAGTTACTGTATGTGAATGATGTTTCTTCTCACCTCCAGAGTCAACTCATTGCTGGTGTATCTGCCATTCATCTCAGAGCAGGACAGGCGGAACCGCCTCTCGAAGCGGGCTGAGCCTTTGGCCAGTCGGTAGCGCACCGAGCGTAGGACGTCCTCATACACAGAGATGGATTCGGCACCTGGAGGAAGTGCCAAACAAAAAAGAGGACTAAGAGTCAATACTGAGACAATAACTGTAGACAGAAGGAGGAGGAGAGAAAAGTAGTCCACAGATACTTAGTGACAGCTGGGGGGGACTGTATCAGATGGATTACTTTTTCATTTTTAGGTCATTGGGAATCTGTTATATCAAAGTTTTAAAGGCACTGAAATATGGATATGGATATAGGAGGTCTTACATAAAGATTTTAACATGTTCTGCTTAAATGTTCAAACAGTTTTGTTAATTTCTGAGAGCATTTCTGTTTTTTGTTGTTTTTTCATAGTTTTTAACAAGGCGGGACTCGTTGGAAAAAGAGTGATATCACATATTTGTGTGCACCAATCAGGATTTATGTATTTTAATTTGAAATGTGATGACAGTTGTGGGGCTGTTTGTGTCTGTCTGTTAATAAATCCAGGAAAGACCACACCCACCCCATCCTGATAAATCATTTTAGCAGAATTTATGACTATGAAACTGTTTTTCCCCCAAACTTTAACTATTAATCTTGCTAATTTCTTAATGAATATTTAATGCTGTACAGAAAAACTTCAGAGAAACACAAACAGACAATAACAGACAATTTAATTAAGGTTTTCTGACATATTTTGTGCCATCTGTTTCATGTTGTTTATGTGCAACTCTTTGTAATTGCTGCCATTGCTCCCTATCTTGGCCAGAACAAGACATTTTTAATGTTAAAAGACATATGTCACTGTTGGAAGGATGGTCTTTTCATAAAACTGGGCTGTCTGTGCCATAGAAAGACACAAATACTTTTGAAATTGGTGCTATATAAAGAGAAAACAGAGAAAAAGGGCTGTGGTATTCGCTATTGCTCAAGAGAACCTACAACTACCAGACTGCACTGCACCACACCAGACCAGTAAACGCTCCCACTGGTGGGTCACAAAATGCAAGTTGTTCAACTGAAAAGCAATATGGTAGCTGGCCAGTAACTAACAAACTTTTATTACAGTTAAATAATAATCTAAAATATGTTTCTGAAAATATTTCAGGTGAGAAAAAGGACAACAGAATCATGGATCATATTTGATCAGCACTACTTAATTTTACTGTTTGATCTCAGTTTTTTAAGCCTCTATTTTTGCAGTACAGGAAACAGCATGGTACCGACTTCCTGTTCATAAACGTTCATATTACAGCTAAACAGCGCACTAAAATGTGTTTTTGAGGAAATTTTAAGTGTGAAATATGCAATACAGTAACAAAATCTTGGTTTATATTTGATCAGCACTGCCTAGTTTTGATCAGTTTGATCTGAGTTTGGTCTCCTTCACATTTCGCTCCTATACTCTTTGTGTCTGAGGTAGCGGCGGGCATACACAAATGATGAAGTACAATCTGTAATTCAAGCAATGGCCCAAGAGCCAGTGAAATTTGAGTGGACTTTCACTAGCGTATGAGCAGGGAGATCTGGGTGCTGACAAGATGGAGGAAATTTTACCACAGTTAATTTATATGTACTATCCACACCTTTAATGATTCTTTTCTAATCAAAGACAGACAACAGTTGACAGATATAAAATGCGCAGGATGTGTTTTGGCACAGTACCTGTGATGGCAATATAAGCAGTAGTATTGATGATTTCCAGTCCCCTCTCTCGCACAACATCCATGTCAACCAGAAGCTCCTCCCGCTCTGGGTTTAGCTCCTCCCCCAGCGGCTGGACCTCACAGCCATCCAAAGTGTGAGCCACGGCGTCGGACATCAGAGCTAAGAGAGGAGACCACAGATAGTCTCTTAAACTCATTTCCATACACAGATACTTGAACATGTGCTAAACAAACATGAGAAATATTCCAAATCTCCTTCAAGATGAAACAATAGAGTTATTTCATGACTCACCTCCACCCTCCATCCCCTGTGCAGCCGTGTTGACAGCATGAGACAATGAACAGACAATCCGGAGCTCGGGGAAAAGGGGGACGCCACGGGGACCCTCAAATTCAGGGGCAGGACGAGCCAGATGAGGGCCAACCCCAGACAGAGAAATCTGAGGGGCGTCAGGCTGCAGAACCACCAGGTATCCTTCCAGCTGTTTCAGGGACAGGCAGCTCTCCTCGTTGAAACATCTGGCAAGGAGAAAAGAAGTGTGTGTTGTCAGAGAGAGAAAGGGAGACAAAAAGAGACAGAAAGTTTGCAATTTTTTGTCACACTGGCAACATGGCCCTAGGGATGTCAGTCTGTCAGCTGTCCCACCATGTTGCTCCAGACTGAAATATCTACTATCGGATTGCAATGACATTTTGCACAAACACTCCTGGTGTCTAGACGATAAATCCTACAAACTTTGATGACCCCCTGAATTTTCCTCAAATGCTACTTTGAAGTTGACATTTTTGGTTTGAAGTAAAAAATGCCACAAAGTACTGAATGGATTAATATAAAATTTGGGGTCTAACAGAAGTCTAACAGCAAGATTGCCGCACTGATTTAGCATCACACTCCTGTAACACTGTCATACTCGCAATGGACAGTTAAAAAAAGGATTATAATTGATGCAGCAGAATCGGAGAGATCGTCATTTTTATTCCAGACATTCTTCTTCCTGATGCCTACATTACCCACAATGCAACTCGACCACACTGCAGAGATTCAGGTGTGTTATACTGGTAGCGGCTAATGTAGCCTTGAGCCATAGACTCAAACAGAGATGAGGAGTGGGCTACAGAGGTCTGGTAAACTCACTTTTTTCTTACTGTACACCCACAGATTTTTTTTTTTCACTCTTCATCCCCGACCGAGACATCACTTGAGGATATTTATCAGACTTTGCACAGCTTCCTCCAGAGCCACAAAAGACTTTAAACAACTCCCCAAGACCTGTAAACATACTTTGATGTGTAAAACGGGCACAGTTCTCCTTTAACTCTCCATCTAGCGCTGACATCATATCAAAATTTTCATCTGATCAATATAGTTGCAAACCTTATGACCTTCCCATCAACCTCAGCTGTACTTTGTGTTTAAAGATAATTAGTAAATGTTAGCAAGCTTGCATGTTAAACTAAGATGGTATATAAGATAAACATCAAAATGGATGTCGCTGTGAGCACGTTAGCGTGCTGATGTTAGCATTTAACTCAAAGCACTGCTAGCATGGCTGCAGGCTCTTGCTTTCAGAGTAGCAACGATGTGGCCAAGTAATGTTGAGAAAGTTGGCACCGTGGTTGACGAAAAGGTCTAAATTCAGAGAAATGTTTTCTCCCTAATTCCACCATGACTGTATTTAACTTTGGTCTGAAAATAGCAGATGTCTAACCACAGTAGCTCCGCTGTTACAAATTTAATTTTCCTGCCAGAAACGGAGAGCAAATCAGATTGATGACCGGCTGCTTACATATATTTATTCATCTGCACTATAATTCAGCATCACATTTGAAAGGGGATTAAGCAGAGAGAGTGTGTGTGTGTGTTACATTTCCACTATCAGAGTTAGCAGCTGCTTCTATCGGCCTCTCCAGAAGGGCCTGCTGTTCAGCCATCTGGGTAACTCCTGGCCTCAAATCAGTCTAATCTTCACACACGCAATAAAACACGCTGGAGGAAAAAAAAACAAAAACTCTGGTACACTTGAGCAGAAACCAAGTGAGAAAAAAATCTGTCCGTGACCTTGAATCGTTGGGATCTTAAAAACAAAACCTCCAGCACAGAGTTGTGGCCTGGTAATCATTTTAATCTTAAAAACATGGACCAAAAAACAACAATCCCATAAGGCAGTAATATCTGCAGCCAGAGACTCTGATAAGATCTGATTTGTCGGCAGGCAGCTAGTTTTAGTATAAATACACAATATACCATGTAGTATGTGCGCTTGACTGTACTTCCCGAGCTGAATTAATATTTCATCAGCTAAAAGTGACTGCTAAAGCCAGAGAGCCAGTTGTTAAGCATGGTTGAGCACTGACCCGGAAACGGAGTTTGTGTGCTTTTTATTTTCATGGCCAGGTGATTCAGTGTGATGCACACTGAACCAGGGATTCAGAGTCTCGCACTGTCAGTCTGTCTGACAACAATAGGGATACAGTTTCTGTTTGATGGTACGATACTTTTGAAAATTATAGTTTATCAATTTATTCGACAGGAGCGACACATTTAGCACTATTACATTTAAATAAATGCAACTGATGCAATATGTATGTGGGACTTCTGTCATGGCTAATTTGCAGACCTCGTCCCTGGTTAAGCTTTTAAGGAATCAAACACACACTACAACACCAATACAGGCACAGACTAACTGTAAGACAACCAAACAACCACTACAAACAGTCATTTAAAAACGACTAAAGACAACATTTAAGAAACATTGATGTGTAAAAGAACTGGACAGCCCTGGCGGTGGGGACCTGTTCATTCCTATAATAGGTACAATTAAATTCCTGCAGTTTGAAATTACCCAGATCATCTGCATTTTGGGGCCTGTAAGGCAAGTGTGCTGGAGACTTCCGTCAGCCCAAAGCCCGGCCCTGTTTAGCTCTTTGCTAACTTGAATGGGGATAAAATAATTCAACCGTGCAGCTTTTCTAAACTTTCCAAATGTTATCACACCAAATGGATCAAATTCTGTTAGTGAAACACAATTTCATGGGGGCTGTGACGCTCAAAAAAATGCATCCACTGATTTACAGGTGCCTCTTTCACATTGTAAGTCTATGGGAAAAATCTTTCTGGGTCACATGGCATCACTTGATGGACCTGAAGGTTGTAATTCCATGTTTGGCCACTACAGCCCCGTTTCCACCAAACACTTTTGATATGGTACCTTTGGAACCAAAAGTAACCCTTCAGACATGGTACCTAGACCCTAGTGTTTCCACTGCAAACAGTACCCTTAAATGTGGGTGGGGTTGTTGTCACTCACTGCTCCGTCCAGCACTCACTGTATTTCCTCATCAGCGGTGACACAGAGGGAAGTCTGTCCCTCGTTTATCGTCCACAGATCGAGGCTACATGCCGACATTCTCAGAACAAAATAAAACAGGCTGCAGTGAGAGTCTCTCTCCATGGGATATTTAAAAATAGTGGATTTGTTCACTTAGTCCCTCTAAGGCAAGCTCAGGGGTTTAGTGTTGCTGGAGCCCACAGGAACAATGCTCCATGCTGCTTTTGTTTTCTCCAAGTGAGGATTAGAATATATGCAGTTCACATAACCTGGTCAAAAATTAATAAATATAAATGCTTTAAGATCCACTCATTACTAAAAGTGTCTTTCATACAAGAGAACTAATGGAATGGTCAGAGTTTTTACAGTGAAATTTACGGTGTGCTGATTGATTCATGTCATCAACTCATACACTAAGTACTAATAAAACTCTCCACAGTATGAACGGTGGTTACATGAGCCTCAAAACCAGCCACAACTCAGCTCTGAGCAGAGTGACCGTCCTCTATTGACCAATCAACAGACTGCAGTGTTCACAGCTCCACCTTTTAGTACCAGATCTGTGTGCTAGGTACCCCAACAGAGGGGGGACCAAAAATGGGACAGTGCGGAACAGTTCCATTGGTACCACCCACAACTTTTGGTAAAAAAGTGCACCGAACTGAACTGTACCGTACAGCTCGGTGGAAACGGGGCTTATGTAAATGTTGTTACATTTTTTCTTATCAGTACTCAAGATGGATACAAAAGGATACAAAAAAAATCAGTTTGAATCATTTTTAAGGTGAAAATAAGCGAATAACAAGATGATGACAGACAGGAATCACTTTTAATTGGTCTCCACTAAAAAGACAAACAGTTTCTGAAAGTTAATCCCTCACGAGCTGCAGGTAAAACCAGGCAGAATTAAATTTTGTAACTGCAGTTTACTTCGTCAAAGCAAATGGCTGAATGAACGATAAGATAAGATATTCCTCGTTATCTCTCGCTTTGACGTATTCCCTCTATCATCATCTCTTTCGTGCCACACCGGTCCTTATCACAGCTGAAGCAAGGTCCATGTTTGATGAGTTCAATGTCAAAGGAGTAAAGCAGAGGCAGCAGAGTCCAGACAGTTGACACTTCATTTGACAGCCACAGACTGTTTGAGGAAATCATTTTCATCTCACATCCTATCATTTGTGATGTTCAGAGATTTAAAGTGTGATAATTTACATTTGGGGTGTCACTTTGCTTCTGCATTTCACAGAATGACTTTCAATCAAAGGACGTGTGACTCAAGTTAGTTACCATGTTGTCAGTAAATATCAGGGTGTGCTTTTGCCTATTGAAGTATTGAATATTTTGTTGGTGGTGAAATCAGTATCTCCACCTTCTCTATGACTGATTTTTATCTGTATACATGTTGAGGTCCATCCACAATAATAAACAGTACCATTTGTGCATGTGTGTGTGTTTTGTACCTGAGCGAGGTGGTGAGTTTGAGGGGTCGGACTCCAGGGGTGGCAAAGCGTAGAGAGTTCCTGTAGGTGACCTGCTGCACTGCGCGGTTAAAGCTCTCGATGTCGTCTCCCTCCAGCACCAACACTGACTGGCTGGGGTTCACATGAACCTGCAAAGCCGAAACAGACGCTTGGAAATCTACGTTTCCGTTCATTTACATAAAAGGACATCTTGTTATGGAGGTTTTACAAAGGGAAACTTTAAAAAGGGTTTATCTTCTTGAATCTCATTCAATGCAGGTTCTTTTGAAGAGACATCAGAGCAAAGATGTATTAATGTTGGCAGGCGTATTACTTTTCACCTCTTTGACACACATTGAACAAAAATGTTAAACATTTTACGTATAAGTGTCTCAAAAACACCAAACCACCACTAGGGGAGGTTAGACACATTTGGCAACACACCAACATCTCATGTTGCAATTAGAGGACAGGATTACATTTTTTCAAGTGTGGTCCCCACGTGAAGATGAAGGTTTTGCTTGCTGAATTAATTCCTCCCATTCAGTCTTTAAGATCTGTCTGTCACCCCTACACAGCACATATGAAAAACAGAACGGCGTGTGCACAGAAAGGAGGAACCCGAATGTGAATATAAATGAAAGACAATGAAGGCAAATTAGATTAAGACTTGCAAATACATAACAAGTGATGATGTTACATGTGAGATTTTCACTTCTAAAATAAAAGCCAGACTTTCTTGAAAACAATAGGAATAAAAATGATTTTTAAACCAAATGAGGGAAGTGGTGCAATCAACCAAAGAGTGTCTTTGAAATTGGTTGCATGAGTATTGTGATATTAAAGAGATCTGAATAAATGAGGTTAAAGGAGTACATAATTTGACACTTCCTATTCAAAAACAGAAATACAACTTTTTTTTTTTTTGAGTTTTTCTGAGTTGATGAAATATTTCAATTTGTAAAGAGCATTTTTGAAAAGTCTGTTATAATTTTGTGTGCTTTGTACTCGTATTTATAATTCTCTTGTGAATATTTTTATCTTCTAAGATCAAACACTATTTAATATTCTCAAAAGATGATGGTAATGTTGTTTGACATGCAAAGAAGTGTACAAAAGCATACACACCCAGATGAGAAGTACTAAGCGCTATAGTCTGCACACTATAGTTACTTGGCATTAAATATGTATTATGTTCATGGGAGTATTATCAAGTGAAGTGGTTCCCAACTGGTCCAGCCACAGGGTCCAGATTTGTCCTCAGTCATTAGTTCAAAGTCCACACAGTTTAAAATATTCAGCGTCATACTTGCATTTGGCCATGTCATAGAGCTAGTTAGCTGTCTCTGTTGAGTAGCTGTCACAGTTATTTACTCAATCTACAGCAAGAAACAGCACTTCAAAATATAAGCTTTGTTCTGCAAATTCAATGTACTTAAAAATAAAGTGTGTTTTTTACATCTGGAACCACTTATCTAGTGTGCAGACTCTCATGTTGTTTTCCACACACCTATACTCATATTACCATACCGTTAAGTAGGCCAGAAAAAATATTTAGTATGTTCCAATACTTAGCCTACTATGTCAAAGACAGTGAGCAAAAAATACCAGGATGTCTTACTACATGTGGTAAGCCATAAGCCAGCATGCTTTTCTGTCTATTCTGGGATTTTGTATCTTGATGATGACGTTAATTGATAAGCAAGAGGGTCAAAGTTCAAGGCACAATGTAATGACAAAGTGATATGTCTCAATCGTATGTATGTACTGATAGTAAAGGGCTAGTAGGGCTAGTATCTATGGTGATCAATGAGTCACATAACTGATCACCGCCTGAGTGAAGGCCAGATGGCTGTTAACATTTATAAAGCATAGTGTACAGGAGAAGAGTAGTGTGGCATGTTTTAATTTTGACTGTAAATGTTACAATAGGGGATAAAAGATTAAATGTGTGTATCTGAGACACGCGTTCACTCTCTCTGAGCATCCTCTCTCTCAGCAACTTGACATTCTGTGGTTCTCTGAGGCATTACCTTCATGCCTGAGCCCAGAGTCTCAAGGTCTCCGAAGTCCAGGCCCTCCCTGCAGGCGTACAGACACTCCACCACACTGTGAGGCTCCACACTGCCGGGACGCACCGTGACCCCCGACAACAGGCCATGATAACCGCCCACATACTTTACTAAAGACCAGACAGTCCAGTATGAATACATATTATAACACCACATTTATATTCTAATGCACATAAATAATATACAACAACAGTGACACAGCAAAATGACAGGCTGCACACCACAGAGTGAAAACAGGGAGGTCACCTGAGTCTTTACCCTCTGGGATGGTGTTGTTTAGTATCTCCTTCTGCTTCTCTTCAGGCTCTGCAAGGGAAACAAGGTGAGGGGCACAAAGGGGAATAGACAAAGAGAAAACAGTAAGGCACACTGAGAGAGATATTTAAATGTAGTGAGGTATGAAAACAAAGTGAGAGGGAGCCTGAAGGTGCCAGAGGTTGACGGGAAAAATAAAATAAAGAAATAAATAACAGGAGAAGGCGCAAGTGAGAGAATGCAAGCAAGAAAATTGTTGATGATATTCAGAAAAGCACCATCTCCTCATTATCTAGCAGCAGCTGCTGCCTCGCAGCAGAGCGACTTCCACTGTGGATGTGAGTGTAACACTGCGAACGTGTGTGTGAGAGTGTGTGTGTATGTGTGTGTGTATTTCACTGCTAATTGGCAGCCAGAGTTTCCCATTTTACCCAGCGATTCGAGTGTAAGTGGCTGATAGCTGTCTGGCCCTCATGTTGTTCTGCTGCCCTGAATAATTGATAAGTCAGTTATATTATTAGCCCTCAAAGACAAAATGCATCAACCAAATTATAACTGAGTGAAATGAGGGAGTGAATGGCGCGAGGCAAAATGTCTCGGCAGATTGTCTGAAGATGCCTTACGAGGGTTTGAGTTGCCGGTGATCGTGCCAGAAATGGCAGTCTGCTATCTTTGCTGATGTGTGATTTGAATGACACATGGAGGAATGCAAAAGAGGCGGCAAACTGCACAATTGCTGCTCATAGCATTTATGCAAAAAGAGGAAAAAAAAACAGGGTTTCTCGCTCCCTGCTTGCATATATTTCTGTCAGAATCCATCATTAAGCTGGAATGAAATGTATGTCAGTTGTGTATTCGCTGAGCATAAATTTCAGTGTGTTACCCCAGCATGCTCCGATGAGCATCTTCTGGTGGGGGGCGGGGTTGGGGATGGCTCCATTGTCGTGGATGAGGGCGGGGTCGAAGGTCACACCATCGACATACAGGGTTACTGAGGGAAACTGGACACTGAGGGAAAGATGATGCCACTCGCTGTCACACACCTGTTGGACAGAGATAACACAGAGTCAACATGAGAGCCTCTCCCAGCTGATACTGGGCGAGAGGCAGGGTACACCCTGGACAGGTTGCCAGAGACTGACATCCGAGACAGACATCTGAGACAGACAACCATTTGTGCTCACATTCACACCTACGGGCAATTTGGAGTCACCAATTAGCCTGCATGTCTTTGGACTGTGGGAGGAAGCCGGAGTACTCGCAGAAAACCCACGCTGACACAGGGAGAACATGTTAACTCCACACAGAGGGGCTCCCCCACCCCAGGATTCGAGCCCCCCATCCCAGCCTCAAACCAGGAGCCCTCTTGCTGTGAGGCGACGATGTTAACCACTGCACCACTGTGTCTCCTACTCTAGTAGAACTGTTGTAGATCAATGTAGAGCAATATATGTGTTCAGAAGTCAGCTATTGCACATGTATCAGTTGTAATGTATCCCTCTGGTATTTTTTCAAGAATATTGTCATAAATATTATTACTTCAACATTTATGTAACAGGAATTAAATGGAAACATCTGTATTTTTCCACCTGTACCCTATTTTTCTGTCTTTTTGTATCTAAGTGACTAATGGAGACAATTTTTGAAATTGGTCCAGTATATAGAGAGACAGCTGCAACAACAGCGGCGAAACAGGCTGCAATGTAATCCCTACAAGGATTTGCGCATCATCACTTTAAATCCATTAAAAGTGTTTTTTTTGGCCACTGACAGGCTCTGATTGTTATTATAAGTGTCTAACAACATCATGGAAAAGACGCTACAGAGCAATGAAAGTTTTTCTCGTCTTGCTCAAGGAGAAGTCTCGTTCTGAAATCTCACGAGAGGTGACTTGTTGCAGGGAAAAACAGTTGAAACATTAGTGAGAGTTGGAGAGAGGAGTGCCAAGTTGGTTGGAGTACAGAAAGCAAATCTTGGGGTTATTTAAGACTTCTAGTGGCTTGGCTGAAGATTTAGCTAATTTTGACAATGTGCAAAAGAGATTTTGAGAGACTTCTCCTTGAGTGAGGCTTGGTTACACACACGAACAGTTCAGTTCAATTTAATTCAATTGAACTTTAATTATCCCGAAGGAAATTCTTGTGGCAGGGAATGCTTCAAATTACAGTAACACTAAGTAGAGTAACCACAATTTTAAAAATATACAAGACACAAGTCTTTTCAAGGAGCAAAAGCAAAACCCAGTGCCTAATAGAGTAACCATAGGAGTAAGATAAGTACAACAGTTAGTAAAAATGAACTAAAATGGTGGAGAAAAAAAAACAGACTGCTCCTGATAATCGATGTTATATTGCATGTGATGTAACAATGAGAAATAGTATTGCACATGACTGAGAAACTTATATTGCACTACATTAACAAGTGAACATGATATTTAAGAATAATAATGCACATGATGTTGTGAAAAATATTTCACACAGACCAGGAGGACCAGATCAGTGAAGGTTAAAGAAAAATGTTTCATTTCTCAGTAGGGCCCTTTCCATAATAATGTCAGACATTTATAATAACAATCTGAACCTGTCAGTGGCAAAAACAAGCAATTTTAATGGACGTAAATCGGTGCACAGTTGCCAGTAGGAATTATATTGCAGCCTGTTTCGACGCTGTGGCTGCAGCAGTCTCTGAATATTTGACCAGCCTATGTCACCAAGATCCAAGGATGATGAAAATAGAGTCCAGGTTGAAAAAAACTTAAGTTTTCCTTTAACTTAGTGTATTCATTTTTAATCATTTTGAAACTGTTTGTCCATTGATATCTATGTATATGTTTAATACTGGATATTTTTACTTTTTACATGTTGCAAATTCAATAAATATACTATTAAAAAAGTACTCAAAATATTATTAGTAAAAAAACTTGTGCTGCAGAGAAATGGCTAGAGGGGCGGGTATATCAATATTACATTATTGTTACTGCTGTTATTGATGTAGCTGTTGAGGAGCTAGATTTAACTTCAGTTAGGTAGTTTAGTCCAGTTATTTTCCAACTAAAGTGTCACAAGATAAATCTGAGGGGTTGTAAGATGAGTAATTGACAAGGAAATGGAAATTTTCTTTTCAGGATTTTTCTCTGATCTTTGCATTTTTTGTGAATTTTTGTTATCATTTTATGTCTTTTGGGGTCAAACAGGTATTAAAATGAAAGCATCTGAGAAGTTAGAGGGGAAACGTCTCTGCTGGAAACTGCAAACAACTCGTAGACATCTGAAACGTGACAAAGGGATCCCAGCTAGACACTAAATGTTTGTTTTCATAAACTAGTCAGGTTTCTGGTGTAAATCTCGAAAGTAACATGTAACTTTAACTGTCACATAAATGCAGTGCATTAAGAAGAACATGATAATCCACCACTCGTTCCCGAGCTTTCTCAACAGATATCGGAGGGAATACAAAGAGGAAAGACAGGAAAATCATACAGACAGAGGGGCAGAAAAGAAAGACTGGGTTAATAAGATATTGTGGTTCAGACAGAGGGATTTGACAAATCTTCTCTGTATCTGCTCAGTATCCTTTAATCCATGCTGCTTCAATCTGTCTGGGACCAGTGGCGTCAGTCACAACAAACCCACCTCACCCCCCAGTGTGCTGTCTGAATCATAGAGAAAATCTGTTCATTTGTTTCCTCTTGCCCTTAAACTTTTTCACTTCATTTCGGTGTATAGTTCATATGAATTTTATCCACACAAATATGAAATTTAAAAGTAGGAGCACTGTGTTCTTACGTTTGTATACGTATGAACGGAAGATGGTTGTTTTGTAAAATAGCAGTGCCTGAGGCAGACATAACACCTTACCACTGCATTTCCTTCATTTCAGCTTAATTTCAAAGATACAAATGCTGAAGACATGGTGCAAGTGAGAACATCAAAGCTAAGTGTTGCAGCTCCCCCAGTACCTGCTCCAGTTTCCACAAGAACTTGACGGGCCGTGCGGCTGAGACGTCGGGCCAGTAGAAGAGAGAGAGGCGGCAGCCATGGACGGAGAGGGAATAGTGGGAGAAGGAATCATCTGTAGAGCAGAGGAACAGAAAATAATTGGTGGGTCAGTGTGGTCTTGTCAAACTGTCTTCATATCACCAGTAGGCGCTTCTTCCGAGAACAACCTCGATAAGACATAAAAATGAGTTTAATATAGATTTTAATCTCTGTTTTATCTTTCTCACTTGTGAATTTTATTACTGTTTCTACCCGAGGGGAGGCTTGCTGAACGTGCTGCTTTTTTAGCGCTGCCCCTACAAAGTCATAAAGTTTAAAAAATATTCACATGATGCACACAATATTCTGCCTGGCCCAATTACAGCGGTTTACTGTTCCACTGCTGCTCTCCACTTGGCTGCTCAAGTGGAGAGCAGCTGAGGGTTAAGTGTCTCTCTCAAGAGCACCTTGATAGTAGTTGTTGAGGCTATAAACAGCTTTACGTATTTTTTGTTTCTTTCAGCATTGGCTTTCTCTGGGGATTTGAGTGTGTAACCTTCAGGGGGTTTAAAGGGATAGTTTGGATTTTTTCAAGTGGGGCTGTATGAGGTACTTATCCATAGTTAGTGTATTACATATAATAGATGGCAGTCAGCATGTCCCCTGTTTGGAGAATCAGGCAGGAGTGCCACCATGGAAACTAAGCAATGAACTGCTGTGGACAGGGGGGCAGCAACAAAATGTATTTTTGCCACCTAAAAAAATCAACATCAGTTTAATTGTACGCTATATTTTAGTTTAATGGTTTTAAATTCATGGAGAGAAATGGCCAGCACATTAGGGAAAGAAGGGGATTTTGTGACATGCGGAAAAACGTAGTGGAAAGAGTGGCGCCCCCTGGTATTTCAGAGCATATTACAACAAACAACGCACTGAGCGTAAATGCCTCTGTGCATGTTAGCAGCTTGCGCGCCATCTACAAATGCTCACACCACAGTGTCTCACTGAGTATAAACAAAGCTTCACACACCATTCTTGACAGTGCTGCACACAATGGTCTCCTCCTCCTTGCGACTTCCTCTGGTCTGAGTGGTTGCAGGCTGGATGTTGGCACCGCCCCTTCGCATCCACAGCTGCAAAGTGAAGTGGTCACCGGACAATGCTGTGACAACCGAATCTGGCACCACGGCGACGTGGTTCGATCCATTAAAGGAGAAGACCAAAGATGAATCAGAGGAGGGGAGAGTGGGCAGAGCTGAGGTCCAGTTGGCAGCAGGAGATGGAGGCGGGAGGAGGTCAACTTCGCCCCTGACAGCACCTGATGAGGAAAAAGTGAGAGGGGATATTAATAAAACATCATCCCACCGTCTTAATATTTACATTTTGAAAAGTAAACTAGAACTCACCACATAGCCGTCGCACAGATCTGTCAGAGTAACTGTCTCTGTCACAGCCCTTCCCGATGTGGCCGGTCTGGAGCTCTACAGTGGCCTGGATGTTCCACACAGTTTCCTCACAGGTCTCCAGGTGCAGGCTGGGGAACAGTGGGATGCTGCCTGACCCTGGTGTGTACTCTACACGCTTGGTCCATCCTAAAAAAAAAAAAAGTGCAATCACAACAAGACCCTCAACATTTGGATTTAAAAAGTGGGGAAAAAGAGGCCCATACTTATGAAAAGGCAGAGTCCTGTAATGGTCCTGTTATGGCAATAAGGTTCTTCAATTAATTTCATAGTCTGTCGTATTATTTACCTGGAGATGGGGGCAATTGTAACATCTCAAACTGCACCAATCAGAACTGAGACAGAACTACCAAACTGGGCACATCATCTGTGATGATCCCTCTCAGGACAAACTGGTGTCACTGACTCATTTTTTTTGGTATGAAAGTGATTTTTTTTCATCTACAGTATTTTCCTCACACTGTCGTAACATTTAATGTCTATTAATTTACACCAGTCTAGTTTTGATGACCATTCTGCTGTCTAACATTTGATCTCGGTCAAATGTTAGCTTTGTTGTTTCTAGTCAGCAAGGTTGGTTATGGCATGGGTGGCACATTTGGCTGTAATTTTAACGCTGTGTAACACCTCTTCCTAACATACAGCAAGCGAGCACATTCTGTCTAGATGCACTACGAGAGACAGCAGCATTCTACATTCCACTTCAAGCGATCGTTTATTGCTATTGTTGTTTGTTGTTTTGTATGATTTCATTTCTGTTTTAATTGATATGAATGATGGTTATTTGTTTGCTAATTGTTTTTTTTTGTTTTTTTTAAATGTCTTTGTTCATGCTCGGCATCATTGCAAATGAGCGCCGCCCTCAATTGTTTTCCTGAGTTTTAAATAAAGGTTTGAATTAATGAATGAACATTCAGTGAGCCTATTGAGCCCTGATCGAGCCTAAGGCATGGCTTGCTGTTGCCAGAGTCAATGCAAGCGTTTTTTAAGCAAGCGACATGTCCCTTCTCCTGTTCCCTGATGCACAGAGCAGATTAGGGTATCTTTCATCAAAATCATCAGAAGTGAAACAACGTGATGGTCACTTGTCCGCATCATGTCCAGTGAGGAAGAGGTGTTACAATTGACCCTGACACCATGACAATAGTGCCTGACTTGGCAACATCAAAATACATATTTTTTTCCTAATAATTTAAAGGTCCAGTGTGTAAGTTTTTGGGGAATTTAGTGGCATCTAGCTGCAAGGATGGCACATTACAACCAGCTGAAACTTTTCCAGGCTGGAATTCCTTCAGTGTTCATTGTTCAGGTTCTTACTGGGAGCTGCATTATCTCCATAACAAACAGACCATGTGATTAAACTGGTAAAACACTGAATAAAGCAGTTTAACGTTACAAATCTGTGTTTCTCCGATGTTGTTTGGTATGTTGAAGACGGCTGCTAGCCCAGCACTTGCTAATATGTGCTCACCTTTTTTCTTTGATAAATTAAGATCAAGACATTCAGGAGGTTTTTAGCCAGGAGCTGAATCATCAGAGGTTTCTTTCTCTTCAAAACAAATGGACCTGGTGATTTAAACCGTTAAAAACACTGAATTAAGTAGTTTCACATTTAAAAAATCTGTGTTTTTCTGATGCTCTTGTCACAGAGGGATTCCCCCCGGTCTCCCCTACATTCTCTCATTATGATATACATATTTTCAATGTACATAAAGCTGAATAAATGTCAGGCAAGACAGACATACTGTGCTTAAAGGAAGAGGTCAGACAATCCAGAGGAAGTGTAGTAGTAGTATGTATGATTCTATAAATATATATTATCACAGTTAAATTAATTGCCTTCCCTTGATATTACTTTCAGCTTAAGCATTATATCTTTAAAACTCAGCTCTTGACAGGTGATTCATTCAAGCCCACGCACATTCCAACTAAAAGTGATAGATTTGACTAATTAATTGACTGAAACACATCTCTGTAGTCGCGCAGCAGTTATCCAAGCATGACACTCGGGACAGAAAGAGAGAGATGTGTAACATTGATTACCGATCCAGCCGGGTTTGCAGGACGGCTTGACTGTGACGACAACCTGGGCATCGGCCTGAGCGCGGTTCTTTCCACAGTCGAAGGCAGTCACCCAGAAGGTGTGAACACGCTCGCGCTTCGAGTCCAATGGCTCTGTGTTCTTAATGTTACCTAGGAGACGGAGACAGAGACAAAGAAAGACGGGACAAGAAATAATGAAACACTAGAATAAAAGGGAAACAGAAATAGCAGGCTTAGTCATCAACAACAAGCTTGCGTGATTGAAAGCCAAATGAACGCTCATTGATAAAGCCTCTTTCACTACACGTACACAAAAACAGAGCCACTATCCTGCTCCGTGCACTACGTCCAGGAATAGAAAGTGAAAACAGAGGAAGACAAATTGCACAGAATAGAATGAAATATGAAGGGTTTTCCTGTTTTTACAGATAAAGGCAACAGCGAGCAACTGCGATGGGCTGACAGCGCTCAGCATGCCAGCTGACAGACAATAGGTAAGACAGAAGATGGTGTGACATGGCGAGAGGAGAGACAGAGGGATGAAAGAGATAGCGGTAGCAACAGAGAAGACAAAGTGAGGAAAAAAAGAAAATAGACAATGACAAGCCCAGAGCGTGCGAACAAGGTTGGAACAAAAGGTCTCTGTACCAGTCTGATCGAAAAAAGAAAGGAGCTGCTCATTGCTCTGCAAAGTCCTCCAAGTCCAGGAAGATTCTGCAGAGTCATACTAAAACAGGGTCCTCTTCTGCTGCTGTGTCACATTACAATTGATCTCCCACCGACCAGTCAATGGATACAATTACGACAAAGAATTTAGGGAATCTACAAGCAGCCAGGAACAAAAAGGATGTTATATTGAACTGAACAGCTGCAGACACGTTTTTGCAGAGACAGAACAATAGTCCGCCCACACAAAGCCTATTTTAACATCTTTTGGCTTCTACCTGTGCGAGGAATTAAGTACCTGCAATTCTTAACACTCTGTCGCTATGCAGACATCAATACTCCAGCAGCGTCTGCTGTGTGTGTGTTTCATGTATTGAGGGCATCCGGAGTTTAGGAGTTGAATATTGAATTTAGCAATTCTTCTTGCAACCAATGCCACACAGAGCAGATAGCGCAGACAGAATATGAGGATAATAATGTGGTGACTGGTGGGGATATTGTATTTCTGTAGCAGCCAGACAAATATTAATAGGTCCATGAGTCCAACACCCACTGATTTACTGCGACAAGATAAAACATATCTCACCATCGTTGTCGATAGCGAAGGGCACATTAGGAGTGATGATGTCATAGAAGCAGATCTGGCTGTACTGCGGGGAGCAGTCGGCATCCAGAGCCTCCACGCGCACGATTCGGTCAAACAGACGTCCTTCTGGGACTGAAGCCTCGTAGCGACGCTCGACAAACACAGGGGAGAACTCGTTGACGTCGTTTACACGAACATGCACGGTGGCCCTGAGGGAGGGAGGAGTGGGAAGCAAAACACAAGCAGAGAGAGAGAGAAGAGAGATGGATTATTGTAACAACAGCAAGCAGACAGAACAGTCCTCAAATAGTGACTGTAATTACTGTTTAAATATTCAGTATTGTCTGTTTGAAACAGGGTGTCTGTTTTTGGCAATTAAGACCTCACAATTTCAAATCTAAGACTACTCAATGGATTTTAAGGTATAATTAACTCAAGGACATTTCAGGACTTTTTAAGGTCCTCCTGACACCCTGTGTTTTTGGGAGGATGAAAGAATGGACTGACTCACTTGTGGGATTTCTTGCTGTTGACTCCATCAGGTCCCTCTCCGCAGTCATAGGCCTGGATGGTGAAGCTGTGCTCCCGCTGACTCTCACAGTCCAGCGGCTCCTTGGACCGAACCAGGCCCTCGCCAGTGGAGCGGTCCAGAACCACCGCCTCAAACTGGACTGAGCCTGAACCTGAGGGGCCGTTATGAACCCGGAAGCCACAGATTTCGCCTGAGAGAGGGACGCAGGAAGAAAACTCATCATATCAGAACAGAGCAATAAAAACAAATTATAGACACTATGAATCAAGTTCTAAAAAATAAATTGTCTAAGATATGCATTATAATAACTTCAGATTACCTTTCATCACTCTCTCATTTGGAAAAAGTCATTAATGCTTTCATTTTCCTTTGATTACTGTGACACACACTTTTACCTGCTTGAGATACGAAGGCTGCAGAATTCTGCAGTTATAACAAATAAGAGAAATTATCAAACACCAAATTAACCTTCTGTGCATTGGCTTGATTTTAGAATAGTTTTTACTCATTACTTTTAAAGCACTCCAGGTCTGGCTCCAGCTTACATTTGTGTGGCCTCCCATACCTGCACACAACTGTAGATCCTGCTGCAAAAACTCTGCAGTCTGGACACACAACTAAAGATCATGTATTTCCCCCAACCTTTGGAACAGCCTCCCTTTTAAAATTCATCTTGCTACCTCAGAGATTCTGTTAAATCTCCACTAAAAACTCTTTATCAAGTATTCTTTCTGTGCCCAGTGTCTTCTTCTTCTTATCACCCCAATCATTTGTGTTATCTTAATGTTTTCTTTCTGTTTGCTTTTCTAAGAAGCAGTTTGTAATCCTGATTTGAAAAGTGCTATTAACAAGAGATGCCCCGATACCATTCTTCCTTCCTGATACCAATTTTGATTCCTGTACTTGCATATTAGTCGACACTGAGTCCTGATCCCATACGTCATTTTATCCAGGTGTGAGTCTACTTTAAATTTTATCAATACATCATGTGGCATCAGATTGGTACATAGACTTGTACTCGCCTATACCCGATCCTGCATTTTAGGCAGTATTGGAGGCATTTTCTGTGACATATAACTAGAATTTCAATCAATCAATAAGCCCTCTGTCTAGTCCAAATGTCCACAATGTAAGTGGTTGTGCTGTATTGACATGGACAAACAAGTCAGAAGGGAGCTTCCATGAGAAGGGAAATGATGATGTATAAAATGTGACAGTTTATCCTAATATTCAGTCGATTTTAAGTCATATCATCCAGACCTTTTCAGAAAATATTAAGAGAGCAGACAGATATCTGGAGGATTCCTTTAAGTGGCACTTTATCTCATACAATCATTATAAGGACAGAATAAAATAGATTGCAGCTGAGACCCAGAATAAAACCATATTAATATACGAGCTGATCTTCCCTGGCTGACATAAGTTGAAGGTAGGGAGGGTTTCTTGCTTAAACAGCTAATTTCCTCTTCCTTCTTGACACGAGCCCAATAAATTTCAGGGAGCGCTGGAGTAATTCTAGCCGACCTGTTATAATTTGACTGAACACGGTTATTTCCAGGACTGCAAACATGATAACCTTATTTCATCGGGCTGCAGAGGCAGGAGCGCTGCTGCTCCTGCAATGAAGGGTTGAATTACACTATGATGGTCTAAAAATAGTGGACTCTGTGACTGAATACATTGCCTTTAATATTTAGACTGGTCTACTGGGAAATATGGCTGGAAATGGAAGCTGTGTGATAGCTCCAAACTTCTCTCTCTAAAAAAATCAGCGTCGTGTTTACTATTAAAGCCAAAGCAAGGCCTGGTGAGATAATTTTCAATTTGGCCTGGCGATGTGAATTTCAATTTGGCAGTGCGAGCACTTGATTTGACCTATTTTTCGCAGCAGCCAGCTCTGTGGATGTTCAGGCGAATTCATGGAAAAAGTTCAAATCATTTTTGGGCATTTTTCTGTGCCAGCCCTCTCATGCTATATTCTCCCATGCGGTTGGTGTTACCAGCGTAGTGTAGTGGAGCATCTTTGTCCAGGGCAAAGAGAGGGGGGTTGAGCAGCACGGTGTTGTCGTTCTCCATGACAATCCCCTGGTACTCTGTCTCGATCCATGGCTTGTGCTTATTGGCTGAACGGCACAGAGAAGAGACCGAAGAGGCTTTGGGTTAAATGGAGCAATTAGAAGGAACCAACGTGTCTATTTTTAACACTCCATTATGGGGCGAGGACATGGTGAGCATGAGTGGATAAAACACACAATGTATATGTGACCACAAGGACACTGTTTAATCACATTCACACCCTCACGGACTTCCCCTCTTTCTTCCTCGCTCTCCATAAAGACCTCCTCCTCTTGTTCACATGAAGCGCCTCTCTGCACACCTTCCTGGTTGGCAGTATAATTAAAGCCAGCCAGATCTCACCTTATCACACACAGAGAGCTATATTGCTCATATCAATCAGCCAAACTGGCCTGCCACAGGCGGCGCACAATAACGCGCTGAAAAAACAGCCAAGTCCAAATCTAATGCCTGAGGTTTACTGTGAATTTAACCTTTAATTGCGAATTAATTATTCATCCTTGTGCTGAATGTTCTGCGCTGAGTGATCAAAGGGCAAGTTAATGAGCCAGAAGGATGACGATTTTACACCCCAGCAAAGAGCAAAAACAAAAGCCTCAGAGTGCCTACCCTCTGTTGTCCTCAATCTCTTTAACGCCGAGGATACAGAGTTTGAAAATCAGACAGAGGCATAAAACTTGTGTTTAGCAATTGCTTTGTTGTCTTCACAGTGAATTTTCCAGAAAATCTGACTGGAACTAATTGCGCCGAATCGTATGTGAGAGGAGGAAAATGCTGCTGGTTCTGAATCTGATCAAACTTCTTTCTCTTCAAAGACAGGGCTGCGTACTGCTTGAAATTGTTCGATTATAGAGCCAATAGGATTTTTAAAAAAAACCTCACTGCAGAATATAAATGTGTTTTTCTCAGTGGTGGAGTAAGTTCAAATACTCAAGCACAAATTCTACAATGTGAAAGGTACTTTATTGGGGTATGTCCAACTGATGCTACTAGAAATTTCTACTCCACTACATTTCATATTGCACTTTTACTGACATTTATATGGCACGTATTTCCACTAGTTAAAATTAGCTCAACCAGCTACAGTATTAAAATGCTGCGTAGACAGCAACACATCAGTAATAATAATCCGAAAATTTAATACACCACTCTGACAAAAGCTATTCTTCTGTCTAATGAGTATTAGTTTGAGCTAAAACAGGGTGTTAAGTTGCTCTTTGGGGGAAAAAAATTAAGTACAGTTTCATATGCAGGACTTTTATCCGGAACTGGATATTTTTTCACTGAGGTATTGCTACTTTTAGAGCTGAAATGATTCGACGTAATTAACCAGCCCACAGGAAAATAATCATCGACTATTTTGGTAAATTACTAATCATTGAAGTAAAAATAACCAATTTCTCAGACGAGAGGATTTGCTGCTTTACTTTGTCTTATGCGACAATAGGAGAATGATTCTGAGTTTTTGTTCATTTGGTAGTACAATATAAGCAATTTAAAGGCATTAACTGGCCTCTAGGAAAGTATAACGGGTATTTTTTAACTATTTCCTGACTTAACAGACAAAATCATCGAGACAATAATCAGCAGCTTAACCAGAAATTAGAATAATTGTCAGCTGCAGCTGTAGCGACTTGTACTTGAGTAAAAGATCTCAACACCTTTTCCACCAAAAAACCTTTTTTTGATTTCACAAAAAAAGCTCAGATGTTGTCAAATTTCAAAACAAATCCAGACAGAAGCAGCTGTACACGAATAAAACAGTCTGAAATTGGCAAAATTATGATTTAAATAAGCAAATATCTGATCACAGAATATGTAAAGGGCACAAATGTGACCAAGCTTTCGATTCTCGTGTTTCTCTACCATTAAAGTATTGAGGATCAGCCCTAATCAGAGATATTCATCCTCTCCTCTCAAGGTCTAGCCTGACACGTCTCCTCCTACTCCTCCTCCTCCTCCTCTGTTTCTACAGACCTCTTCCATGTCTCTTTTTTGGTCATTTATCTCCCGCCCTCTGTCCCCTCAGTTGATCTCTCCCCTCCCTCCTCTGCTCTGCTATATAGCATTAATCTGAGCATCAGGCCTGTGGATTACATTCGGGATTACAGATTGAAAGGCATCCCATTCCATCTCTCTCTGTCTCTGCTGGCACTCTTCCCCTCTCTGTCACTCTATCGCCCCACAACACTCACCCACCCCTCCTCGTCTGTCTCCCTCACACACGTACATATATATATATATATGAGTACACACACAAATGCTCCGGTATCTTGCGCTTTTTCCTTTTCCCTCGTGACACCTGATCTCACGTACCACCTCTCTCTCCACTACCACCACCACCTCCTCCTCCTCCTCCCTCCTTATCAGCCTGCGTCTTTTCGGCCACGTCCTCTCCTGTCACAGCTCCTTCTCCTCTGTCTCTCCCAACATTTCCCCCTTGTCTATCTCTTTCTCCCCCCTTGCCCTCTCTCTCTTCTATGTTTCTCTGATACCCCATCTCTCCTTCAATCTCCTCGTCTCCCCTGCATCACTCTCCTCTACCACCTCCTTCTCTGACATTCTCCCTCCACGCTGTCTGTTTCATTCGCCTTCCCCCAGCACGATAATCATTGGAACAATGATGTTGAATCAGAGTCATGGTTACTACCCAGGATGATAAATCTGCTACAGAGGAGGAAACAGATTTATCATCTTCTCAGAGTCACAGCACTGGTGAAAAACAGGCACATGCACAGTGGGTCACGCAACACAAAATGTTAAAACACACACACGTATGTAGTCTGTTTCTGTCATGAGGGAACTGATGTCTAATTAATACACTCAGGGGGGAAAGCAAAGAGTCGTCAGGAGCAATTCAGGGTAAAAACAGCCATGGTCCCGCACCCCGAGCACCTTGACAGGTCTGGGTGCTCCCATGGCGATGTCAACCATCATCCCAACACTTCACAATTAACAGTCAATATGATGAGGAACTGACCTTTGTTGCCACTGGCAACCGAAGTCAAGCAAAGGAGGAAGAAGGAGAGAAAATTCATTCTGTCCATCTGAGGGAGGAAAGAAAAGGTGGGGTGGGGGGGGGAGGGGGGGGGGGGTAACAGGGTGGGGTAAGGAGGAAGGGGGGGGGTACAGTACATGCATCAACAACTGATCAGCACAGGAAGAGACAGGTACAGTAACACGACAGAGGCAGATCAGGCCTATCAGATGCAACTCAAGTGTCATGTATGTAACCTTTGGAGGCCTGAGAGAGACCCTACGTGATGAACTCAATCTGCATATCCACTCTGGGTGAACAAACCAATAATTGCTTCTGCTTTTCCCTCAAAATCAGACTGACACGCTTCCAGATGCAGAGCCTAGAACAGCCTATGGAGCAGGCACATACCTGGCCGTGAGTGTGTACTGTATGTAGGCTATGCATGTGTGGTTTTACATGTGGCTGTGTGGGTGTTTTCCCATGTTTTAATTGTGGTTTATGGTGCTTTTTAGAAAAAACTGCAGCTGCTGTCTTGTGGCCACAACTGAAAAATGAGTCCTTGGGGGGTTTTATGCTTCTCACTGACATAACAAGCCTCTACGTTTTTCCATTGCTGCAGTCCTTGGTAGGCTACAGGACAGCACATATATTGTAGATTGCAGTTTTTAAAACAGGAGGAAATATATAGCAAAAAAGCCACCGTGTGTTCACAGGTTGTTCAGGCTACACATACATCCACGACCAGAGGAACATGCTATGCGACAGTAATCAGCCGATTTACATTACAGGTTGGTATTGACACACATTAACCAGCCCGGGCTCCATGACTGCCTTAGAGCCATGTTGAGAGCTTACACCGGAGGAAATGTCGCAGAAAATGAAGGTTAGCTTGAAGCAAGATTTGACATTACCGTGGTGAGTTGCGGTGATGCTCCTGGTTGGTACCCAGCCTCTACGCTCGCAGCATCCGCCTCTCACGCCCCTGCCGCTCGGCTCGGCGATCCCCCCGCAGCAGGCTGGAAACAGACCTCCAGGTAGAGGAGAGGACACACAGAGGCTTTACACAGCAGCTAAGGAATTCACAGGGTATGTGTTTGTGTCTATGTGTTTCGGTCTGACGTTAGACTCGGTGATGAGGAGTGAGGAAGATTAGGAGACCGATGGATGCCCTTGTTTTTTCGGCTCTATACGGAGGAGAAAAAACGGTGGGAATATTACGCTGCGTCCCCTCCCTCTCGGCGTTTCTTAACCCGCCCACACTGCGTCCTTCTCCCTCACTCTCTATCTCTCCGGCCCCCACCAGCTCTGTACCAGACTGCTGCTCTGGCTGTTTTTTGCTGTTGAACGCACATTCACAGTGACTCAGACCTCAACACAGCAATTCATCTCATCACGTTTGTTCTCAGCTCTGGGCCTGCTTCAACACTTGCACCCTTCCCTCCTTCCCTTCTCTAAAAACACACCAATTCCCATATTTCCCACTGCTCAAGCTTCCCTCCACCAGACTGCAAAATGACGTCATATCACCCCTTTTTTGCCCTGTGCTCATGTCACACACATGAAAGCAATGGGACACACACACATACACACACCAGAGGCCTTGCTTGAAATGCAGCATTTTTAATGAACGTTATAAAATTGTATTTGAAAATCACTCCCCATCCCCCTCCCAAATCCATCCCAAGTTTTTCTTCTTCTTCTTTGTACATTTGATAGGAATAAGGCAAAAAAGTAGTCTCTTGAAATAGCAATTCACATCAATTAATAATCACCATGTCATGTATAAAGATTACCAAAAAAAATCTGGGCTGTTGCTACAGTGAGGTTCGTCCAGTCCATGTGTGTCAGCGTTGGCGAGAGGACGGCGGCAGCAGCAGCAGCAGCACCAGCAGTAGTGCTGGGCCTTCCTCCAGCATGCCATGGATCAGACAGTGCAGCCAAATCCCACCCCTCAAAAAAAAATTTAATTAAACAATATAGAGGCATTCCCACAGTGGGATGGGATGCTTCTACTTCACACTCTTTTTAAACATCGCCTGCTGTTACAAACAGAAGAGCAGGCCATAGGTGAAATACTTTTTTTTGTTTGTTTTGCTTCCAGTTTAAAAAAAAAAATGAGACAATTCAATTCAAAAAAACACCCTATTTATGGAGATCAGAGTGACTGTAGGATGAACCACAACCATTAACTCTAGTGACGGTATGTTTGGGCAATGTGCAAGTCTCCATCTGAAATTATTCATTCTCACAATCTGTGCATTTCAGAGCTGAGGGCTTGATTCAAGGCAGACAGAGGAGTGGAGACTGAACTGAGGGAGAGGAGGAAACCAAAAACAAACGAGGAAAGGCGAGGGAGCAATGCAAAATATTTCATGAAATCTTATCCCAAAGCTACAAAATGTTCTTTTTCATAAAAGCTGTTAAAATTCTATAAAATCAAGTCTTTTTTTTTTTTCATCACAAATCAAATTAAAACCAAAACAAATGTACTGTAAAAACATTCATTAATACAAGGCCATTTTTGAGTTGGGGATTAGTGTACAGTGTGTGATTTACAGTGCTTGTATAACCACTGGCAGCCATTTTCAACAAACAACAACCCCCTGATTATTACTATTATTATAATCATCTGTCTTTTGCAGAAAGCATTTTTTGTATTATTACATTAGAAAGTGCCACACACGCTGACGCTGTGCTTTAACCTCCTGTGAAGTTGTGTTGCGGCTGCTAAATGCAGGTGGTAGACGTGAGAGAAAGAAATGAAACAAAAAAAAGAAACACATATCAGAGCCAATGACAGACTCTGAACCCGTGACTGTTGAGTGCAATTCTGTGTCGACAGCATGTAAGTCTCTCAAGTTCCACAAGTCCAACATGACTTTACCAAAAAAACAAAACAAAAAAAAACAGGAAATCGCCCCTGATTGGCTCACAATTACCCCATGTGGCACGATGGTCATTTCCTGTAAACATTTCTCCAAATGTTTATAAAAACACCCTTCCCATTTAAAACACAAAAATATATAGAAATTTATTTTTACATGGACATATATATTACTAAAGGCCTTAAAATATTTTCCATTCTGCTCCTCGAAAGTCACAGTTCCCTTCAGTGAATATTTTGCCTTAGACGGACCTGGAAGGAAGCACAGAGATATTTTAACACTAAAAACATTTTATCGCAGCTTGTCATTTATTGACTGAAACAAAATGGCAAAACAAGAATGCCTGCTCTTGCTTACCATGCCGAGTCTTAGTACCAAGTTTTAATCCTGCTTCTTCTCGCTCCGTTCTTTCTTAGGCACCAGCGCCTTACGGAGGTATGGCATGATTAAATAGGCTACGAGGAAGAATAGGTGACCACAGAAATAGACGGACGAATACACCTGAAATAAACAAAGGTGACAGGAAAGTTAAATTAAAATCCTGATTTAAACATCCAACTGTTATGATGATGCCTGCTCTGTCTCACCTGTCGCCAACGGAGAGTTTTCCTGCCTTTGTCAATCACCTGACACCTCCACCCTCTCCTCCTCCTACCCGCCTCAATCCCTTGTTAGGTCGCACATGTTCGTCACCTAAACCCCAGTGAATAAATAACAGCCACTTTCCCACTCCCAGTGTCCACATCATTTTAGTAGCTCATCTGTCAGATCATTCCACCCATTTCTGTCCCTGTTCCTGAAAACCCGCCTGTTATCCACGTTTAACCTCTGGATTCCTTCGGGCGCAGCTGCGACGAGGCCACTAGAGCTAACTGCGGCCACTTTAGACAATGCTTGTGATTCCACCTGATGTGTATAGTCTATTTTTGACGGAGTCACGTCAAAGTTGCACAGAGCAAAGCGAGTCGGGCAGGAAGTGGAAGAGCAGCATCCAGTCAATTTTCAAAATAAACAACCCTAACCCTAACCCTGTAAATATAGATATAAATATAGGTATGAAATCATTCTGAGGATGAATGTATGTTTAACAACTAACACATAGCCACAAACCTTTAATCCATGTCGTTCATGGCTGAACGGTGTTAACTTTGTCTGCAGGACACAGCACAACAAAGTAGGAAATGACAACAGTAACCATAATTAAAACAGACTAGTGCTGCATCTGCAGTGCAATCTAATCGCAATCGCAATCGCGATGTCAAGCTGTGCGATTACATAACCGCATAAAAGGCTGCGATTTGCGATTTAATGTAGGCTAAATAAATGTTAACGTGTGTGCCTGTGAACGTGACTGCCTCTCCTGTAGCGTGTGGAGTTTGTTGACATCACGGCCACAAGCTATCCTGGTGCGTGCAGCCGGCGTGCAGCAGTGACCAACACAGATGCTGAAGAAGAGCATGAGCTGGACCATGAACAGCCTGAGTTGGTGGCGAAAAAAACGCAATGTATATTATTACATGGCGATACTTTGGATTCAGGTACGGCGACGTTGAACAGAAAGACGTGCTGTGTAAGTGTAAAAGTTAAAGTCGCCACGTCCCGCGGCAACATGACCAATCTATATCAGCACTTGAGACGGGACGTGGCGACTTTAACCTTTAAACTTTTACACAGCACGTCTTTCTGTCCAACGTCACCGTACCTGAAAGACGTGCTGTGTAAAAGTTTAAAAGTTAAAGTCGCCACGTCCCGCGGCAACACGACCTATCTATCAACACTTGAGACAGCACAGCACAAGGAAAAGTAGGAAGAGTGCATGCGAGAGAAAGCCGAGCCGTGTAACGTTAAAGACAATGAGACAACTGAAAGCCGCCAGAGCCTCATAAAACAACATCCAAGCACAGTTGAGCAAACATTTGTAAGTGTCACAGGGAAATCATGGACTCCATAACAAATGAAAAACTGAGCAATTTTGCTCGGGTTCGGCCCACTTGACATGCTGCTGTGTTGTACTATGGCGCTGGAATTTGTCATTTACGTGACAACGCCTGAACGCAACATATGCTCGCTCCGCTGTGTGTGTTGCGCTGCTGTGTGTTTGACTGTGCTCAGTGTGTTGATGGTCATTGACACGCTGTCTGTCCATAACAACAACTATGTCAGGTCAGTGCCCCCCTAATATAATGTAGGGGAAACACTGAATCAAGCAAAAAGACTCATGATACCATTTATTTATTACATTTTATTGCAATTATATTGTAATCGCAATCGCAAATCGTGATATTGTCCACCATAATCGCAATCGCACATTTTTACCAAATCGTGCAGCACTAAAACAGACTAAGACAAAAGCCTTTGTGGCAGAAGCCCAAATCTCAAGGAAAAAGGCCAACAAAATCTGCAAGTCAGCCACACTGAACAGGCAAATTCCTCCTGCTTCTGAAACGCTTGTGGTGTGGCAAGTCGCAGAAAAAACGCAACACGTGGAATCCAGGCGTTCAGACTTTCTTCTCATTGCTTTGCTGTTAATTGTAACTCAGAATAGGGACCCAACAAACTGACACAACAATGTTGTTTAAAGTCTTTGCTCAGTCTTGCCAGACCTAGCATCTTGCCCCCCTCACCTCCCATCCCGCTTTCAGGTGAAGCAGTTTAATATCTAATCTAATCTAATCTAATCTAATCTATCTATCTATCTATCTATCTATCTATCTATCTATCTATCTATCTATCTATCTATCTATCTATCTATCTATCTATCTATCTATGTCTATAGATAGAGCGTGCTATATGTTGCGATTGTGTTTTGGGGCTGTATAAATGCAACCAACTTGACTTGAGCTCTCATGACGAACTACAAAATGATTGCCGGCCTGATAACTCTCCAGAGTTGTAAAATCCCCTCTCACAGTGTTATAAACAGCTGTGCAGTGTTTTGATATCTGATAAGGCTTTTAACTCATGGATCTGTTACTCTAACCGGTCTTTATGGGGCCTGTTTCTCTGAAGTGACTTGTGAGCTCCACTTACAAGCAGAACTCAGATGGGCACAAACCGTAGATACATTTGTGATTCCTAGTGGGCTCTTTTATAAGTTTTATGGGTAGGTATTGGCTTTATAGGTGGCAAGTATAGTGTTTGTTTGGATCAGTTAAACATGTCAAAATAATCTCATATTACAAATCAAAGCTTGCATGTTGCAAATTTGGTGATATGGGATTGTATTTCAACATGCCCTAAGCCCTTGGTGGTATTTTTAGTACTGTAGTACTAATTCTGTCTAAACACCTGGTGATTAAAACGGTCTGTCCTCTTCCTTGCTGCCTCAGACCTGGACTGTGACATCTGAAGCGTAATGTCACAAGTGAGAGTGACCATATTTATCCTCCGATCTCTGAGTGTGATACCTTGAGCCATTTGTCATAGGTGAAGAGGCAGAATGGCACGAGGGGGTAGCCCATGAAGAGCCAGTGGATAAACTGCTGGACGATGTAGATGAGGGGGTAGAGCGCGCTGTTGGCCAGCTTCGTCAGCGAGGGACTGTCCTTCACTAGGGCCTGGGCCTGTCACACACAAACAGACACACACATATTCCATAATAATTATGGTAATACAGTAGAAGAATGGTTATATCATAAACTGATGCAGACATTGTGACTGCAGTCAATATTGACTTATAAATACATTCAGCATTGAGGTGCATTTGATCAATAGTGTTGTGCTATTTAATAACAAGAGGCTGTCTCTTGTTAGAAAGCAGAAAATTGAATTATATAATGCAAACAGAGCAAAAAGTCAGCTTTTATTGATAAAATAAGCATAAGACAACAAATGGTAAACACAAATTTACCACCTACTGAAATAAATACCCAGATGGATTGAGCTTCCTGCATATAATTATCTTCAAGTTACCCATCTCCACATGCTGCTCTGTGTCTGGTGTGTACCTGTCTCTCTACAGTGATGATGAAGAACTCCATGGAGAAACACAATATGTATCCGGAGTGGAGACCATGCCAAATGGTCAGAAAGAGGAGTGTGGCCACATGAGACAGGGTCTTATTGCCCAGGAACTTCAACCGTTTGAAGACGTGCCTTAAAAAAAAGAGAAGAGAAAGGAACAAGTCAGGAGTTGAGGATCGTTTCTTTTGACTAAAAAAATCTGGATATGGGCAGTCATGAAAAAGCTTAATGTATCAGCTGTTACTGCCTACATGATAAGCACTCACTCACCTGCAAGTTGTTGTTGCATAGCAACTGAGGTTATATTAAAACATTTCAACAACTTTACATTCTCTTCAAGGGTACTCATCAATTCAATGCTAGTTCACGTTCTGTGTTATAATATCTTACAAAGCTGCACACATCATTATGCTTTCAGTCTGGTGGGTTTTTCTTTCCTACAGCTCACTGGTGACAAGTTACAGTGTTAGCTGCAGAGAGAAGTGTCAGACAAATTCGTACTTGAAGAACAACAGCTTAAAAGCCGTGCTCATGGCGTTAAAGGTCCTGATCAGACAGAGCGCTTTTTAGCAGCCTGGGGCGGCTTTTTGTAATTGTTTTTAACGAGAATGGAGCTTTTACATTGCAGGAGCATCCTGAATGCTTCCAGTTGATTAAACTCTCTGAACCGAAGTACCAAATCCTGCAGTTCCTTGAATGGCTACTTTACAGCAGAAATAAACATGTTTACACCCTGATATTAAAAAACAGTCTTGATCTCTATAGCCAATTTCTCCTTCATGACAACTGTATGCAGGATGGATTTTTATATAACTCACTCGTTTACATTTTGCTAAGGCTTAAAGTTATACATAAATAAGGGTGCTGCCACAGTCTATGAGCCAGATCCACAGCTCCATCCTCTCATCCACATATGGTCACATCTATCTCCCAACATCGAAAATGGCAGCAGCCGAAACACCTAACTAAAGGCATCAAAACAGGAGTCCACAAACCAGTGGGTGACATCACAGTGGCTACGTCCATTATTCTAAACAGTCTATGTTTTTTCCCCATTGTCTAATCTAATTAATTGAGACACGGGCCTTCTGTGGTGGTGATGAAAACAAGTGGAGACAACACGGAGGACAAACTAAGGGTGGCTGGAAACCCAGAGCTATGTTTCCTAGGTAAGATACCTAGCTACTAACTAGCTGACTAAGTAACTACAAAAACAGCACAGGTCTGTGAGTTTACTTCCCAGCAAAATAACAGTCAGGCTAAATACAGGTGATTCGGTGATTGCCTAGCAACAATAAAAAAAAAGATGCAGCAAGCCACTCTTTTTTTTTTAAGAAAAAAGGCAGTGTGATGGGCCTTGCGTTTTGCAGCCTGTAAAGAGCACTCTGTCTGACCAAGGCCTAAGGCATCTGTATGCTTTAAACAAAGTAATTGTCAGATCATTATTTGTGGCTACCCCTCCATACACACACCTTTATGACGTCCAACTTGGGGAGATAATAACTATAACTTTCCAAACTGAAATTCTGACAAGCAGGTTCCTCTCAACGCAGTGTGGCTGGGCGCAGAGGTGAGAAGGTGCACAGGATTTGAACTTCCCCTTTTTCATGCTTCTCACGACTTCTGCCAACTGTGGTGTGTACAACACACACGTTGTCTTTGATTTGCCTCTTGCCCCTCTCTATGACAGCTGAATTTTCACCCTGCCTTTGAATGCGGCCATTTGGAACAGCTATAAACGGTATTTCAGACGGTGCTTAATACAAACCAACTTGTTTGAAGCATACTGACCCCTTGAGGAGCTTCTCCATATATCAAACATTGTCCTCCTCATACTAATTAGTCATGCCTCTGTGATTCACACTGGTTTCTTCCCTACTGTATGCTGTATGAATGTAAATGCCTCACAAAAAGCAGGCGCATTTATAATTCCATTTAACCAGAGGAAGAAGGCTGAATAAATATAATATCAAACTTAACCCATTTAATACTAAACTGCTTATAAACTGGCACATACGTGACTATAAATAGACTTTTCTTTGTGGGTCAAACAATGAGAGCATTTTAAGCGCTATGTCTGTATTCTATCTACCAGGGGCATGAACGCTCATCATCAACCAGCTGTGCAGTATAGGCTCACTTATAAATGAAATTCTGAGCTAATTTTTCTTTCCATTTTGGAAAGGTGTCCCTCCTTCTCCTCTACTCTGTCTCATGCAGCAAGCGTAGGTATCTAATGCATTCAGCTGAAATGGACCATGTAATAAACTGTATGTTCAATAAACTGCTTTGCTCACTGTGGTCATCATCAAATGATGTCACACGCTCAAAATGTTTTATGCATGAGGTTAATGCTGAAAAACCACAAACTTTAAACCCCCTCCCAGGATGTTGGTTCCCTTCCCGTGGTGATTGCTTGGGTATTAAAACAAACTGCGCTCCTTTTTGCTGAAGCATTGCAACACACCAGTGTGCATATTGGATTGAACTGTCATACCCTCTACTCCACTGTTTTCATCTAAGTATATATTTAACTTTTACAACTCCACTTTGAGTACGAGCTGGAGAGCTCCAGAGATTTCCGGCTTGACACTGACCTGGCAGCCCAGGCGTTTGTGTTAATGTTGAAGGAAGAGATGGTTCCTCCAAAAAGCGGTGTGGTTTCAAAGAGCCACACCTTCATATTGGCACAGGCGTCCCACTTGTGCTCACCATCCACTACACCATTGTAGCCCAGTCCCGTTAATATACATACACCCTCCTGCAACACAACAAAACATTTTCATCATTTGCTCATGTAAGATCACACTATGAAGTGCAAGAACCTGATTAACTGGGACTACTATTATGGGCTAGTCAGGGTGTGCAAAAAAATCTAAAAATATATCTACTGGTTTATATTAAAAAAAAAAATCAAATAATGCATGTGAGTGCCTGCAAAGGTATGCAAGATGTGGCTTTTACTTTTTACTGTTCATGCTTTCTCACAGCAAGTGTTAAGCTACGTGCTGCATGTGAACACAGCTTCATATAAATAAGGTTTATTTCAGGAACCAAATCAGTAGGCTGTTAGCAGCTTGCCATCAAGGCACAATGGCGCCTCTTTCAAACACATTTCATGCGCATAGATGCAGACCAAGAGACTACTTACCGCTATAACCCAACAGCTGACATATTTATACAGGGTGATTTTAGCCCAAAGCAGAATAAACACACAGCGATACCAGAAGGGCTGAGCCTGTGGGAAGGACATAGTATTACACATTAGACAAACTCTGACTCTTCTTACCTTGAAAAACATGAACCGTGAACTGTGATTATTTTCGAACATGTTGACATCCTCACCTCATACTCATCTGTTAAGTAGTAGCTGTCTGGGTAGTATGGACTAAATATTGTAAATATCATCAGGCAGAGAAAGCCCAGGCCAAACCTCTTTAGAGCTGGTATACCACTGGAAGAGAAAGAAACAAGACAGGGATGGGAGATCTGAAGGTAACAGTGTTAACTGCGGGGCTGTGACACTGCACAGTTGGCGTATTTCACAGAAATACAATAAAAATAGTCTTCCTGCTCATTTTTCTTTTCATCATTCATCATTTCCTCGCTCTTTTACCTGTTCGGAGGCTTTCCAGGGCAGTCAGTGAGCTCCCCTGCCACCAGCCTCTGGTAGCTGCGCAGTGTAAACTGGGGCCCCACCAGGAAGCCTCCATAGAAGTAGGAGAAGCCGCACACCTCAAGCAGAGAGGGCACAGACGGCAGGGCTGCGCTCCTCTGCTCTACGCTCAGCTGAGACTGGAGTTTAAGGATGTGAAGAGAAAAAGATGATGAAAAAATTTTTAGAGAAGCAGAGCAAAATGAAACGGGGATGAAGAGTGTGGAGGAAGAGGACAGAAAAAAAGGCTGAGGATTCATTTTAAAAGCGTGTTGATACAGGATGTATCCAGTTATAAAGGATTATTTTAGAATCAATCTGGACTGACCGCAACATCACTGCACTGAGTGCTCATTATCTAGCATTTAACTGCAAGCTGTACACTGTGTACTGAAGAGTGATAATATTAACCAGATGAGAGCAGATTTATATACACTTTTTCACTGTTAAAAATACAAAAACAGAATGAAAAGCACAGCATAAACACTCAGAATAAAAATGAAGTAAAGCAACAGCAGGGGCAATTAACATCTATCACAGATATACTAACAGCACTTGAAAGGAACCAAGCATACTGAACACAAGCTGAGAGGAAGAATAGGGAAGGGAGAAGCTGCTCCACAGACAGTTATTGTAACAAAATGAGCTTTAAACTGGTGAAGGAAGGCAAGGGACACAACAAAGATTGACATGACTGGGATTTACACTTTGGTAGCTATCTCTTCAGTACCTTAAAATTGGATTAGCCAAATATAGTCACTCATACTGAGTTTCAATAAAAATGCACTGCATTATAATATATGCTGACATTGCGGACCATTACTACATATGCAGTGATGGATTATTTTATCCGTATCACACACCCCTCTGCTGACATTTCTTTGCCCTTTGTTGTGTCCTGTTTTTCCCTCTGTTCATCTTGTCTTTTCCACCACAGAGCCTTTAATAGGCAAAAAGAGAATTTCCGAGCTGCAGCTACATATAAAGGACAGGAGGCAGAGGAGAGGGTCAGACCAGCTCCTCACCAGCAAAAGCCCTTTTGTTATGTTGCAGTTATTTCACTACTGCGTTGGGTTGCTAATGGTCATGTTTCAGGGGTTTATTTTCGTTGGTTTAGTTTCACACTGTTTTAGTAGATTAGCAGGATGATCTGTGTTCAGCAGCCCGATGCTTTGACACTCCAAAGCTTGCCTGAGGAGTCGAACTACCTTCATCTGACATGTAGGTTAGTATTGTTTGCATTTCAACTAAGCATTGTTTAACTTGGGTAACTTTCTTTATGTTGTCTAAGTTTTTTACTGGTGGTCAGACAACATAGACTATTCGTCTGTGCAAATATCACTTCTCTAATATGGTCTTTGTTTGAGCCATTGCTCTTTTGAAGGACCCAACATTTAAGCCTCATTTCCACCAAGCAGTTCTGTTCAGTTCAGTTTAGCTCTGTCTGTTTTTTGAGGGCCTTTTGCGTTAATTTGATAGGACAGATAAAGCGTGAAGGGGGGCAGAGAAAGGGGATGACATACAGTGAGGGGCCGTGGGCTGGAATTGAGCTCACGGCCGCTGTGGCAAGGGTGCAGCCTTTCTCTATGGGGCAGCTGCTCTACCAGGTGAGCTATTGGGCGCCCCTTGGTTAATTTTTTTTTGCTACCCCTCTGTTGAGGTACCGAGCAAACTGATCTGATACTAAAAAGGTGGAGCTAGAAACACTGCAGTCCACTGATTGATCAAGAGAGAATTATCACTCTACAAGGACTCAGTGAACAAACATGTTATTTTTAAATATCGCATTGATTGCAAAAGAGATCCTTGACACTCCAGCCTGTTCTTTTTTACTCTGAAAATGTTGATGTGCAGCCTCATTCTGTGGACATTCAGCGAGGTGCAGATGTTCCTCTGCATCGCCAGTGAAGATGAAATAAAGCAAGAACTAGATGGTGCAGTGACGCAGCTATTCCCATCTGGTAACAACCCTGCCTACATTCTAGATTACTGTCTGCGGTGGAAATGCAAAACAGATTTAGGATTTAGATACAAGTTCATACTTGTAAGGGCGCTATACATAAAGTGTTTGGTGGAAACGTGGATTTGCACTAAAGTAACTTATCATTTACCCAGGTAACTTTAAATAATAACTCACAGTGACAGTCTCTAGCTGCACATTTGTAGTGCAGTGTTGTGGTGAGTCAAAAAACCTCATTCCTCTTTCTTACACACAACAGAATGAAAAAGAAAGAAGAATTGACAATAACAGGAAGTAACAGAGATATTAATCAATGAGCAAAACTCAAACAAAGAACACTCCGAGACAAACAACATCAACATACTGACGAATGATCAAGCAGGCAAAAGCAAGAGAGATCAACCAACTCACTGGTTCCTTCCCGCCGTCATAGTAATCAAATGACAAACCTGTAATCAGAAAAATGCAACTGGTGTCAGACGCTATGTTAGGGTAACTAAGGCTGTCATGATCAATTGAAACGAACACCGTTAAGCATGCAAAGGCCATGTCAGCAGTTTATCAGTGTGTTAATTGTTCACTAGGGTACAGAGGGAGGTTGTAACAACAGCAACAGGAAGATATCAAATGGAGGAAAAAAAACATCTGCTTTTACGTAACAACTGGGTTTGTCAAGCAGAGGAGTGCGAGTAGAGGTGTGGTCAACTCACCGACGAGTTTGAGTGTGAGGACACAATGGGGCATGGTCCACTTGATGTCATACTCCTCTGTTGCTGTGTAGTAATACCCTGCCAGCAGGTATACCTACAGGAGGAGAGAAGGAGAGGTCAGCATACCTCTGCGTTATCAAACATCTTCAAGCAGATGTTATCACAGTTCTATTGTAGGGCTGGGTGATACATCAATATTGTGATGTGAGACTAGATTTGTGTTACGAGTCTTAGATTTTGGGTGTCAATCATAAGTGTTCCTGGTTTTAAAAGCTATATTACAGTAAAGTGATGTCATTTTCTGAACTTACCAGGCTGTTCCAAGTATCTTATTACTTGCTTTTACACACTTGAGGTATTTGGTCAAAAATATTGTAAGATTATATTTTCTCCATATCACCCTGCCCTACTTCTACATGACAGAAGAAGATTAAAAATGGGAAACAGGAAGTCTTCAGTGGGCATATTTTTGTGTAAAAACCTGGTTTCATTACTGGATTTCTTAGAGTGTGAGCAATAAATGCAAAAGCATGCAAAAAATAAAAGGGCCTGATGTGTCCACAGGAAGCATGTGACTACATCATAAAAGTCTGACAGAGTGCAAAGGGGAGCTAATGCTATGAAGTACGTCTGGATGCTAGGAAATAAGGAGAGGAAAGAAAAAGATGTGCCGGGACACCTCACCATTTGAAAGATAAAGCTGCTCAGGACAGTTGTTACCGTCCTTCCCATGAGCCTCAGCATCAGGAATTGGACAAGGACACATACTGCAGAGTGATAGATCTGAGAGCCTGGGAAAGAGACGGACAGAGGGAGGAATGGGGATGGGGATGGGGATGATGGTGAGTGCAGTCAAGTGTGACCTGTAGGACTGGACATGACAACAGCATTTTTCCTCCACACAGTTTGGTATTGGCAGAGATGGAGAAAGAACAAGACAAATCCACGGTATACATCCCTTTCAAAGAAGGCTGAGGGGGAAAGTATTCCACAAGGAGAAAGATAAAACAACAGACCTGCTGTAAAATCCAAGTGCAGCCACAAAAGGATAAAGAAAAGAGAAAGAAATCAATGTTAGCAGTTTGTGTTTACTCCAGCATGCCAGCATGCATTCTAGAGGACCTCTTACCATTGTCATCACTTCGGCAATCTAAGAAATATAACTGTACTCTATTTTTGACTAATAATTCTGATAATCAATTAATGTCCTTTTTGTGCAAAAATTCTCAAATGTGAATGTTTGCTGGTTTTCTTAGTCCTTCATAATGGTAAATTGACTTAGGGCAGCAACTAATGATCATCTCCATTATCAGTTAAGCTAGATAATAACTGGCAGATTCATTGATTTATTTTTTGTCTATGAAATGCCAGGAAACAGCGAGACATGCCTATTATAATTTACATCAGCCCGAGGACATCTACTGAAACTGAACCAAAGGGTCTGCAGATCAGTCAATGTACTGTACATTAAGCCACACAGGCAGAGAGTCTGGGCCATGTGCATAATGGTTCCAATTGAATTTGGAGTTGTCAAACCTGCTGGTATAGAATGTTTAAAAGCAGCACACTTACTTCCTCATCAAGCCAGAAATGACTCAACAAAAGTGGATGATTCAACCACAGGAAAATGACATCCCTAAGCCATTATGTTATAAAGTAAATGGAGTAAAAGTGCTTTCTGTTTAAATGAATACGTCACCTGCAAATTGACCATTTGTATATCAGTTACACACCCTGTTACCTTAAATTTGTGGAAAAGACTTTCTGGCATGCCTCCACAGTGAATGGAGAATACAATCCTTCATGAACTGAAGTAAACAGAGACCACATTTAGCGACAGTAAAACATCAAAACATCCTCTCACAAACTGTCAAACAACTTGTGCAGTAAAATCCAAGTCTCATTTATCTAGTTGTATGCTCAGTACTTCCCTAACACATGCATGTTCACTGAAACATTAGGATTTAAAACGTAAGTACGAACAGTCTCACACATGGCCAAGTAGTGTGCCTGGACCCTGTTTCAGAAAGCAGGTTTAGTGAAAACGCTGATTCAGTTAAGCTTGAGATGAGGGAAACTCTGGGTTTTCTGTTCAGAAAGAGAGGTAACTTTAACTTTGAGTCAGTTCCTGTGGTAACGGACTTCGAACCTAACCTGTTTGGTGGCAGGTTTTCTTCATTAAACTCTGTCTCTCCCTTCTTGCAGAGCCAGACACGCTGTTTCATTTTCTTATTCAGTCTGTATCAAATGCATTAACCAGCGGAGGTTTACAGTATGTCAGAATCTAAATCCTGGTTGGATATCAGTTACTCAGGACTATCTTAAGTTACTGCTTCAAGGCACTGTCAATCATTTCTTTGAACAGTGATTTTTTTCCCTCACATTAAAATATCAAACTGTATTAAGTCACCTCTAACCTCTATACACAGGTATCTGCATATGTATGCTTTATGTATCGTCAGATGATAGCCAGTAGGTTCAGAGATGCAGTTACCCCCTGAAATATCTGCATGTCTGTCTTTTTGAGAGTGATTGCTAGAGCATGTTTACTAAAATGTTTATTGGATATAATATGTAATCTCAGTTTCAATCATAGAAATAAAATTATTTGCAAAAAAAAAAATCTGGGTGTAAATTGTAAATTTGGTGGGCCTATGCATGAGTAATTATCTCTATCACTCATGATGTGATTGGTTGCATTAACGGAACATAATTCCTAAAATATTGGAGATTATATGTTAAAATTTATGATGAGTAGGATTGTGGTGCAGCTACAGAGTGAACTTGAGTTGAGTTTTTTTTAAATAGGCTGCATACTGCTGTTTTAACCCAATTTCAGTGGCTATATTTAAATTTACAACATTTGTTGAAGTAGCTGAAATAAAGCCACTGAACACTGTCGGGCCAAAGATTCAAATAGATGTCTAAGTTTAAAATCTCCTGTATTTTAACCTCCGCGCCTTTTCAAGTGCAAATCACCAAACACATTATTACTGATGAGACTGTGAGCTTACATTCATTTCTCTGTCTTTGATTTAAATATATATGTTTTAAACCTTTGACTATATTTTTCATCTTCAGTCGCTCGCCCCTGTTTTTTGTCCCTGTCAGATCAAAGCTGTACAAATATATTTAAATGTAGGCTATGACCTGATGATGAATTAATGGCTAACACTGAATAAAACTTTATTATGTTAATTTACTGACCTTTTTCCCCGCTCTGACTCAGACTCTTTACAGATAACTATGCGCAGTCTACATATTCATGCATTAACATCTCTACATCCACCTGATTGAAATGGAGGTTCTGCCCTTTATTTACCTGTTGCCATGGTGAATCGTTTCAGAGCTCTATTGATGATGGCTTTTTTCATTCACCACGCACAAGCTTAACTCAGAGTTGACTGTAACTGACTCTGAACAGCTGTTCTGAAACCGAGAGCCCTGAGTTTTCTGTCTCAGGGTTAGTCAGCTCACAGTTTGCCACCCTGCTTTCTGAAACAGACCCCTGGGTATGTGCATGCATTTGAATTCTGCTCAAGAGGAGCTCACATGCACGCGCATGCTCAGGCCACTCAGAGCGCGCTAATCTGGGTAGACATGTTTTATATTGTAATTTTTTTAGTGAAAATGCATGTGTTTGGGAAGTACTGAGCATATAGCTGGATAAATGAGATTTGGATTATACTGCAGGAGTTGTGTGAGAATCTGTAAACAGATGTTTAAAGTTTTGCTGTTGTTAAACGTGGTTCCCGATGACTTCAATTCATGAAGAATGTTCGCCCTTTGTGGATTCCCTATTCTCAGTGGAGGCATGCAAGAAAAACAAACCTTTTTCCATGAATTCAACAAAATGCATTGAGTAATTGATATACAAATGATCTTTTTGCCAGTGAAGTATTCATTTGAGTCAAGTGTTTTTTATGAATGTTACATCAAAAATGTAAATCACAGATGAATTTTAAGTTTATATCAAGTAAAATTAAAAGGTACCCTGTGGAGTTCTTGACAGCTTGTAGCGCTGTGGAGCAGTTTTTTAGAAACGGAGCAATGCACCATCAAAGGCAGACAATGCAGAATTAAAAATGTTCCCCAAAAAAACCCTTGGTTTTATGAATGCTTTTAGAGGAAGATCATGTAGCCAACATGTTTGTTAGACCATGCACAATTTTGGTAAGTTACAGTGAATTTAAACATAAATTGTGTGTGTGTACAAGAAAACTCAACAGGACAGCTTTATAATAAATGCCTGACACATATCTTAATAAACTCAAAAGATTATTTAAAACGTATGTATTAAAACGGAGGCTCCCTCTTGATCTCACCAAAGTTGAATGCTGCCAGAGCCAGTCCAGAAAGCGTGTGGAACAAATGCACAACTGTGGCAGGCTTGGAGAAAAAGAACTGCCGGTACACCAAAGCACAGGGATACCCTGCAAGAGATGGAGAAACTGTTAATGGAGCTACAGTATGTGCCTTTATGTCTGCTACGTGAGCCATTGTTGACACTCCCCTGACACTGACCTTGTGGTAAAAACACATAGCGCATGCACAGGAGCACATTAAAACCAGTGGTACGTACAGTATGTGTGGTGTGTGTTGCTGCAAATCTGGCATCTCAAGGAGAAAGATAACTGCAGTAAGTAGGACTGTGGAAAGGACAAACACTCACTAGTGATGTTAGGAAAAATCCACATAAGGGCAACCAGTTCAGTTGAACTTATTCTTGTTCACATTTTGACTCATCATAACATACTTACTGATGTTAATGTAAAAAGCACAGTCTTAAAATTTCAACATTATACATATATTTGTCAGAATTATGATGTATTTTTGGAGTTGTGATCTATAATTAGTGAATATCAAGGCACTGCAGTAGCGTAGATGCCGCTTAACATGAAAAAGATTATTCATTTTTATAAATAATGTTAAGTAACATTCAAGTAACACTTTTCCGTTGGCTTCTACTGGGTTATTTTAAAGCCTAGCAATTTTTTATATTTTTCTTATTGTTAATAAATCTCCCCCCCAAAAAACAAAAACTTGATCTCACTAATTATTGTTGGTATAGCCAAAACCTGATAAAGCTCATTCCTCTTTGCCATAGACTTCCATTGTTATCCAAACACTAAACACACCATTGCAGTGGGTGGCATGTCCCTTCATGATGATGAAAAGAGGCACTGTGGTTTATTTTAAGTCAACTGACACTCACCACCCTGCAGCCATAAATATTCACTGGTGCACATTAATACTTGTAAATTAATGTGCAACTGAAAAGAGACAACTTGCCCCTGTTAGAGTTATGTTTGCTTGCAGTGCCCTTTTAAAGGAATTAAACTATATATTTCTTATTTTTGTTTGTGACAGAGTGAATGAGTCCAACAGTATTGACAGACATGTACTTTTTTCATGGGACTTATGGACATTAGACAAATATAGAATAACATCCAGTCTTCTCCTTTAAAAACTTTTGCAATCCAGTAAATTAAGTTTGGAGCCGCTGTAGGGCATTAATGCACTTAGAGTCTTGCAGGCCACATAGTGCATTACTATTACAATTGCTCCTGCAAGGCACTTGGCTAGCTAAAGCCTAAATCATATCAGCCTATGTATAGCAGAGGAAACGCAGTCAAACCTGTTATTTCAGGCTCCACTGTTGTGAAGGCAGTTACAATATAGCTACAATATTATGCAAGAGACATGAAGCAACAGTGGGTCAAGGAGCATGCAACGGGCTGACTGGAGGGTTTACAAGGCATTAGGCAACCAAAGTCTGATCTGAATGGCCAGGTTCAGTCCATTGTAATGTTGGTGTGAGGCGACACAGAGAGAAAAACAGACGTGGCCATGTGTCAGACCAAAGTTCAGTGAGGACAGCATGGAGGACGCCCTCCCCGGTCCCCACCCCATCCACATCCACACAAACACCCTGACATTGTGACCCTGTAGTCCTAACGTAGAGCTACATGTTGCACTCTGCAATAAAACAGCATACCCTAAGTTAAAGTAAGCGTAAATGAAAAGTCACGTTCATTTGTGGCCTTGTTCGAACATGTTTTACCGCCTCTGCTCAAACGGGTGGAAAGAAATGAGGGTTGGGGGACATATTTTGGCAGCCTGTGGTCATTCCCCTTGTCAAAGCATTTCCCTCCCCCAACAACGTTGGCACTATTATTTCACCAACACCAGCCTCATGCTATTATGCAAATCCAACAGCCTATAAACAATGTTATGTTAGTAGCTGTCCTGCTAACTTGATATAACTGTCTAGCCTGTTAGCCGGTCTAATAAACAGGAAATTAATGGAGGGGGAGATTCCGGCAGTTAAGATTTATAACGACACCAAACTAGTCACATCCCTACAACACTAACTGGCATTATGTCAGTTAACTACCACAAGTTAGCCGTTGGTTATAAAGAAAACACTGTGTACTTTAACGTTTAAATGAGTGTGACACGCATTCAAGAGCTTTCTGTACGTTAATTTATATTTCTGTGAAGCCCGTGAGTGGTTGTTCGTGATAATTATTTAGCTAGCTCACACAGTAACGTTAGCAGCCCGGTACAACTGTTTTACAGCCTGTAGCTGTGTGTCACAGTCAGTACCTGACTGAGCGCTATGTTAGCAGTTAACAGTTACACACACCACACAGAGGACTTCAACTATGACTAAAACCTGGCACCGACATGGACGCCATTTCGGCTAGCTGCCAGAACAACCCGTGACTGGTCCGTGAGGCGTAACTCACCGATTAAAATAGACAAAATGAGGCGAACCGCTGGCTCCGGGGAACCTAGGGACTCCGACAGATTCTCCAGCAAGGGAGCCGCCATCTTTCTTGTGGGCGGAAACGTCTCCTCGCGACGGTTCAGTGAACTCTACTGACTCACGGCAGACATCCACACACACACATACACACTCCGCTTTTTAAAGGCCCTTCGCGGTTCAACCTCCTTTCAAAGTTAAACTATGTGATTGGGAGTGTGTGTGTTCCCAGGGTCCTATGTTCCCCAGCTCAACACAAGATCACACATTAAGACAAGGGCGTATATTCGTTTTTTAACATTTGGAGGATAATATATTAAAAGGCAGGGTTCCCACGGCCATGGAAAAGATAGGGAATTTACAGTCACCTTTTCCAGGCCTGAAATCATTTAAAGTTTTTGGAAAACTCATATTGACACTGTTGCAGTAATCTCCTGTGGATAACTCTTTGCTCTCAGGGTGCCCAAAACCTCTTTTATGGGACATGTTTCTGACAACACAATGAAAATGCAAATACTAGGGCACTATGAGGGCATAAATAGTCATACAAATGTGAAACTTGGCAAGGAGTATCCTGACACAAAGGGGAAAGTAGAAAAATAAGAATCAGGGGTTGGCTGCCATTTTATTTCAAAATATCACACACAACATCCCCCGAAAAAAAAAGACTGTTTGTTTGATAAATTCTCTTCAAAAATGATTATTTTTCATCACTTTCTGTTTAATATTACTGCTTCACTTGTACGTAGAAAACTACCCAATTTAATAAGCTTCAATTTGAGCCCACATTGACTTTTCTATCTTGAAAATTACCCTTGCTTTGGCCTAAATTTGTCACTATACCTCAAATCAGAAAAAAATATAATTTATATAGTTCACTTGCCAGGAATGTGAACCCGAAAGTGTCGAGTTCCCCAAAGTTTTATGTTAGAAATGTACAGAAACTGTTTGATGCTAACTTGCATATGTTGGGAAATGTGCATAATTAACAATAATTAGCATTTATAAGCATAATCACCTATATAGACTTCATTTCAGCAACCGATATGGACAGTGTTTGAGTGATTTGGGGGGTTATTGAGGATGCCAAATCCATCTCTGATATTTTCAGAATTCATATATGGCCCTATTTCAACCGACAACGCTTGGCTCCTTAGTTTCATCCTTATTCATCTGCTTTCTATAATGTTGTCTTTTGTTGTTGTCTGGCTGAAGATCAATTTCCACCCCCAGTGCACAATAAAGATCTATTCAGTTCTATTCTAGCTCCCTGGGTTCATCTCTCTCTTCATGTACACCAGCTAGCTGAAATTATGTATGAATAGAGTGTAAATCTGATATGTTTAAATACGCCGAGCGAATGGTGCAAGGAAAAGAAATCTTTATCACTGGTCCTTGATAAGTCATAGAAAAGTTTGAAAATTTTGTCCATTAAAATGCGTGCGAACCCTGTAAAGGGCTCTGGAGGTTCTTCCTCAAGAGATTTTGAGCATCAGACACTTTATTTCCTGCATTCTGGTGGATCCTGGCACCAGTTTGTGTTTAGTCTACATCAGTTTATGGTTGAAATGTTGTGGTATTTCCTGTTTCAACTGTGCTGATTCTTTTTTCCGTATTATGACAGATTGCCACAGCTGCTTTTTGAGGTTATACTGCCTTAATCATACTTTATTTTGGGGTTATTTAAGTTAATTAAGATAAGAGATAAGATAAGATACACCTTTATTTATCCCATAATTGAGAAATTCCAGTGTTACAGCAGTCAAGGAGAAAGAGTCAGATTAAAGATTTCAAAATTAAACTTAAAAAACTTAAATAACTAGGCATGCAAATAAGTACAAAAATACGACGGTGATAAATAACAATAACAATAATAATAATAATTATGAAAATAATAGGAAGTGGATAATAATGAGCAGCAGTGAATGAAAATGAGCAGTGGATAAAGGGAGCACATCTAGGGCAAGCGATTGTATGTGCAAAACAGTAGACAGCTGTGGTGTCCATCAAGTGTCCATAGTGTCAATAATTAAGCTGCCATACAAATGTATGTTGGTACAGAATACTGTTGAGAATAATTCCACATTGTTATTTTGGACTTACTGAATTAATCTGTGTTATTACATACAATAATTATTCATTTCTATTCAAAGCACTTGAACTGTTATTTCATTTATATATTTTCATGTGTACCTTTAAGTTTTTTGTGTCCTCTTAGCCTCAAGTGAGAGTAAGAGTAACTATAGCTCCTACATACTTGACATTGTTTTGTGGGGAACAGGTGTCAGTGTAACAGACTCAGGTTAACATGTGCTGCAGTTGCGTTAGAGGGAAGCTGGTTTCATGCTGTCTTGCCACATTTTGGTGTGAATTAAAGAAGATAAAACGTGCGAAATTGTAGCTTGCTCATTACCCACAAACTAAAGGGACTGGGGAATGCTAGGGAACAAGAAAGTAGGGTTACGCTGTCTCCAAATCAGAGGGTTTGTTGCATCTATGAGTTGAGTCCTAGCATGTTGAACACAATAATCATTCTGTTGCTTTGCATCTTTTCACCATGCAGGCATGGATGGATTGTTAAATGGGCCTACCGGGCACTGGTACAGGGGCCCAAAGTATCAGGGATTCCTTAACCTTCATCTGCAAAATGTCACTCATATTACTGCAATATGTACCTATCAGGAAAAAGACTCAAAATGACCACAAAAAGATAGAAAAAAAGAAACATAAAGCAACAAAAAATGTCACAAAATGACCTCAAAGAGACAAAACTACATAAAGATACACAATGACTACAAAACAACAGCAAAAGAGGCAAAACCATGATGTATGTGTGTTTTGCATTTTCATAATTCGCCCAAGCATGCCTGCTTTTGGCATTTCTATTTCTCCTTCATTGCCCATGTTTAAAATGTTTGTCAGAAAGTAATCAAATGTAATAAGATAGAGTACTTTGATGAAGCAATTAAAACAGTTACAGTACTTATAACATATTTAACAGGGTCACTAGTACTCTGTAGCCTATTATATATCAAACGTAACCTTCCCAACACAAATGTCAAATGTTCAGTTTACCTGGTAAGTATGTTGAAATCACTCACCTATAATAAATGTGTACAGATGTCATACCCCTTGAAACCTACACCCTCGAATTTGCAGGCAAGACAATTATCTTGACTTTAGACATTGATATCACCACATCAGCTGCATGGATTTCTGTCATTCAAACTGCATTTGAAACATCCATCTGCTTTCATGCTTTCACATTGTAAAGCAGAAGGTGATAGGCCATCTGTCAATCTTTAAATCAATAGGAAGACAGATATAAAATGTGCCTGAGCATACCGCTGGGGAACATAGGACCTTAGGAGCATGGAGATGATGACTCCTTCTCCTCCTTCTTCTCCTCCCCTCCGGTCTCTCTCTATCACACTTTTGCTGGTATTGTTTTCATAGCTTGTCGCTAAAGATTTGACTTATGGGCTGTCAGGTGGGCTATCTGCAGCATTACACCCAGAATGATTAAGTGTCGCAAACCAGTTAACTAGTTCATGACAGTGTGGAGATTAACCCTCTGTTAAACATAGACATGGGATAATAGTGTAAGGCTGCCCCCTAGTGACGAGGCGCAGGAACAACATTAATTGAAGATCCATTTCAGACATGTTTAAAACATAGAAATACTTTCAATAGCCTAATAATCTGTGTCTAAAATGGTTTACCACAAAGTTACCTGGTTAAATATTATAATTAGCACGAGTATCTTATGTTTTATTAACTTCATATAGCCTATGTGTCTCTGTGGAGGTCAAACACAGCTGTACATACATACACACACATAAATGAAAAATGAATTAAAAAGTAATAAAAGTGTATACTGATAAGACAGTTAATAAATAAATGTAACATGGACATTCTACATATACGCAATGCGAAGTGGAATATTTAATTTTTGTCTTTTTGACTTTGATAAAAGTTATAAAATGTTTTTCTGCATTTTTCTTAATTACAATAATACCTGATTTCACTATCATTACAAAAACACTATACTGCGTAGACACGCATTTGATTTAACGTTCACAAAAGATGGGGGCTTCTCATTACGAGAAACCTTCTAGAGAAATATCTAAAGAGCATTAGTTCCTGAGGTATTATATGCTAGACTGCGGTACTAGTACACTACCCCACTAACCCCACTAATATGGTGTTAGATCGTCGCCAGTTTTCATGACGAACAAAAAAAATCACAGTTACAACAAATATCTAATATAAATTTAGGACAAACGTGATTCAAACTCCTCAGACTCTTCAAAAATCAACTTTATGCGTGTAGGAACCATATTTTTGCCGCAGTGCTGGTCGGGTATGCAAAACTGAGCCCCACATCCGCCAATCAGAAAGCTTCATACAAGACCAGGAAGCAAAAGGGGTGGGGCTTGTGTCATTCTATCTAATCGCTTGTAGTTAGAAACGTGGCAATGCTGCAGTTCTCGTTGTTGGCATTGCAATTAAGGTAATGAATGCTGGGAAGTCAAAAGGATTAAATTTCATTTGTGTGTTTGAAAATATTACTGTGGCTGTAATTGGTAACTAATAGTAGGCTTTTGCATAAGGTAATCAATGTCCTTCCACCTCCATGGTAATTTATGAGGTCATTTTGCCATTAAACCACACAACATGCAGTCTTTTTTATTCACAATCTTGTTTTAGGATGTGTGTTTTTTTTGTTTGTTTGTTTTTTTTGCAGTTGCAGTTTGAACACAATTCAACCTTGAGATATTGTTGATGTCTGCATATTTGATATCACATTGCTAATGTGGTGTTGTTATTTTATTGTACCACATGATGAGAAAAGTGTAAACACAGCTGCATGGAGACATCATGTAGCAAATACGCTCTGTTTGTGTTGTTAGGCTAATGTCATTTTCAGTAAGAGGATAAAGGGATGAGGACTTTGTCAGCTTATCAGTGACAGCTGACCCAGGAGGCAAAAATTCACTTAAGACACATTACAGGTCATATGTTCACATCATGTCCTCATCACACACTATTCTGTTGTTACTGGGGGCTCCATGCCATGCATCCTCATGTGTGGTTGAGAGGAAAGTGGTTTAATTAGTGTAATTATGTTATGACTGTGACAAATTGTGACTCAAAGGGTTGGTAAATTGACATGTTAATGGACTGGTTGAAAGTAGCAAGCATGTGATTGCTGTAGTTTGTCCTTTTGTGTCTTTATTAGTCCTACACTGGAGATTCCCTCACTTGCCCAGCGTGCACAAACACACTCATATAGATTTATCATAATGCTTGAAAGCATAAAAATACATTTACTATGATAGTGGATTTAATTGATGTTACAAATAAATCATATCAAAATTATCAAAATCAACACAGGCACAAGAAAGTGGTGTATTGAAGAACATTGACTGGAGATGTGTTAGAAGTCGCCAGGATACAAGATGTGACCTGAAATAGTTAACAAGCAGAGGCCACATCAGCAACTGATCATACAAGAAAAACATTTCTCCATGTATCATGTTATCAGCTGGTTTTTTTTCAACATGTTACTTTACTTACATTAGATATCAGTTACATCCTCATTCACATTTTCTCAGTGATACCAGTGATGCCAACTTTGTGCCATTGCTGTTCAGTGTCTTTTTAAATCCTTTCTGTGACACTCAGATTAAAAAAAAATATTTAATGTGTATTCTGCATCATTGTAATCAGAATGGGTTCTTATGGTTATGCATAAGGTACATAGCAGTATATGAAGTACTTAAAATTAGCTCCACCTTTACCATCTGCAAAATTAACACAATGCACACATTAATGCATTTATTATATCTGAGTCTAAATTTGTACAATTGTGCAATATACTTTTCAACTATTATCCTAAAATATTCTTACTTATACTCTTGCAATTAAATCATTTTAAATATAATTAATATATTTGCATCGGGTAATTTGGGACACTTTTTGGTAGATCACCAAGAACACCACCCTAAATTCAAAGGACTACCTTGACTGTTACTTTTAGAAATTGTCATAGATCTCTGCTGTATTTTTTTTTATAAAGGAAATATCTTGCCAAGTTAAAAAAAAAAAAAATTAGAAATTTTGGACCATCAAACTCATCAAGAACCCCTACCTCACTCTGATGACATATTAAGTTAAAAAGGGACTGTCATGTTTTTGTCTTTTTTAAATGGTTTAGTCCATTTATCAGTGTAGTCATGAAGGCACCTGGTAGCCTAAAAACATGCTGGTTTCACTTTAGAAAAATGTCAAATTTTTGCTCATTTTTTTGCCCAATGTTATCTGAATGTATTAAGAACCTACTGAAAACCTGTTACCATAAAAAGTTAAGTGTATTGTGAAAATATTTTGATTATAAGTCAAACATTTAATAAAATGCAACATCCTACAGCCACTTTTGTACACCCATAATGTTTCAGCCGCAGCACACTTATTACCACATGACTTAACTTGCAAGTTCTGGGACCAGTGATCTTTTGACTCTTTGCTCTGGCCATCCCAGTTATCTCACACCAATAAAAATGGTTGCTTAATATAAAGCACATTTGTAGTACAATGCAGTAACATGTTTGGTGGCTGGCTGCCAAGATTTAAGAGTCCAGTAAAAAAAAACACACTGACTGTCTATATCTTTTTGATATATAGTCTGTGTGTGAAATCTCATTTGTCCCATTTTACCTGATGTCTCAAAATACCTTCGAGATAAGTGCCTCAGGAATAAGTCATAAAACCCTAAAATAGGATTGCATTTTACCGCTCATGGTTCCCTCATCTCAAAGTCAATGGGTTTTCTATTTGCATGCCTGAAATGAGGGCTGTGGTTGACACAAGCTCAAGAGACCTTTATGTTTTGTTCTGTGACATAAAATATATCAGTAAATATCCCACCTGTGAACTTTGAAGATTCTATGTGTCTTAGGTTGCTAACAAGTGGCTAAATGAGACTACACAATGCCTTCACGCTGCGCTGAACACGGCTTTACAGTCGTTTTATGGTGGCGAGTCAACCTCTAGAGCAGGGGTAGGCAACCTGTGGCTCTTTTACTTGGAGCTCAAAGTAGAGCCGCTGCTCCTTTGCGTTGAAAGGGCGTTGCGTGGCCTGCTGCCCCTGTGACCCAGCCCCAGATAAGCAGATGAAAATGGATGGATGGATCATGGAAGGCTCGAATATGTTTTGTGGCTCCAGGCAGATTATTTGAGAGCCTTTTTTGGCTAAAATGGCTCTTTTGATAGCAAAGGTTGCTGACAGCTGCCCTGGAGTAGAGTGGAGACTACTATTTATTTAATTTTACTTTTTTTATTGTACATATTTCATCTTTCCTACCCAATGTGACTTATATTGGGTGTTTTTTGTGGTTATGGATTGGGGTTTGCTGGTTGTAAAGTCTTGTCATGGTGGTGACGTTTGGTCATTGTGTAGTTCGTTTGTAGCCTAACGTTAGCTTTGTATTTCTGCCGATTGCAGGCTCTGATAATTATAACAGTGGTGTTAATTTGTGAAGAATATCTCGCTGAACAAAATGTGCAAGTATCATAAATGTTTATTTGCCACGGAGCTTATTTTCGGCAAAAATCCCAAATCCAATGGACAAATCCCAGAGGCTCTTTGACGAGGGAACCAGCGCTTTGCTAACTTCCGGCCTACAGAAAAACGTCATCCCTGGGGCACTGTATACCAAAAGATATACGTTTTAAATAATTTACTTTTACCGATAATAGAGTATTTCCACCTTGTGACATTAACACTTTCATTTAACTAGAATATCTGAGTATTTCTTTCATCACTGAACAACAGTACGCTTCGCCTCAGGGTCCATGTCTAACAGGTGAATCCATGTGAGAGAAAGTTTTACACACAGCACCTGAACGCAACATGACATCTTGCTCTTCCCCTTCCTCAAATGGGGAGACGCGTTCACGGGCGTGTCGCCACAAACCAATGGAGCAGTCGGAGAGGAGGGGTTAACTTTCTCATGTTAATAAATAGCCCGAGCTGCTTTCTCACGTCCGCTCTCTTACCCCAGAGAAGGCAGACCCTGGTGGACTCTCGGTACCGTTTAATTCTCAGCAAACACCTGTAAAAACCCGCAACCATGAGCAGGAAATTCTTCGTTGGTGGAAACTGGAAGATGAACGGCGACAAGAAGAGCCTCGGGGAGCTCATCGAGACCATGAACGCAGCCAAGGTGGACCCCAATGTCGGTATGTAGGTTTTGGCACATTGTACACCAAATATCCTTTTAAATATTTATAATTTTAGCCACTTGTTTTCTAAATATCACGACCATATTTTCTGTTTTAATAGCGACTGGGTGCGTTGCCTCTTTTTATGTCACGACCGACGAGTCAAAATGGCTCGGCCATTCAATAAATCAATGACACCATTAGCATCACACCCCCTTAATTTGATGCCCTTGTAAAGTTATAATTACATTCAGTGTTAACTCTTTATTTTTTACTGAGCCTAACACTAAGTTTCAAACAAATAAAAACATGAAGACAGATGTCAGAGACTCGGATGGATTTTCGGCAATGTCGGCGGTGGGTGTGCGTTTGCGGCTGCACGTAGTCCAACGGCCGGATCTGTCTCTGCTGTGAGTGTGCCGGGTGCATTCAAGTGAGCCTGCTCGTTAATAATGTCGCTCCTCTTTCATCTGCAAACTGATTAGGAACACAATAACCCCTTGTGAGCTTCCCCTTGTAAACTACTTGTTTAGGCAGTTTGTTAAACAACAAAGAGGGTCACAGAAAACACTGATAAATGTAGTTTTTAGCTGTTCATTTGTCTCGTTGACCATTTTTCCAGCATGACTTGAAAGCAGCCCTGTTGCCGTCTGCTTCCTGCAGACAGGCTGCTGCAGCTGTTTTTTTTTTTTAAGGACACTCAGTTTTTTTTCATTCAGTGCATGACACTCTACTGGAAATTAAGAGAAGTATGGAGACGTTGAATGTGTCTGGGCCTGTTTCCGCTGTCACTGAGCCAACTGAGCTCCTCCTGCAAAAGTTGGTGTTATGCAACTGTAATGTTGTGTGCAGTGTGCCAGCCACAGAGGCAAGTTGTCACAATGTTCAGCCTCTCCTTGGACCTTGTTCCATTAATGAATCCACCCCCTTAAAGCACGAGAGTGTAACACAAGCAGACTTTTCCCAACTGGCCTCCCTGGAGAGCTTTAAAGTCAAATTTCAGCCGTTTCCTCTCAAGACTAATTTTATTTTCTTCACATTTTGGATATTTAAACTCTGGTCCTTTCCTTTGAACCCTGTGAACTCGTGACTTTTATCCGACCTCTGCAGAATGCGGCCATGTGAGCGACCTTTAGGAGGCTGAACTCAGACCTTTAATACAGACAGGCCTGACTGTGGCCGAGCAGAAATGACCTTTACCAAACCAGTAATACCGGGTTTAATATAGACTCTGGTAACCCCAAGATATAGTTACATTTTGAATGTCAGTGTCTTGACATTACTCTTTACTGTACTCTTGACCCATGCAGACTGTACTGCTGTTGAATCATGTTTGCACATGAAGGCAAACATTTTGTGCTTGTACACAGTGCAGTGCCTATAAGTTTTAAAAAAGTCACACCATTTATACTAAATTTCATAACACAATTTATCACTCGAGTAGTTGTAGTACACAGGTATATTGATGTATTTAGTTGGAAGGAAATCTGCTGCAACAAGCGCTGTTGACGTGAAGAAGCCTTTAACAGCATCGGCAAACACTCGGCAATCATTTTAGACTTAATTGTTGATGTAAATTGTCCATTGTACGTCTGTCAATCACTTTCAGAGGGATGGTTTTTTCCATTCCTGTGGTGGTTGACCCTTTTGTTTGCATTTGCAATATAGATTCAGCCTTTCAACATGTTTGAAACAAGCAGCAACCTCCAGGGCTGAAAAGTGAAGCCAACGCGGAAGTGCCAAAAACTGCAGCTCGTCTAACAGCCACCTGAGTCTGGCTCCAAAACAGTTAATCCCCATAGACAGCCATGTTTTAATTCCCCAACTTTACAGCAGAAATAAACATGTTTATAGCCTGGTACAAAAACAGTTTTGGTCTCTGGGTGATGAATTTTTATATAACTCACTAGTTTGCATTTTATTAGGGCTTAAAGTTACACATAATTAAGGATGGGCTACTTTGAGTTTCCTCGGGCTCTCCATCATTATCCACCCCTCACTCCTCCACAACTCCACCCTCTTGTCCAAATACTGTCACTTCTGGCTCCAAAATTCCAAGATGGCGACAGCCAAAATGTCACAATACCTACATCCATTATTTTATACAGTCTATGGGTTTGAGAAACAGAGCTGAATTTATGGTGGTGTTGAAATGCTGTGGGAAGACGTACATATTTAGTTTTGTACTTGACAGCAATTCAGGGTGGTTGTCCAGTGTCTGTATGGGCTGCCCTTTAACGGACAGATCTGTGTTTAAGCCCACATTTTGGCATCTTTATGCAAGGTCTGGAATCGCCCCTTTCTTTTGTATGTGCAGTTGGTATCTTCTTGCACATAACAAAAGTTAACTCCAAACTACTACAACACAAGAGACTGTTGGTCCTAATACAGAGACTGCATACAGACCTGACCCTTGGCATTGTTTTCTTCTTCTGGTTTAATAGAGGTGGTCTGTGGTGCTCCTTCAATCTACCTGGACTTCGCCAGGTCCAAGCTGGATGCCAAGTTCGGCGTTGCTGCCCAGAACTGCTACAAAGTTGCCAAGGGTGCCTTCACTGGGGAGATCAGGTATGTTGTGTCTCTCAGAGGAAAATAAGCAGTGTGTGGTTCACAGTATAAAACATTTTTGTGTTAATCATATGGATATTATCTGTGTTCAGCCCTGCGATGATCAAGGACTGTGGAGTACACTGGGTGATCCTGGGACACTCTGAGAGGCGCCACGTCTTCGGAGAGAGTGATGAGGTAATTACGGATGATTTTATCCTATTCTTTCACTTTGCATCAGAGTTAATTATAGATTTGTATTTTTCTTTTCTTTTTTTATTTTCGGTTAGTTTCAAGAGTCGGTTTGCTCATTTCAGTTCAGTTTTAGTTTAGTTTTTTTTAAAGATTATTTTCTGGGGCTTTTTTGCCTTTAATGACAGGATAATTTTGCGTGAAAGGGGGAGGGATAGAGGGGACGACATGCAGCAAAGGGCCACAGGACACTGCCCTTGTACATAGGGCATGAGCCCTACTTCCTGAGCAACTGGGTGCCCCTAGATTTGACACAGTTTTTATTAGTTTCAGTATCACTTTAATATTTTTCTATCGTAATATGGATGTGTATTTGTCAGGAGTAAGATGTAAAAGGTTCAGAATATGTATTGCAATACAAATACGACACTCTTAGAAGGCATTTGACTCAGTCGTGTATAAATCCCAGTCCCAATAAACACAGACACTAGTGCCTCTTCATGTTTGTTAGGTTGACAAATTTGACCAGATTTAGAAAGACTAAAACTAAATTTCTTGTACATTTTATTTTATGTTAGTCAGTTTTGCAAGTATGTAATATTAATGTAGTTAGTTTTTTTTCATTTCAGTTAGCTAAAATGTTTTTGTTCACACCTAGTTTTAGTTTGTAGTTTGAGTTAATCATAATAACCTTGCTTGGCCCCAGCTTTATCGTTGTCTCTTATGATGCTGAGCGCTAAATGGAAAGAGCTGCATCTTGTAAGATCCACAGGAAACGCACTGTACCTCCTGTGTACACATTGTGATACAGTGCTTGTGTGTGTTGTGTTAGCTCATTGGTCAGAAGACAGCCCACGCTCTGGAGAGTGGTCTCGGTGTCATCGCCTGCATCGGTGAGAAGCTGGACGAGAGGGAGGGCGGCATCACCGATAAGGTCGTCCACGCTCAGACCAAGGTCATCGCAGGTACACACCTCCCCGACTATCCTACTGTACAGTTTTATGTGCACAGGAGAGAGTGTAAATGTTGTAACACACATTTCAGTGAGAGTTTGTGCAAGCTGGGTTAAAACAACTTGCGAAATAGAAATTCAAGTCTTATCACACGTCTCTTTCACAGACAATGTAAAGGACTGGAGCAAGGTCGTGCTTGCGTATGAGCCTGTGTGGGCCATTGGCACCGGCAAGACTGCCTCCCCACAGCAGGTAAATATCAGTAACCACAGAAAATGATAACTGCAATCTCTTCCCGTGACTCGTCATAATGTGTGTGTCTCCTGTGTGATATGTCAGGCTCAGGAAGTTCATGAGAAACTGAGGGAGTGGCTGAAGGTCAACGTGTCTGAGGCTGTAGCTAACTCTGTGAGGATCATCTACGGAGGTCAGTCAAGATGGTGTTTGTCATTTTATTCTCATTTTCCATTTCCCACATCAGTCTCATGAATCTGTTCTTCTTCTCAGGCTCTGTGACTGGTGGTACCTGCAAAGAGCTCGCTTCCCAGAAGGACGTTGACGGTTTCCTTGTGGGCGGAGCCTCCCTGAAGCCAGAGTTTGTTGAAATCATCAACGCCAAGGCATAAAACCCTGGGCAGCTGCAATGTGACTACGTCCAGATCAGAGGCCAGCTCCATTCAGACGATCAGTTCCATCATCCCTCACTCTCAGCACTTAGTCCTCTTCCCCTTTTTATTCAAAAGTATTTGTGTAATGATGTCATTCCCTCCTTTTCCTTTACATTGTTTGGGTATATTTCATCACGAAGAAAAGGGACAGGTTGACACATGCACTGTACCGCACTGAAAAGAGTTAAGTCCACTGAGAATAGTCTGTGTGCATACTAACTTCCACACCAAGTGCTCAAGCTGTAAAGACGGACATTTACACCTTGAAGTGGACGGCCGGTCCACGCCTTTACTTGAAAAGTTTACCAACTTTTTGTGTGTAAACAGTGTCACAGCTCTTTGTCAATCAGATTTATTTGTCTTTTTAATATCGATGTCTCTTTCGTGTAATTATGATGTTCTGTGGCTTTTACCTCCCTGTAGACGTGCATGATCTGCTCTCTGCTCTCACTGTTGTGCCGAGAGGGGAGCATCCATTACGTGTTATCCATATTGTGTCATGGCCGATGAGCAGAAGGGTGGGAAGGCTGTAAGGAAACATTATAATAAATGGTTTAGAGGCTGATTTGGTGTGTTGTATCTTGTCTTCTTGATGAGGTTTATCCCATGACTTACCAGAAAAACTCTCCCATATTCCTGTATATACCAAAAGGTTTCATAACCTGCTGTGTGTGCATATACAGGCGATGGTAATCCCAGTGGTATTCTCAGGATGGCAGGGAGAGTATCTCATTACAGAAGTGAACTCCTGTCAAGACAATGCCATACAGAGAAGCATCGGCCTGCTATTTTTATCCTGGCGCTGAACGAAAACTGACACACAGCAGAGGTAGACTCATGTACCGAGATGAAATTGTAGCTTTTCCAATTGCAAACTTGTGTACAGAAACTAATGTTTAATAGGCTGTAAAATACATCCCAAAGCACACAGAGTATTTTAGTCACCACATCATGAGTACAGGCACAAATCCTTAAAGGGCTTTAGCTTTCCAGATACCCTTATCCAAGGTCGAACAAAGCACAGCCATGTTTAGTCATATTTGACATGCCTCCTTCATGAAATGGATGGTTGCAACAAGAATAATTTATATGGTAAAGAATGATGAATTTGATCTACCATAAAACTTCAGTTACCTAGTCCCAATTAAATGCTCAGTCCCTTTTAACAAGCCCAGTGTGGCTACACGTTTTGACAATTAAAGGTCTGTCTCAATGGTTCAATGGTTGCCAAGCAGTTAGTTTTTTTTTTTTTTTTTTAAATAAAAGTTCTTTGAATGTATAAAATTTCACAGACACCTTTTTAAAAGAAAGCTACTTTTATTTAAGGTAATATATTACTTAAAGCAGTGATTCTCAAATGTGTGCCGTGCGATTTTGTGATAAGCACACATTACTACTGCAATATTCAACTGGGCCTGTACAAAAAGTTATGAATTAATTTTTAATTGACTGTATCGGTATGTTGTGCACACCCATTTTTTATTAGAGGCAAACTGTACTTTAAAAATGCTATCTTATTACATTTAATTAAAAAAAAAAACCTTCACAGGGTACTCGCTGTTCACGTGGGAATTTTAAGTGTGTGACACATTACATTATCTTACATTATTTCTGATTTAAACAGATGTATATTGGTGCTTTGATGTAAGTTTAATAAAAAGTTTAATATGAATTTTTGAATTGGTTGTCAATTTTTATTTAATATTAGTGAATAAAAATAAACATTTATAACATGATTAGAGTGGTAACACACGTTATACTGTAGAGGTTATTGTGCACAGACATAAATACAGGTATGCCTTGAGATTTTGGCATGTCCTTTAGTTGCCTTGGGCACAGAAATTAAAAACAAACAAACCCTGACTTAAAGTAACATATGATGTTGGCAAATTTCAGGCCCTCAAATTGATTAACAAACTTTGCACAAAAACAATAAAGGTTGTCCAATAAAGCAAAATGTGTAAAGTGGGGAATAAAATGCATTTTTGATGTTAATATGTACCAAAGTATGTAAAAATAAACTTTCTATGTTTATGTCTTATACTTTTGGAGATATGTCAAAAATTAAATTTTAATTCAATTGAACCTATTAAAATGCATCTCCTCTTATACTGTTTAAACGAGACACACCAAGCTTCTATAATAGATACTGTTAGCTTGTTTAAAGAGTTTATACAGATTTTTAAAATGTAGTTTTCAAGTTATTCTCATTTCCATACTCCCCATTCATTTCAATGAAATTTCCTGCAACTTACAAGACACAAACAGCACTCCAACTTCCTGTTTCTGATTTAATGGCTTGGACTGTAAAAGTAGAGGGGTCCAATACTACCTCCTGGAGAAGCACAGAGAACATGTCCCCTAACACTTACTACAGTATTTATCACTCTCTGATACACACACTTTAACTGTACTGGACCCAGACCAAAGCATCTGCCACTCTCTGGAGCAGTTAAGTTCAGCTCAGGTTGGGGTTAAAAAAATTCATGTTGGATTTCCTTCACAATCTGCATGTCAGCAAACACTGAGCGTTAACCAAACATTTACTTGCACCGGTGTCTTTACCACAAGACTGACACACTTGCAGTGACCCCAGGGCTGTACAGTGTGTACAGTAGGAAAGATAGAATAACAAGAATACTTATCGATTATGATGTAATTCAATTCAACAAGAGACTGAATGCTAAGACTGTATGCTTCCCGTCATAAAATGAGGAAATTTCCCTTTAAAGTAGCAACAAAATGGGGTCCCCTTATTGACATTCTGCCCTCTCTGGATTTGCAAATTATCCTGGACCAACTTTAACTTAAACTTGTATACTGATTTTGTTAAATTGTCTTTCATATTCATATAAATGACAAAAAATTGACAACCATACAGAGGTGGGGGTTGATGCTGAACATCTTGTTTTTCTTTCCCAACTTTGATAATTTCCGATCCATTGGTGTGTTTATTAACATATGTTTGTAAGTCAAAATGTCCCTGAGGTTTAGTTGTAGTACATCCTCTCTGTATAAGGAAAATATTCATTATATTTTATTTAATGTATTTATTTATTTATTTATTTATTTATTTATTGGTTTTTGTCCTTAGCAACTCTTCTTATGTTTTATGATAAGTATCTATGTTCTTTTACTTTTAAAGGAAACCTGACACATTTTTGGAGCTGCTCCTGCACTGCAATTTCAGCATCTGTAGCAGCATCTGAGTATTTCTTCCAGCTCTGTCATGTGCATGATGTCATAAGGTGTTCTTTATATTTTGTCCATGCCCTCCTCTGCAGCCTGGTGTCCTACCTTTGCACCCCGGTCCAGCAGGGGGCGGTAGTGAGCCACATTGACCGCTTTGCGTGGCTCAGTCTCATGTCCGTGTTTACAAGCGAAGCGTGACGTTCATTGACTCGTACAATACGTCTCCCAGCGCAACCGAAAGCTGTTAATTTTCTTTCTAAACGTCAGAAGATGCAGTCACTGAAAGCTTTCCTCAGCGAGAGACTGACAGCTGCGGCGGAGGAAATATTTGGAGCTGTGGAGAAGACAATAGCCGAGTACAAAGAGGAGATATCTCGCTCAAAAGATTTAGAAATCAGTCGTCTGAGGATGCAGCTGAAGCTTCTCAAATCAGGTTGGTTTGAATGGAACCTGAATGCATCATAACCTCAGGCAGCTTTGCGTTATTTGTGAGATAAGTAGCACGACTGTAGTGTTATTATTTGTCTTCCATCCAGAGCCTTTGTTGGACAGAAGCCTCGGAGCTCAGATGCAGCAGCTCACCCATCACCACCACCACCCTCCTCCTCCTCCTCAGCACCACCAGTCTGTCCCTGCAGTGGAGCCTCCTGAGTCCCATCACTGTGAGGAGGAGGATGAGGGCAGCAGCATGGAGCAGGAGCACCCAGAGCCCTCAGAGGTGAAGAAGGAGCAGCAGCTGAAGAGCCACAGGGACTTCTGGATGGCTCACAATGCAGAGCAGCTCGAAAGCCTCGAGTCAGATATCAAAGACTTCATCTCGTCTCCTTCCAGCCTGAAAAACAGTCTGCAGGACCCCACCTTACACTTCCACCCTTACCACAACAACCACGGCGAGGAGAGCAAGGACAAACCCTACTGCTGCTCTGTGTGCGAGAAGCGTTTCAGTAACTGCTCCCACCTGGCTGCTCACATCAGGACACACACAGGGGAGAGGCCTTACAGATGTGAGATATGCAGGAAGACTTTTATCACAACCAGCGCTCTGAACAGACACCAGACTATACACACTGAAGGGAAACACTTTGTCTGTAATTACTGTGGCAAATCCTTCAAGTGGATGGAGTCTCTTGGCAGGCACATGAGAAGTGTGCATAAGAGAGACAGTTTGCCTGACTCTCAGTGAAAACACTACTGTCCAATAGATGTTGTCACCATATGTTAGTCATCTGTGATTAAAACACCTGAATACCGAATGTAATGTCTGTCATGTTGTGCATGGACCTCATCAAGACTTGTAAGCCAGTAAATTATGTGCAAATGTAAAAATACATTCACAGACACAGCGTTTTATAAATACATTAACGTAAATGTATTCTTACAGAATAAAATGTACATACTCTGGCTTGGTATTGCTTAATGTATTCTGCTTTCTGCTGCAGGAACATAAGACAGGAAAGTTGCACAGCTCTCCAGTAGGTGGCAGTAACAGCATTTCATTCACAATTCCATATCAATCTTCAGTATCTGGCAGCATGCAGACTCCCCTAATGTACTGTGTACTTCTGTTCTGGGAACTGACAGTACTCTCAGTCGCTAGACTTCTTAGACTTCTTCTTAGTCAAAATATTCATAGAATAAGCCCTTATTCCCATCGATAGAAAGCATCTGACTACATTTACTGAAGTGACGTACTTCACAATTTGATGTATTTGTACTTTACTCAAGTATTTCCATTTTCTGATACTTTATTTTTCTGCCCTGCTACATCTTTTTACTGCACTACATTTATTTAACAGTTACTTAACAGATCAGATTATTAATACAAAATATAATAAATACATATATGATGGTGTATTATTATATATTACAACTTTATAGAAACAGTCTGGGTTAAAGTTAGATCCACAAAGAAATGCTCTTCTCTTCTCTTCTCTTCTCTTCTCTTCTCTTCTCTTCTCTTCTCTTCTCTTCTCTTCGTGTTGTGGAAGAACTTGACCGATCTTAACCCCATCCAGCACCTTTGGGATGAAGTTGAACACAGACTGTGACTCTTATGGCTGAATGGGAACAAATCACTGTGACCAGGTTCCAAAAGTCTTGTGGAAAACCTTTTTTTAGGCATGTGGAAGCTGTGACAGTCAGACTTGAGTCACAAATTTGATGGCTTTAGAAAAAAAAACAAAAAAGACTTGCAGCTCGACTTGGACTTTAAGACCAGTGACTCATGACCTGACCTGGACTTGAGCGTTTTAAATCAAAAGCGCTTGATACCTTCCACCAAGCCCAATGATTATTATCTACAATGTATACCAAGAATCAGTTCGGTTCCCTTCATTTCCTGAATCAACTAACATTAACAGTATTTATTCCCAGAATGTTGATACTGAATCCTCCAGATCCAATTTGTTTCAACCAATCTGACAGCATCCAATCAAGCTGCAGGAAAGAATCATGAAGACTCAGGACTTGTCTGTCTTGACTTGGGACTTGACTCAGGACTTGTCAGTCTTGACTTGGGACTTGACTCAGGACTTGTCAGTCTTGACTTTGGACTTGACTCAGGACTTGTCAGTGCTGACCTGGAACTTGATTCAGGACTTACCTGTCTTGGCCTGGAACCTGACTCAGGACTTGTCAGTCTTGACTTGGCACTTGACCCAGGACTTGTAAGTTTTGACGTAGAATATGACTCAGGACTTGTCAGTCTTGACTTGACACTTGACCCAAGACTTGTATGTCTTGACTTAGGACTTGTCAGTCTTGACTTGGGATTTGACTCAGGACTTGTCAGTGCTGACCTGGAACTTGACTCAGGACTTGTAAGTTTTGACATGGAATATGACTCAGGACTTGTCTGTCTTGACTTGGGACTTGACTCAGGACTTGTAAGTTTTGACGTAGAATATGACTCAGGACTTGTCAGTGCTGACCTGGAACTTGATTCAGGACTTACCTGTCTTGGCCTGGAACCTGACTCAGGACTGGTCAGTCTTGACTTGGCACTTGACCCAAGACTTGTAAGTTCTGATGTAGAATATGACTCAGGACTTGTCAGTCTTGAATTGGGAATTGACTCACGACTTGTCAATGCTGACCTGGAACTTGACTCAGGACTTGTAAGTTTTGACATGGAATATGACTCAGGACTTGTCTGTCTTGACTTGGCACTTGACCCAGGACTTGTAAGTTTTGACGTGGAATATGACTCAGGACTTGTAAGTCTTGACTCAGGACTTGACTCAGGACTTGTCAGTCTTGACTTGGGACTTGACTCAGGACTTGTCAGTGCTGACCTGGAACTTGACTCAGGACTTACCTGTCCTGGCCTGGAACCTGACTCAGGACTTGTCAGTCTTGACTTGGGATTTGACTCAGGACTTGTCAGTGCTGACCTGGAACTTGACCCAGGACTTGTAAGTTTTGACATGGAATATGACTCAGGACTTGTCTGTCTTGACTTGGCACTTGACCCAGGACTTGTAAGTTTTGACGTAGAATATGACTCAGGACTTGTCTGTCTTGTCTTGACTTGACTCAAGACTTGTCAGTCTTGACTTGGCACTTGACGCAAGACCTGTATGTCTTGACTTAGGACTTGACTCAGGACTTGTAAATCTTGACTGCAAGACTTGACTCAGGACTTGTCAGTCTTGACTTGGGACGTGAGTGAAAAGACTTGAGACTTACTTGTGACTTGCCAAAGAGTGACTTGCCCTCTGTTTAGCAGCATATTAAAGCCAGTGATTTTGGGATGAGGTGTTCAGGGGCCTAATGTTTGTGTGTCCACACACATTTGACTACTGCAGTGTTTTCAGCACAGATCTAAACTTGGGATGTTTCTGTGGTTCACACACAAACACACAGTCAGTCCGCTTCCACAGAGTACATCTTATCTGTCTTCCAACCTCAGGGTGAAATTAGACAGGACGTCCCCCCTCTGCCCCCTGTATTTACTGTCATTATGAAGCCATTACTTACATGCATGGGTGAAATTGGGATTCGTAACGCGTGGAGCTGTGACTCACAGAGTGTGTATATACATATGCAGCAGCAGCAGCAGCAGCAGCAGCGGTGGTGGAGTTCAGTGTTTTGTGTCACAGTTTATACAAGTCTTTAAAATATTAAAGTTTAAGTGAAGAGGTGCAGAGTTCATTGTGGTTCAAGGAGCCAATACAGAAAATCTCAACAGTCTTTTTCAGTTCATTCATTCATCCTTCTTTCACATGTTAGCTCGCTTGATTAGAAAAAAAAAAAGATACTTGAAATGCTGATAATGACTGTGCTGAGTGGCCGGTGCCTACACTTCATTCATGTCTCACAGTGTTGTAGAACATCTTGTTGAACTGTACTATTATTTCAGGGTGAGCTCACTTACTGGAGAGAGCGACAGAGAGCTCTCAGGTGCTCTGTGCTGTAAACCACTTACTACAAGTGTACAGAGTAGGCAATTAAAACGGTGACACAAAATCTCTTTGAAATTGAAAATATGGATTAAAATAAAGATAAATTATGTGCTGGTGTTTCAAATCATGTGGTTAAACCCAAAAGACTGTGGTGCTACACAGATTTCTCTTCAGGCTGTATGGAGATATTTCAACACTTACAGGTGTGACTACTTAAGTGTCCCTACAGTGGAAATTACCTTATTGTGTAAGTCTACAACCCAGTGTTCCTCTTCTCGGCTGTTTGCAGACTGTCTCACAAAATACCGGAGTCTTACACTGAATCTCCAAAAAGAGCAATGTGCTTCCTATTAGCTGTGTGGCCAAAGGGCTCCCTCGCTCTTTGTTCCTTTTAAACGGGTACAAATGTTTCAGGTATCTGAGGAAACACATATATTTACTGAAAACATCCTACCATCATTTGAAAGAAGTAAAGTTTGTTTGAATTGGGGGTTCACTTTGCTGTTTTGTATCAACTTTTTCCCTATGTCAGTGAAGAAATGCTTGCTGATGTTGTGGAAGGGTAAAAACATCTTTAATGTGAATATGTGGCTGATTGGTGTTGTCACTGCTCCTGAGGTGGAGAGCATGAGGTGAAGAGAGCCCACCTCTCTGCCCTTCCATGCGGCTGCGTGGAAAGCCATTTCAATCTGGAGAGACAGGAGAGTGAAGTACAGATAATATTAAATACAGAATATGAGTGTACAAATTGACTGATGATTTGTGCTGATTAAGATTTAACAGAAGTCTTTGGCGCTTGGACACCAGAGGGAGATATTTTGTGATCGAGGGACTTGTGAGTGGCAGCAGGATAAATCCCCAAATGGAATCCAGACACTGGTGGTGGTGGTGGCTGCTGACTCTGAGGCGTATGAGGCTGATGAATCCGGTAAAACTAGGTGGTGATGGGGCGGTGGAATGCGCGCACGACGGCAGCAAAAAAGAACTACGGCAGAGAAAGCCTCATAAGGCAGGGAGAGCACACCTCTCTGCCCTTCCACGTGCAAATAAGGAAAGCCAGAAGCAGAAAGAGCAAACCTCCCTGCCCTTCCATATACCTACATGGAAAGCCTAAGGCAGAGAGAGTACACCTCTCTGCCCTTCCACATGCAAATGAGAAAAGCCAAAGGCAGAGAAAGCACACCTCTCTGCCCTTCCATGTGCCTACATGGAAAGCCTAAGGCATAGAGAGCAGCAGCAAAGACCCTCTGGGAACAGAACAGAGCAGCATCAATGACAAACAGAAATAACACTGATAAGTCAGGCACAGCATGAAAAGGAGGAGCTGGGGTGGAGGCGGGTTGCAAAGCAGCTTGCAGAGGAAGCAGCAACAGTAGGCAGGACAAAGCAGTTTAAATAGGGCGCCCTGAATGTGATATGCCAATTGGTTGCATAAAAAGGAATCATGTGATCTATCAGTTGACTCCATTCTATCAATCAGCTGCTCCATCAGTTGACTGGGCTGTCTGAGACCAGCTGATGTAGGTGGGATGTGAGCTGAGCTTGACATCATGTCCTACCTGAGCTAATATTATGTTCAATTTATCTTCATATTAATTTCTTTATTTGTTAATATATACATATGATCTGTGCAACCTGACACCATTCTCAATAAAATGTTTTTGTTCAGATTTTTTCATTTGTTCATCATTATCCTAACACACCCATGACTGGTAACAACAAACCTGCGTGACTGATTGAATTTATCATATCATATTCCATAAATATATCAAAACATCCTGCGGTGCTTGGGTGTAATGCAACACTCATGTCAGATCTTGACCTTGTGATTGCTTGAATCCCCCAGCTGCTACCGTTCACTTCAAACTATTTGAATTAAATGGTGCTCGTTTGCACCCACTGTGAATAAATATATATCAGCATCACACTGCTTCTTCCCACTTCTATGTGTTACTGTCAACCTCAGCACAAATCCAGCAGCACACCATGCTATCAAAATATATGTCCTATGTCATAAATATTTCATGTCCAACAGCTCCATCCCAACATCGTGTTTGGCCCAACAGCTTTGCCACAAGTAAGGCTCCTCACAGTAATGGAGTTTTGTTCTGCCAACACTCTGTTTTCCGTTTCTTTTAGAGAGAACACTTTACAACCCAGCTCTCTTATTTCTGTTATGTGATTCTGAATTTGAAAACTATTTGAAAAATATCAACACATCGCTTCACAGACACTATAAACATACTGACTTGAAATGATTAATGGGAACAAGATTTTGGTATGGACGTAACCAGTGAAAAGCAGATTCACACGCAAGAATTCATCCATTCTTTTTCTAGTTATGGAAGATGTAATAGCTAAATCTGGGGACCTAAACATCCACAGAGGTACACTGCACACTGACAGAACATGAATAGCTAAATAAAGAAATAAACTGCTTGATATAAAGAATCTCAGTAGATTTAAGGGTCTCCGACTGACGATTCGAATCTTTGACTTTGAGGGGGCAAAACCACATAGAGAGTTTGAAGGCATGAATCAATTTCTCGGCATCTTTTTCATTTAGAAATAGTAGTACCTTAGCTATGTTTCTGAGGTGGAAAAATGATGTTTTTCGTAACCGTTTTAGTCAGACTCAATACATCTTTCATTCATTTTCTGTAACCATTTATCCTGCTGAGGGTCACGGGGGGGCTGGAGCTTATCCTAGCTGACATTGGGCAAGAGGCAGGGTACACCCTGGACAGGTCTCCAGACTATTGCAGGGTTAACAGATAGACATAGACAACCATTCACACTCACATTCACACCTACGGGCAATTTAGAGTCACCAGTTAACCTGCATGTCTTTGGACTGTGGGAGGAAGGTGGAGTACCCGGAGAAAACCAATGCTGAGATGGGGAGAACATGCAAACTCCACACAAAGAGCTAACCACTACACCAAGAAATCCTTGTGGAGGACAGTTTGATACTCTCTGAATATTGGGGTGTACTTGTAGCCCACAGAGTGTTTGGTCGTTACTCCCCAGCGATAACATTTCCCACTATAAACACCTATGCATTTCTACACCTACTTATACCCATTTAACATCATGGATGACTGGAGCCTCTTCATGTATCGGGTGGTGGAACAGAAGTGTGAAGTAAAAAAATACACAAGGTAGTATGCTGGAAAGACTGGCCTAGCTTACTTTGTTTATTGGATGCCCAGACAAGACAAGAAAAACTTACAAGGGACAATAAAAGGGCAAATGAATTTAAAGTGAGATCTTTCACACAGGATAGATGGTGAAACAAACACTGTGACTGTTGTATGTGGACACATGTGCAACCAGGATCCTCACAGACCTCTTCTAGACCCGCAGCACCACCACTTTCCATTTTGTTGATCAAATCATGGACTGTTTTGACTGTGGGATACCAGTTGAGATAATTGGAGTTGACAGTAAATGCTCTCCACTTTCAGGTCTAACCAGTTTTAATCTGGCAGCTGGTTGCTTAGATGTTGAAGATGCTGAGCAGCGAGCAGCACTGCCCTAGTGTGTAGCAGAAGCAGGCAGAGAGCTGTGGTCACCTGTATGTTGTCTACAACCACTTAAAAAATACTCAGCAGTGCCTCAAGACGATCCTGCGGGATCATCTCCTCCAGGCTGGAGTGGAGTGAGCAAGAGGTCAGGAGAGATTGATTGTACGGGTGAGAGGAGGTGAAAATGGCAACAGACCCTGTTCTCAGGCAGCACTTGTGCCACTTTGCAGGTTGACTGTTGGTGCTGACTGAGATGGTGCTCCTGCAGATGAATGAGATGATGCTCAAGCCGAGGTTTCATTGATCACAGTGAGCATGGGAAAAATAATTCTGTCTCTAGTTTAATGAGACAAACAGGAGCTCTGATTTAAGATTGCAGCAGTACAATTGGAGCTGACAGTCTGAAGTCCTAACAGGAGTGTAGTAGCATAAAATGGACCACGGGAGAAGCAGAGTAGCAGCCACAGTCAGCGCTCAGGCAGAGGGACAGTGGACAGGCACAATAAAGAGTTAGCAGTGGTCATTAGATAAACTTTATGAAGTATGACAGCTCCTGCAGGAGGAGAGAGATAGCAGTGGAGCAAATAAGATAGCTGGAAGACACAGCAAGGTGTGTTACAACTGTCCCTCTCAGGCAAAACAGAGCTTGAATGAAAAAGGAAAGTGCAGAAAGGAAGATATTTTTGCTGGAGGGAGCTGTGGGACAGGGACTGAACCAAATTAGTCACTGTTTGTGAAAGGTACGCTGTGCAAGCATCAAACCCAAACATAAGATCTATGACAGTGACAAAGTCTGTGGTAACACTTGGAAGTTGGTGTCAAATTTTTAACTTTTTGCCAGAGTGTCTGTATGAATATTTTCTGTGGAGAATGACTCAGTTGGATTCCATTGTGTGTAGAACCAACCTCATATTTTCATTTTACTCTTGATTAATTTGGAACAATTGTTTATTTGGGTGCTTGCATGACTTTGGCGTGACCTCTTCTTGAGTTGCAATTAAGCAATTGATTCCCTAATATTCTGGGTTTTCAACAGTCCATGACCCTTAGGGGGTCTTCAGAGTTACTGCAGAGGGGCAGTAACTCTGAAGACCCCCTAAGGGTCACATTAACATGAAGCTAACGTATTATTAGCAAAGATAAATTGGCCTATTCATAAAAAAAGTTTACAGTACACAACATTCATGATAGGCTGTTACCATAGAATGTAAAAATAATGGACATAGCTACCATAACGTTAGCCACTGATTTGTGCACTCCCATTTTGAAGCCTTGAGTTCGGCATTTCAGCTGTCGCCATCTTGGTTTTTTGCAGCCAAGAGTGATTGTCTCTATGGGTATTGACTCATTTCTACAGCCAGCCTCAAGTGGCCATTAGTGGAACTGCAATTTTTGGCACTTTTGTGTTGGCTTCATATTTTAGCCTCAGTCGTTGCTGCTTGGCTGTTAACCCAAACCAGTCAAACTCCGAAGTCGTTGAAAGCCAGTGATTGGGCAATTACTTGCAGCATCAGACACCAAGGAAAAAAGACGTCCTTTAATGTCGGCATGATACGCGGTCGCTCACTGTTATAATTAAACGACACCTGGTGGCATCAGGGGGAACAAGAACCAAAGTTAAGGCGGTGGAAGTCCAAGTAGGGTGGGTGGGAGGGCTGGTAGATGGGTCCTCAGAAACAAACATGATGTATAAATATATGAACATTCCAATAATTTTACTTTAATAGCTTAGTATTGCATGCACCATAAAATAGTATGTTTATACATGACACTTTAGGCCGTCCTACACGTCACTGTTGGCCCAGTTTAATAGGTAACTCAAATTTATACAATATATGCAGCAGGCTCTTTTTCAGCCAAGGGGTCCCTGGCCTGCTCTACATAATGTACATACAAACTGTGACTAGATGAACATGTGCGACTTTAATCATCAGAATCATAAAAAGAAGGGTGTTGATCTGTGGCTTTGTTTTTTTTAATCCACACAAATTGGTATCACATGTAGAATAAAAAGTGCTGGCAAATCATTTGTTGTATTTGCAGTCTTGCTGCAACCACGTCAGGGTCTGTCATCAGTAGAGTCATAAATGGATTATGAGACAGTGGGCCCCTGGGCACAGACATGCAAAGGGCCCCACCATTTCTCCTACAGAGGAGGACACACAGACTTTTTTGTGGTTTTGTGTCTCTTTGTGGTTGTTGTATGTCCTTATGGGGTAATTTTGTGTCTTTCTTCAGTAGTTTATGAGTCTTTTAGGTCTCTCGACATAATTTTGTGTCTTTATAGTAGTTCTGTATCTACTTGCAGTTGTTTTGTTTCTTCTTTTGGTCATTTTGTGTCTTCTTGCAGTTGTTTGGTGTCTTTTTGTAGTCATATTGTGTCTTCTTACAGTTGTTTGGTGTCTTTTTGTAGTCATTTTGTGTCTCCTCGCAGTTGTTTCATGTCTTTTTGTAGTCATTTTGTGTCTCCTTGTAGTCATATTGTGTCTCCTCGCAGTTGTTTGGTGTCTTTTTGTAGTCATTTTGTGTCTCCTTGCAGTTGTTTCGTGTCTTTTTGTAGTCATTTGGTGTCTCCTTGCAGTTGTTTTGTATCTTTTTGTAGTCATTGTTGTTGTTGTTATTTCTGTTTGTGGTCATTTTGTGTCTCCTTGCAGTTGTTTTGTGTCTTTTTGTAGTTGTTTTGTGTCTTTTTGTGGTCATTTTGTGTCTCCTCACAGTTGTTTTGTGTCTTTTTGTGGTTATTTTGTGTCTCCTCACAGTTGTTTTGTGTCTTTTGTGGTTATTTTGTGTCTCCTCACAGTAGTTTTGTGTCTTTTTGTAGTCATTATGTGTCTCCTCACAGTAGTTTTGTGTCTTTTTGTAGTCATTTTGTGTTTCCTTGCAGTTGTTATTTCTGTTTGTGGTCATGTTGTGTCTCCTTGCAGTTGAATTGTGTCTCTTTGTGGTCATTTTGTGTCTCCTTGCAGTTCTTTTGTGTCTTTTTGTGGTTGTTTTGTGTCTCCTTGCAGTTGTTTTATGTCTTTTTGTGGTCTGTCACTGACACTTTGGGGCCCTGGGCCAGTGACCAGTAGGCCTGTTCAGTAATCCATCCATGACATAGTTAATTTCAGAAAATTTCATAAACTGCAGGGATGCACTTAGAAGTCCTGCAATATAAAATTGACCTGACATTGTGCATTATCCTGATGGACTAAACTGTTCATATGTGGAACTAAAAGTAGGCCAATATGAAAGAATAAGAATATTTTTGCAAATAATTGTCCTAGATTTGAAAACAACTTGCTGCTAATAATAAGCTAAATCGCTAAAAGAGGCTGTGGTAATAAAACCAGGCTTATATGAAGTGAAATGCAGCGTTCAAACAAAGTCTTTCATCCACACCTTTCACAACATCCTTATCCACCCTGAGAGAGGACTGATGAAGTGCTAAGAATATCCCCCAGATGTGATGTCACCAGAGGGGAAAATCAGATTTGTCCTGCTAGAGGATACTTTACATTATGTTGACACACTTATTCAAGGTGACTTTTAATGACACACAACCTACATACCAACTCACAAGTGTGCCCTATACAGTCTATATATCCAATATCACACCTCCTGACTGAGACGGTTCGTACAGATAAGACCATCAATCAATGTCACATCAGTATGAGGAGCTTTAATTCCATAAATAAAGAAGAGGGATGTAGATTTTAGGCATCTGGAGAGCCATGTAGGACTATTTAAAAAGAGCATCACTATGATAAAATATGAATATTGTAAAGTTTGTTTAGCCCTGATCTACATGTCTCCCAAATCTGTGAGCCAGTAGTGATTCTGTCTTGCAACATGAAGGCCGTCTTCAGTGATCCGTGTCCGTTTGAAGGAGATTCCTCCAGCCGGACACAGTGAGAACACACACAGCCCTGAGCCTTCAGCAGTAAATCACACTCTCGCAGCTCCTCCTCTCTTTCTCCTCTTCATTTCTCTCTTTATATTTTTTTTTCTCCTCTCTTTTCATTTTTACTGTGCAGTCAGGAATGCTCGCTCTACAGGGTGGCTGGTGTTCACTGGAGCGCCTCAACTCCCATGTCTCACACTCATCCCATGTGTCTCCTATTAGCTACACTCAACCAACAGAGGGAGGGACAGAGAGAAAGAGGGGGGGGGGGGAGTCAGAAAGACGGGGGGAGGGGGAGGAGAGTGAGGAATTTGATATGCTTTGTGCATGAGTGACTTGTATAAAACAAAGACGGGGCAAATAGTCTGAATGTATGCGAGAGAGACACAGAGAGAGAAGGGGGGGGGAGAAAAAATAGTGCACGCATGAATACGCCAGAGACTAGCAAAAAAAGATTATAATTTATTTCCAGATTTTTTTGCCTTCATTTGCATCTTGTTTCACAAGTTAAATTGAAAATAAAAATAAAAACCAACCGCCATACCATGAAAATGTAAAAAAATAATACAAATAATATGTACTGTATATATAATTATATCATTATCAACAAACAGACGACATTAATCATAATAACAATACTATTGATCATAAACATAACATAACACTAAATTGCTGGTCTCATGCATATAGAACGCCCCTCAGATACAAAGGAGGGGGTAATTACTAAAAATAGAACCAAAAGTTCCACCAGTTCAGAATAAGCGCCTAGCTACATGCAATGACATAAAAGAGACTCATGTACACATTCCTTCTGGCATCAAGTAATTTACACATACTGTACTTCACTATTGCCGCCCCCGTCTAATATACTGTACAGAGCACGATACAAAACAGGACTGGAGTTTGAGAACATTATGCAGGGAAGCGCTGGAGTCTGGATCTTCAACGTGGTGCAGTTAGCAGGGACAGCGTGCAACGCTTTCACGCCTTCCTCCCTCTTTTGTTATAATCCTTCAAAAATCTTCTTGTTTTCTTCCCCGTCCATTAGTCCAGCTTTTGCTTCGAGTCTTTCTCCCTTCATTGTTTTCAGTGCTTTTCTTTTCATTTTTGCACACATTCTCCCTCGTTTTTTTTTTTTTTTTTGTTCCTCCATGCTGCTCTTTGTCATGCCCCTCCCTCACAGGGTCTTGTCACTTTCTTTCTTCAGGTGACTAAAAGGTCAGAGGAGAAACCACATAAGAGTGCAATTTGAAGTTAAAGGTCACAGCTCAGGTTGGGGTTGAATTTCAATGCAGAAAATTGCAGCTTTTACTCCCAAAATAATGTTTTAATTTAAAGCTTTTTTTTTGTAACCATAGAGCATATTTTACAGGCTTCAAATACACACATTTTTCAACACTTATGTGCAGAAAAAACTCTCTGTGCCACACAGCCAAGCCGTCCTATACAGCCGGGATGTATCAGAATATTGCCAGCTTTCTAACTACTTTTTTTCTTTGTTGGGCTAGCCAATTGTAACAAACTGATCGACAGCTTGTGAACATGCCCAAGGCTGCCAAATGTCAGCATTACTAACCTTGGGCTTTCATCTAAAGCAACAACAGCAGCGGTGTTATTAATTTGTGTTGTTTGTGGACTCAGCCGCTGATTAAAGCTTGTTAAAAAGCCAATCAAAATGTAGTAACCAGACATGTAGGTGTCTGCTACCTGATGTTTCCCAATAAAGGCTCGAGATTTTAAGACATTTCTCCATGCAAGTCAGTTGTTGCAGGTAGATTCACAGTGCAAAGTGGGTAGAGGGAAAGATTGTAGCCAATGACTCGTATTTACCTGGTGAACTAACACTGAGTACAAGATAAGATGTAGATATAGAAAACATAGCTTTGGGTCTCAGGTCAGGTTTGGGTCTCAGAGTCTGCAGCACCAGGAGGGTTCAGGCCTGGTCAGCACCTTAAGAACACTGGGGTGTACTTTTAGGACAGTGCACCAAAATTATATTATATACAGTATAGTGTCCATAACATTAGACCTGAAACTATTTATGCATCATTCCAGTAGTTAGCTTTAGCAAAAATGCCAAAATGTTGTGGTTCCAGCTTCTCAAATGGTTAGATTTTCTGCTTTTATAAGATATATAAGATATATCTTTGGGCTTAGGATTGTTGGTTGAACAAAAAAAAGCAATTTGAAGACAACTTCTTGGGAGATATTTTACATTTTCTAGACAGACTTTCACAACTAAAGGTGTCGACCAGGGGTCATTTACTAGCTTTGTCCAAGGGCCAGAATTTTTCTAAGCAGACATTGTGAGGGCCTGACTTATATATGTATATAATAATCTGATCAATACTTGTTTCAAATACCATAAATTTTTATTAATTAAAAAAAAATAAACAAAATTAAATGTCAAATAAGATAAGGTTTGAGTTTGTCCCCATTCTTGCATGAAGATAAGGCCCAAGTAGCATCCCATTTATGAAAGACTGGAATTAATTTCAGCTTCACTAATCCAATCTAATCCGCCCAATCTGTAAATTTTGGGTTAATCAACCACCCAAACTCCACCTGACCTGCATACCACCAACTTTTAGCATTACAGTAGCACAATCCTCAAGACTGAGGACAAAGACACAGACTTAGTGCTGCAGCGTGTGTATGTGAGAGACACAGTGACAGAGAAAGGGGAAGAGAAGGTGGAGGGTGGACTTCTGTGTGCCATGTTTATGTAAGTTATTAATAACTTACTCAGGATGCAGCTTTGTTACTTTTAGACATTTAATATTTTTATAGAAACCTTACTGAACCCGCTGCATCAAATGGATTCATAATGTCTTTATCACCCACGGGTCAAACGCACATATTTGGGGTTGGTCAATCATTCCTAATTAAATTATTTCCATCTCAATTTTTGGGGGGTTGCTTCATTATAGGACAGACAAGATAGATATCCTTTATACTGTATCCTAAATATTTTTTTCCTCCTCACATTTTCAGAATTAATTAATACTAGTGCAATGCCCGTTCAAAACCTGCCTGTTCAGAACAGGAGCTATAATTGCTTGGCCTGTGGTGTTGCTGCTTGCAGCTTTCTTGAGAACGCTCATCCAAACAACTTCACACTCAACACTGCACTTCTGTGGATCCTGAACAATACACCTGGACCCAAACAGCTATACAATCATTTTGATCTTTAGATATTTGAATTATGTTGCTATTTTTAATCATTGTCTGCAACTCATTGGTATACTACTTACTTACTGTGTACTTCTACTTCAGAGGAAAACATTACACTACATTTACCTGACAGAGACATGTTACTGGTTACACTGCAGATTCAGATTTCACTCACAAAATATAATAATTACAATGTGATGTTTCATTATTTATTAAACTATCCAGCAATATATCAGAATTGAACGCTCCACATTAAAAAGACATTACGTAAATTTAAGTATATTGTGCCTTCTTTCATCACTTCCTATCATCATCCCTAAACACATCCATTACATTTTATTTCACGCCTATATAGTGTAGACAGAAACACTTGACATCATGTATAGCAAACGACTTATTTAAATGGTGTAAGTGCCACAGAATAATTTAAGAGTTGACAAAACTGTTTCTGAATTTAGTCCAATATTAGGACTTAATTCATCAACAACAGTTTGTCTGTTATTGAATTTTAAAACATTAGGCGCATAAAAAATGATTTTCATTCTTTCATATTTGGTGACACTATAGTGTATAAGTATTTTTCTTTTTAGTGTTGCACTTTGTAGACGGTCCCTTCACACTTGGCTCACACCAGGTTGTACAAAGACAGTAGGGCGATGTTATCCGTCCAGCTCGGATGACGGATTGTTTCGATGAAATGTGGCTCGTTAGCTCGATTGGAAAGAAGCGTTATTTGTGTTTTATCAACATTTCGCTAATGAGTTATTGATCCAGGAAGTTCGACTTTGTGAATATCTTAACAATTTTAAAAAACTACTTTAGTCAGGCAGCTGCTGTCCCCTCTTCTTGGTGCTGCACACCAGCACCGAATCTTTCAGAGGTACAGAGTACAGGACAGTACGGGCCTCCTTTCCTCCCTGGTTATAAGTTAATAGGGCAAAGAAAACATCACAGATCTACTGCTGGTCAGAAACACGGTGACATATACATGACAAGACATGACATGCTCAACTGAAGTCCTGAAGCCCCACCGCTGCCACTGCACAGAGTCGCAGAGCACTGTTTGCTTGTTTATTCAAGGTTGATTAAAACTGAACGTGTCAACCATCCAAACTGCACCAAATTCAAAAAGGTGAGTTGAGTACCCATGAGTACGCTCACCAAGTGTGAAGTAGATCGGATAAACGGTTATCGGGATATGATTCCTTGCTTTAAAGTTAGATTCTGTGGGCTGAATGGAAAGCTTTGATGGGCTGGATGTGGCTCGCGGGTCGGCACTTGAAGAGTTTGTAGGATTCAATGGCATCTGGCGCTGAGGTTGCAGATTGCACGATCAACAATAAAAACAATTCTTACTTGCATTCTTTCAACATATATGTAATCCATACTGCATTAATATTGGCAGTTACAACACACAGAGCCTCTGTACCTGTAATACTCGTCCTGGGTGAGGGAGTGGTGGTGATGGTGATGGATCCACTGTTGTTCCAGGGCCAGTCTCTGGATCTGCAGCTCTGCGCTCTGGGCCTGCTGCATGGCCTGGAGCTGATGGGCTGCCGACATGGGACCAGTGAGGGAGGAGGGCTGGGGCAGGTCACGGAAAGGAGCACCTGTAATGAAAAAAAAAAGAGAGAGAAAGAGGAGGAGCAGGTGGAGATACAAAAGGAAAACCACGGTCAATCATCATCATCACATTCAAAAAGTCTCTTCATAAACTTTTTAGCACTGTAGAGTTTTTAGAGAAAAAAACTGAACAAGTACATGGACGAGGAGCCTTCTCCTCACCGAACAGCTGTTGGCGGAGCACCTCGCTGTCAGTGAGGGGGTGAGCCAGGATGGGGGTGCCGAGTGTGGCTCCTGGGTAAGGGAGGCGTGCCAAAGGAGACCCCGACGCCAACGGGTCCATCAGGGGGTGTACCCCGCCCGTCGCTGGATGCCAGTGATGTAATAGGAAATACAAAGATATTTAATAAGAGTAAATTATGATTTCAAAACAAAGATAATGCACACAGTATGTCACATTACATTATTGCTACATTAAAGGTCCCATATTATGCTCATTTTCAAATTCATTCTTGTATTTTGGGTTTCTGCTAGAACATGTGTACATGTTTTAATGTGTAAAAAACACTTTATTTTCCTCACGCTGTCTGCCTATACCTGTATTCACTGTTTACCTAAAACACAAAAGGGCTAGTTTGCTCTGATTTGTGTTTCAAGGTCTTCCACATCTGTGCTCTTTGCATTGTCATCGCAGCCACAACAATAATTGTAATTGCACTGTGGGTATTGTATACAGTATTGTATTATACAGTGCAGTTGTGACATCACAACTTCATGGAAGTCCTGACAGCTTGTTTGAAGGCACAGTCTCTGAATATGGATTGTGTGCATTTCTCTGTGAACTCAGCATTTTGATACTTTCACTGTATTTATATAGCACCCATACCTGATTCGTAACAAAAAATAACATAGAAATCAGATTTTTTACAATAATGGACATTTAAAAAGACGCCTGATTCTTGGTAACACACGAGCAGCTGAGACGGTTGAATAAAGTGGGAGAAATCTGGATTCTGGAGGCAACACATTCAGTGAGCATGATGGCTTTTGCTAAAGCGTAAATGTGAAATTAAAAAATATTGATATGCATATTTAAACTTTAAACATGTAAGAATATTGGAAACAAAAGGCCTCTCTTGTTTATCAAACACTTTCTGCTGGATAATGTTAACCAAACTGAGATCTGAGTAACTTTGAACATTTGAACAAATGAGTCAGATGTCTCAGCGAAACCTATGACCCAATATCACTTGAGATCAAAGAATACCTTTGTTCAGGGCTGAATGACACTAATACAAAACAACTTATAATTAAAGGATGATGTTAAAGGATGATGTTGGCAATGTTCTTTGATTTTCCTACTTCTCACTATTCCGTGACTTCCTCTGCCTTGTCTGTGGAAAACAACCTCAAGCCTATTTGTTCCTACTGAAGATGGAAACCTTTAAAAATGGGTCGCAAGTATATCGTTATATTTATTTATTTATTTTAAAAGGCTCAGCAATTCATAAAACAGCTGGAAAATGTAGTTTTTAGCAAATATCACTCTTACTGAATAGTGCATTTGTTTGGGACTATTTTCAGCCAACGATTAAAAAACATTTGGTGTGTCAATCAGAAATACGCTGCAGCCGTGTTCATTATAAAGAAGCAACGTGTCATGCAGTGCAAAAGTATGGATTTTATATTTGTTTTTTATAGTTTTTGGACAACAATGATCTATGGCAGGGAAACTGAACTTCCTTTGCTTGGGGGCAACTTTTGTAAAGGTGCAGGGGGCCAGGGGCCAGTTAATAAACATCCATTAATAATATTTATCAGCATACATATATATATATATATATAATTAATTGCCTCTTTTAACCTTTGGACATTTTCTGTCCTCATTAATTTTTTTTTACCAAAGGGCAAATCCAGTTACAGCAGCCCCACACAGGTCGGATGTACGCAGGGGTGTTTTAGGATTTAGGGCATTTCAGGGTTTAGCCCGGACCTCTATTGGGGGCTCTGGGAATCCACCACTGGCACCTCTATAGTTCTATTTTAATTAACTTTTATGCACTCATAATGGCACATAATTTACATTAAAAGTACAAAAGAAATTTCCCAGTGTTCCCAGGTCTACACTGGAATATTGCTAGCCTTATCCTTTTACTTTTAATTACACAAATCTTGCACACCCCAATCTTTAAAATTGACTTCTTGACTACAAAATGTTTCCATAGTAACACATCTGTGAAATCTCAAGGCAGTTGATAGTGACAATAACATCATTTGTAGTAGAAGTGGTTAGTACCTGTGTCTTGCTGGTGCAGGTGAAGATGTGAGTGGATGTGTGAATGCTGGTGATGATGAGGTGTCACATTTAACATCTGAAGACGCCCCAGATTCTCTCCTCCACCTCCGTTTCCACCAGTTCCTCCTCCACTTCCCCCTCCTCCTCCGCCTCCTCCTGCTCCGTTTCCACCACTTCCTCCCCTTTCTCTCTCCCTTTCTCTTTCTCGCTCTCTGTCCCCAAAGGCCGGCAAAGCTGCTCTGTCTCTCTCCCTCTCCCGCTCTCGTTCCCCACTCCTGTCTCGCTCGTAAGAGGCGGGGGAGCGAGTGGGAGTGGGGTAGTTCTCAGGGGGAGCGGCTGGAGCAGTGGCTGGTGGCAGATGAGAGGACAGGGAGCTGGGAAAAGAAGAATGGGGGACCGGGTGATGAAGTGAGGAGGCGCTGGAGGTCGGTGGAGCAGGTGGAGGAGGAGCTGGCGGAGGAGCAGCAGGGCCTGCCGGGGCTGGGGGTGCAGCCGGTGGTGCAGATGACGGGTGAGAGGGGACAGACGGTGTTAGGAGAGATGAAGGGGGTGGATTGGACAGGGTCTGAGGGGCAGGAGGGTTGGGAGGTCGAGTTACTGGGGCCAGGACCGGGTTCTGGAGGTGTGGGGGGCCAGGGGGAGCTGGGGGAGGAGGAGTGCCATAAAGTGCCACCTCATTAGCTCCTGCTGCACCTCCTCCAAGTAGCAGGGAGTGTGCATGTGCATGGGCATTGGCATGCGCATGGGCATGAGCATGGGCATGAGAATGAGAGTGAGCAAGGGCGAGAGCTGTAGGATCAGGTATGGCCCCTGGTGGGTAAACCCGCTCATCGCTCTTAAATTCAAATCCTGGCTTTATCCGCTCTCGATGTGCAGCTACCGCATGAGGGAAGCCAACTCCTCCTAACCCTGCACCCCCAATCCCTCCAGGTATTGGGCCCCCTGCCACCCCAGCATGACCTCCAACACCTGGACCACCCTCAAGGCTGCCACCATACAAAAAGCCCAGGATGGCTGCAGCTGTAGCTGCATCAGTAGGCAGGTGATGCGGGTGGGCTAAAGCATGATTCTGAAACTGAGGGAGGAAGAATGAAGGGTGGACGTGAGGATGGCCATGGTGAACCTGTGTGTGGTGTGCCTGGGCACGACTCGCCGCCCCAAGTGGTGACATGGCATGAGGACGAGCATACTCGCTTAGGGTTCTCAGTGCTGGGGTGTCAGGGCCTAAATATGGACCTCCTAAACCTATTCCCAGGGCTCCCTGAGGGCCAACCACTGTTGATGCCCCACCCATGGATGGCAGGAGGAGGGAGTGGGGGATAGAGTGAGCGAGGGTGGGGTGGAGATGGTGTGCTTGAGCAAGGTGAGCATGCGGGTGTGAGGGATGATGCTGGGGGTGAGGGGGAGGGTGGGAGACAGAGTTGCCCGAGGAAGAGGAGGAAGAAGATGAAGGGTCGAGGATAATAGAAGATGAGGAGGGGAAGAAGAGAGAGGAGCCCTGGCGGCCTGCTGCGGAGGCGTTGACATCCTTCTGCTGCTGCAGGGAAAAACAGTAAAGGACAGTAAATCACCTCTGCCCTGATCTGCTTTACTCCCCTCCCGTTAAAATGACCAGTTTAATCGACATCAAATCCATTATATCTGACACGCTGCATAATTATCACGCTCAAATGTGCACACCTGTAGATGTCGATCCAGCTCCCTCTCACGCTCACGCTCCCTCTCTCGTTCCCTCTCTTTTTCTCTGAGGTCTCTGGCCCGCTGCTCGACCTCCCTGCGAGCCCTTTCGATCACCTCATTCCTCTTCTTCCACAGTTTGGAGCCGTCCAACGGGACAAAGAGGACATCACTGCGGGCGCAGGAATTCCCACTGCCACGATCGAGGACCTTGTGAAACCTGGACACGAGTGACACAGCAGGGGAATAGATCATTATCACAACCACCAGAATCACCATCATAACAATCACTGTTACTGTTAATTACATCTAATCACATAAAGAGGGACTGAACAGAGTGACGCACAGTCTCAAATGGGATGATGATGCAATTTTGACTTTACCGTGCTGATTGGCTGGCGTGGATGGGAATATCAACAGATTTGGGTTCAGGAGACGGGCTTCTCAACACAGGTGGTGGGCTTTCAGTCTCTTCCCTTTCCTCTATTGGCTCCTCTTTGATAACAGGAGTGGGAGGTGGGCCCGAATCTGAATGTCCGTCTCCACCAGGAAGTGAAGAACTGGAAGCCGGGGTTGAAATGCTGTTGCTGGCCGAGTTACTAAGAGGTGGAGGTCCTTTAGAGACATTTTGAGGCGAAAGCGATTGCGAGTTGGTATTGCTGCTGTTGGGTGCGCTACTGTTGCTATTGCTGTTGACCATGTTACTGCTCCCATTAGAGTGATATGTTCCACTAAAGGGAGGGTGGCTGTTCAAAGTGCCGTGGAAAGGGGAGGGACGACATCCAGGCGAACAGCTGGATGACACCCCTGGCCCAGGAAGTGGCATGTTGGGTCCAGATGAGGAGCCAGGGGGAAAAGATGAGAAGCCTCCCATCTGATTTGTGGATGGGCTGGGTAATGGAGACAGGGGTGTTGGAGGAGTCTGTGCAGAGGACTGGTAGTGTGGGGGACGTACATTGGGTGCCAAACCTGATGGAGGTGGCTGGGTGTGGGAGCTTTGAGGTGGGGGTAGAGGAGGGGGTGGAGGGGGATAAGGGGCATTTGGAGGGTGTCCATGATGGCTGGAGGAAGAAGAAGGAGAAAGCGCAGGAGGCTGACTTGGGCCTCCGCGGTTTTGGTACAGACCAGACTCTCTCAGGGTTGAGTCTCTCTCTCTGTCTCTGGGCCCAGACTGGTAGTGGGGGTGAGATGGGTGGGGGTGATGGGTTCCTCCAGGCCCTGAATACTCTCTTCCCAGGTTTGGAGCCACCCCAGGGGGACTGAGGTACTCTCGATTTGTGCCGGTCGGAGGTGCCCCAGCAGGAAAGTCTTTTCCTCCAGTGGGAGGATACTCTCTGTGAAAGTGGTCTGCTCCAGAGGAAGGGGTTTGTGCCTGGTCCATGGGAGGAGGGAAGTCTCGGCTGGATGAGTTTGGGGGATGAGGGTGGGGGTGTGGGGGCAGGGAAGAATGGGAAGGGTGACTGGGGTTGCTTTGGGGTGATGCAGGTGGGTCTCGGTTCAGCATGGGGGTGACAGGTAGCCCGCTGGTTGAACTTGGGGGGTTTCCTTGGGGGATGGAGTTATTTGGGTTACTGTTGCCTACAACCTCTCTTGTCTGTCCCCCAAACTCCCCCCATCTGCCTCCATCTTTGTCTCTAGGATGCCCCCCTCCAGTTCCATTGGGGCCAAAATCCCTACTCTGGTTTTGGTTTGGCAGAGGAAATTCCCTTCCTGCATCCCGATCCCTGTCCCTTTCTCGCTCCCTGTCTCTGAAAGCTGGACCAAAGTCTCTTCTTTCAGAACCCAAGTTAGGTCCATCTCTCCCCGAACCTTGGAAGTCCCGGTTCTGACCCACTGGCAGACCCCCAAATTCCCTGCCTTGGATGCTGTTGGACCCACTCATCCCACCACAAGCAGTATTACTATTACTCCCGCTACTATTGTTGCTGCTGTTGCCAATGGGAGCAGAGAACTCCCTGTTGATCTCCCTCCCTGCACACTCCCCCCTCACTCCCCTCTCCCTCTCTCCTGCAGCCCCCCTCTCTCTGTCCCCTCCCCCTCCAGCATACCTGGGAAGGTACTCCCTGTGGGGGTGGGGATGAGGATGGGGGAGGTAAGAGGGGTGGGAGGAGGAGTGGCGAGAGGATGGAGGGTTGTAAACAGAGGGAAGTTGCTGCTGCTGCACTGGGGGCTGGTGCTGTGGTTGGTGTGGGTGGTGGTTGCCAGGGTAACGGGTGTAGCCCCAGCTCCCCTGGCAACCAGTTGCTGTGCCACCCTGCCAGCTGGTGGAGCTGTAGTGGTGAGGGTGGGTAGAGGGTTGGGTCTGAGGCTGGGACTGGGACTGCGGCTGGGGGCCAGTCTGCGGCAACAGAGAGGGAGGAGTGGACTGAGCCTTGTCCAGGAGTTTGTCTGCCTTTTCTATTTTGTCTCTTTCTATCTTAACCTCAGCAGGCAGGTTTTGTCCCCCGAGCTCTAATGGTTTCAGGGCAGGTGGAGGGGGAAGAGGAGGGGGTAAAGAGTGGGGAATGTTAGGGCTGTTATGGGCAAAATCTCCTCCCGAGATAGTTGTCTTGGACACACACTGTGTGCTGGCTTTGGAATTCATTCTGCTGCCGCTTAGTGCACCATCAACACCTGTCGGCCCGCCGTACTCAACTTTACACATCAGTTTGGAGTCCAGGGAGAAATAGGACTTCCTCCCACTATTGCTGTCATTTGATGAGTCCCCTGCTCCACGGAGCGAAGGAGTCAGACCAGAGGAAGAGCATGGAGCAGAGGGGGGCTTTAGAGACGGACAGTCTTCCATCCGTGCATCCACATCCCGCTTTTCTCCATCTCCACAGGACTCCTCCCCTCTCCCCTCCCGTAGTGCTCTCCTATCCTCCCCTGCCACCTTCCCGACTCCTCCCTCCTTGCCTTTCTCCCGTTCCCTCTCTCCTTGCTTTGGTGAGTCAGGGCCATCCGAATCAGAGTCCAGGCTACCCAAAGGGGAAGCGGAGAGACTTGGGGACGAGGAACGATTGTCCTGGTCTATATCCCGCCCACTGCTCAGACTACTGCTGCTATTGGCCAGGCTCCCTACAACTGAGCTCCTACTGCCCTGGGATTGGCCGTCTTCGTTGTCACTCTCACGGGATTGGCTGGCAACTGAGGTTGGAGGTGGGACAGTGGAAGGAGCCGAGCTGTCAGTCGAGTGTGTTGATGTTGGAGGGTTTGGGGTAGAGGCCGAATCCTGACAAGAAAAGATGATTTGCGGATGAAAAAACTGGATGAAGTAAAACTGTAAATTTTGTGAATGTGGTGCTGTTGTAGAAGCAAAGACTACAACTGTTAACAGCTCAGACAGTGTCTTTCAGATGATTTAGCTGAATCAAAGCTTCATAATTAGTCTTTATATAACAGGTTGATGAAATGTAACACAAACCTGAACTTTCTGCCTCTTTGGAGGAGACACAAGTTCCTCCCCCTCACTCTCTGATGAATCATGCCCTTGTGATCTGCGACTGAAGCGATTTCCAGCCAATTCCTCACCAGCACCTCTTTGCTAAAACAACACAAGACTTTTAATTCTGTTGCGATGCTTTTGAATCCCTAATAGGCCTATGACTGTTTTTAGAACAAAGCAACACTTGCATGCACACGCGCACACACACACACACACACACACACACACACAAAACATCAATGTCAGACACGAAACATCAAAGATTTCAAAGAGCTACGTTGTAAAACACACTATCGAACAATACTGACACTGCAAGGGTATGTCTGTGGCAATCATACTGATGACTCATGCACTGACAGCACACACACACACACACACACACACACACACACACACAAAATTCAGTACACAGGCACCGCTCTTTATTGCTTGTGGCTTTTGTAGTTGCATGCACACACATAAACTTATGGCCAAAACAACAACAGGAGAGACAAAAGAGGTGTGCTCTAACCGTCTGTCTATCGTTGCGTTCAGGGCGAGTGGGGCTGGGGTGCGGGCGTCTGCCCCTTCTCTCCTCACTCGCCCCCCGCCGGCGCCCACTGCGCATGGGCATCTGCAAAACCCAAAATCCAGTAAAGGGGAAAGACATGGGGTGGAGGGACAGCATTAGGGTAAATCAATGCAGAATTACAGGAATAAGTAGACATACAAAGAGAAGTAAGTGTTGATTTTGGTGAAAATAGAGTTAATAAAAACCAAAAGAAAAGTCAAGTTTGATCAGTTCGAGGTGGAATGTAGAGAGGGCAACAACAAGTGGAGAATAAAAACAGCAGAGAGGTGAAAAGACAGATAGGAGGGAGCAGAGGAAACGTGGAATCTTACAACTAAACAAATAATTTACATCTTAGTCATCCTGCTTATTTTGAAATACTATCACATTTTGAACTAATTATGATGTAGCCACACTCCCAAACGTACTAGGCAGGTACACAATCCCTGACCTCACTGTAAAAAACAGACGAAGGCCTTGTTCGTACCGATTCTTTGTGAGTCCGTGTTTTCATTATTTCTTCTTTAAAACGCCCATTTTACAACACAAGCCATTGCAGGGTCTGAACTGGTTCCTGTTGCTTACTGACTGGGCTGTGTGTGTGTTACACCATGAGAGCTACCAAAACCTGTGAAGAAGCATAAACAAAGAAGGCATTATTCAGTCTTTATCCTTCAGAGAGTCCAATGTTGTGCTGAAGAACGTTAGTGAGGGATGCAGCGATGAGCAACATCGCTTGCCGTCTGCACCGAGTGTGGAGTTCAAGAATTTGACGTTATGGAAAAACCAGTTTTAAAACTGCAAAAGCACTGTTGCAACATTTAAATTCCCAGCATGCTTCACACTGTATCGGCACAACTGCTTTTCACTGCGCTCCAAACTGTTTCCTCTCAGGCTTCTGGCTTCACCACAGCAGTGAAGGAAAAAACACTCAAGCACAATAGGTTAACCCACTCGCACTAACAGAATGCATGGGTTTAGTATAATTAGGTGCTATAACATTCAAACAACAGATATTGAGAGCAGGAGCCGAAGAGGTGCTGTATTTTGGATGCTGGCCTGCTGAAGACTCTAGCAAACATCTTGAGAATATGTGACCACACCCCCCTCCTTCCACCTTCACCACAACAGCCAAAACCCACAGCCACTTGTGGTTAACCCACATGACCTGGTTGTAGCCGGCACAATCACATTCTTATTTATCCATCCAGCTAGCCATAAGGGAAATGCACAATGCCAAGATCCTTTATCCATTCGGGTGAGCCTGACAACATAGGTGGACTTCTTTGCAAGGGCTCGCCTAATCCATTCATTCATGTACCACTATGATGAAAAAATGGCTCATGTATATTGAATGAGGATATAAATAGTCCACACCACTGGATGGGAAAGAAAAGATATATTTGGCCGAACAGTTAGCAGAGCTATTGTACACTCTCTGCTGTGCAGCCAGTAAATATAGTAGCCACTGATTTTGTGTTGATTCCCATAAATCCTGAAGCAGCTCCACTACACATGGCTATGCATTAATTATTAGTGCATGCTGCAGTGACTGATCCAATCAAAGTACAAGCTCAACTGTCACAACCACACTTCATATGCATAACAGCAACAACATGGCATTTACAGGCAATGCAGTGAAGGCACAGTCAGCCCTGATTAACATATGACCAAGTTGGTCACACAGGAAACATCCAGTGCCCGGTGGGTTCCTGTACACATAATGCATCTCAGTTACAGGTGGCAGCTACTGGCCTGTCTGTGGTCCTCTGGCAGGTCCTTGTCCATGGTCAGTAAACAACTAGGACGCACTTACATACACCAGCATTAACATCCCCCCATGCATGCTCACACGCGAGCACGCACACACACATACACACACTCACAGCACATGCATTATCAACAAAGTGACCACTGCATGTGATGCAAAGCAGCAGCATGCAGTTGCTCTGCTTACATCACCAGCGAGCGAGCGAGCACTGCAACGACTCTTTCTTCTTTCTTCCTGCAAATGTTATTGATACACATGCAGAGGAGACCCGGCCAAAGCTGCTGCCGCTCCGCCGCCTGCCCCTCAGACGACCACGGCGGTACACGGTCCACCTACGACGGTGGGGGAGCCGTGTTCGAGCAGCACATACATGTTCACAATCAGAATGGATGCCTGTGCAGTGCTGTTTCTAGACGCTGCACATCTTTAAAAAAAAAAAAGAAAGATGATATGGAATGGCGAATCATGGGCATTTCGCACCGGCTCTCCCTTCCCCTTTTCCTCGCTGGAATGTGGGTGCGCGTCGTGCACTCTATTAACATTAATTCACCGGGACATAATTTGGCCATAACGCACGAGTATGATGATAATTAACGCACAAAGGGAAAAAATGGGAGGGAGAGCACAAACGTGGCCAGCAGGAACAGCTCCAAAACGCACAGCATAAGCATCCATTTTTCCCTTTTTTACTTACCTATAATATCCAGCGATGCGTGCTCTCACTCTCACTCTCACTCTCTCCCCTTTCCTTTCTCTCCTCTCTGTTTTGTCGTTTTATGTTGCACGCTGACACGCACACCTCAGAGCCCAGGCGTCTGTCAACACAGGCTTGTGCTGGCTCATATTGCAACGGACTCCGATAATAACAATAATGCAGGAGAAGAAGAAGAAATCTCTTTCTATTCGTTGCAGGGAAAAACAGGGGTGCCAACTGAAGACTACAAATTGATGCGTACCCTCGTCTCTTCCCCACCCCCTTTCGCCCCCTTTTTCTTTTTTTTTTTTTGCCCCCCCCCCCCTCTCCCACCGTACCTACTCCCCCTCTTCCTCTAAGACGACTTGCACTTTTTTTTATTATATATATATATATATATCCCCTCTCCGGTCTTACAGTCACAATTTTAGCGGAGGGGTGAGCCAGAGAGAGGGATGCACGTCGGGTGAGAGAAAGGGAGAGAGGAGAGGGCGTGATTTGCATGAGGAGAGAGGGGGAGGACAGAGGAGGAGACGGAGGGAGTAGTGAGGCAGAGAGAAGGAGGAAGAGAGGCGCAGAGAGAGGGCCAAAACTCTGAAGAGGGAGGGGATCAAGAGGGAGGGTCTCTCTCTCTCTCTCTCTCTGTCTCTCTGTTGCCGAGTCCCTCCAGAGTCACCTTTACTGTATGGAGAGGCTCTGCTTCACACTGAATAACTGGCTGTATCTCGCCATGAACCCTGAGGAGGAAGAAGAAATGTCCAACAGCTCTTTGTTCTTACAGGCCTCACTTATTTTAAACGCCAAACAAGCAGGAAGCAGCTGTGAGCAGAGAATACAGTCTGGTTGTGGGAGCATTTTACAGACAAAGTCAGCGACTCAACAAAGAAACCACCAACTCGAATAATTAAACAATTAGGAGATTAACAATTAAATCGTGCCCTCTTATGTTATCTGTCTGCCTGCCTGCCTGCCTGTCTGTCTGTCTGTCTGGGGGAAGCTTGCAGCGGTGTGTCCAGTCAAGCGGCTCTGCAGACCTCCTCCTCCCTCCTCCTCCTCTCCCTCCTCCTCCCCTCCGCTCCGCTGCTGTCGTTCTCTCCCTCTCTCTCCCCTTCATGCAGCCCCCTGTCCCGTCTCCTATTGTGTGGTAACCATGGAAACCGGGCCGGAGACTGTACTCGGTGCGCCTGCGCGGCTCCAGCCTTCCTTCATCATCATCACCAGCAGCCCGGCCCCGGCACGACGGGAACCGAGGCCTTGTCGCGCTCGCGCTCCCTCTGCTGCTCAGAGTTGGTAACGGTCAGCGCGTGAGGGCTGATGATCGATCTGCAGCCGCGCGCCGTTCCAACGTAGCGACAGCTGATGTGCGGTTATCAGGGGACAGGTGTGAGCGCGTGGCTATTATATATACCTTTATGTATATACTGTGTTTACTACCAGAACAATTTAAGGCTGATTTCACCATATATCTAAATCCTATATTAATGTATTTGTATGTAAAATGATTTATTATTATTAATAATTAATAATAATAATAATAATAATAATAATAATGATATTTATTTATTTATCTTATGATCCAAATTTTTATTGATTTTGGTTTGGGTGGTACATGACGGTTCTATTTGTCAAATGAGACATTCAGTCTTGACTAACAAAAATCAGTCAGCCAAAACATTAAAACTATTGGTGGGTGAAGTGAATAACATTGATCGTCTTGTTACAGTGCAATGTTCTGCTGGGAAACCTTGGGTCCTGGCATTCATGTGGATACTACTTGACATGCTCCACCCACCTGAACACCGTTGCAGACAAAATAAACCCCCTAATGGCAGGACAATGCACCATGCCACATCACAAAAACTGCTCAGGCATGACCCAAGGAATGGGATAAAGAGAGCTCAAGGTGTCGAGCTGAACTCCAAATACTCAAGATCCCAACCTGATCGAAAATTTGAGGGACATGCTGGTACTTGGATCTGACCTGTTAAGGCATGGACACAGGACCTCTGGAGGGTGTCCCTTGGTGTCTGGCACCAGGGCTTAGCTGGGTTGTGAGGTGGGGTACCAGCATGTCCCACAGATGTTTGATCAGATGGGGTTCTGGGGAATTCGGAGGCCAGGCTGATGCCTTGAGCTCTTTGTCACGTTGCTCAGACCATCCCTGGGCAGTTTTTGTGGTGTGGCATGGCACCTTGTCCTGCTGGGGGGCGACAGCTACTGGGGAGTGCCGTTGCCATAATGGGGGGTGCCTGGTCTGCAAAGGTGTTAAAGTGGGTGGAGTGTGTCAGGTGGCATCCACATGAATGTCAGAACCCAAGATTTCCCAACAGAACGTTGCACTGTAACAAGATGATCAGTGTGTTTCACTTCAACTGTCAGTGGTTTTAATGTTTTGGCTGATCAGTGTATTATAATATATATATAAAAGAATATACACAGCAAACACAAAAAATTGGCAGGGCAAGACAAAACAAAAATCACACTTCCAGGCCCCCAGACAATGCAAAACCATTCCAAAAATCCCCCAGTCTGGTCCTTGAGCATGGTTAGTCATCCCAGTCAGCACAGATACATAAGAGGCAGTTTTTGTCATATAGTTGACCAATTCTTTTATTTCTGGGGGCTTCGTTGACTTCCAATACTTGAGTATTGTTCTAGCAGCTGTAATGACTCCAGCCATAACAACTGACTGTTTCTACTTATTAAAGACCAGTGCAGAGGTGGTTTTCTGGTTTTCAGCCATATTTAATTCAGTGATTATTTACCTGTAAAGCAAGAGAAGTGATAAATGACACAGCAGAGTGCCCGTTTAAACAAATGCACAGAGAGCTTTGGTTTGAGTTAACATGTATCCAGTTCTTTATTAAGCACAACCTTATACCTTACAGACAGACACAGTGACAGGTACAATTTTGTAGCAAGCTGCTGAGGGTTCCTATCAGAAACGACGTGAGGAAGAGGAAGGAGAGGAAACAACAGGGCACAAAAGATCAAAACACGTCTGCAGTGAGTCAAAATGAGACAGTCACAGGGTTCAGGAAAGAGAAAGAAACTAACGAGTGCATCGGGGGAAGTGCTCGTCTGCTGTGAGGTGAAATACTTATTTTTTCCTCCAGGCTTTGTTCAGGATTTGCTGCAACCGGCTGTAGTCAATTAAGTCAATCACTTGCTGAAGCGTCTGGTCAATATACTGTAGCTACAGTACATTATCTGTGCATTTTAGTTATCTGGAAACTAATGAGTCTCTTTAAGCGTCTTAATGTGGTTAGAGCTTTACTGAAACAGGTGTCGTGATTTCATTATGTGCCTGTCAGGGAAATATAACATGGTTTATATGTATGCTTTCTTAAGTGGCACTGCTGATGGCACGAGCACTTAAAGGGCACTGGGGTTGCGGAAGTTGTGCCCGGCAAAGCGAGCCTGGTCACCCAGCTCTTCCTCAATCCTGAGAGGAGGAAGAGGGGGAGGTGAGGAAGAGAAAGGGAGTGTAGAGCAGGTTAGTGATTGTGAAAGAGGACAGTAGCAGATGAAACAAAGAGGGAAAGAAGAAGAGAAAAATAAAAGCATGAATGCTATAAGAAGTGTCAAAGATTGTCTACAAATATACAAACACAAATCAGGTTTCGAACACTCACCTCATTAGCTGATTGTATTTGGCCAGACGCTCTGATCGACAGGGAGCGCCAGTCTTGATCTGAAGAGAAACATGGACACCAAGAATCACTAAGAGGTGCAGCTGCATTATTACTACACTTGGTTTTTCAACAAGCAACACTTATTTTTACTATTGGTACTAAGTGGTCTTTCTTTTTTAGATCAATCACATCTGTAAAATGTCAAAATAATGCCAACCACTCCGAAAGTATTCACATTTAACAGAAAAACAAACCTCTGCACTGTTAGCATTTTGAAGCTGTACTCAGCAAAGATTTCTTGAGATCTGATTTTCTGTGTTCTGTGGACTGACTAATCTATTTATTATTTCACAACTTCAATAACTGTCGAAATACTTGCATTGCTATAATTGAAACGCTCCGTACCCTCCTCTTCTGTTTATTACATTTCCTTATAATTGAGCTACTATTGCGCTGTTGTACAAGTATTATTGTTCTTTTGTATTATCTTGTTTCCAAACTGTACTGTTGCAGTGAAATGTTGCTGTGGTGTTTAGTTTCATTTTGGCTCATTAATGTACTGTGACGAAGTGACAGCTAATTTAATGCAATGATGCAAATGTAGAATTCTATTAGCAATGAAATTAGGAAGTGGAGAACAAACAGCCCTTCCCACAGTGTTGTGTGTGTGTCTGTTAGTCTGTTACCTGACCAGTGCAGAGGCCAACCACCAGGTCAGCTATAAAAGTGTCCTCTGTTTCTCCTGAGCGGTGGCTCACCATCACCCCCCAGCCGTTCTCCTGGGCCAGCTTACACCTGAGAGAAAGGGGCAGTTTAAAGGGACAATTCATCCCCAAATCAAAAGTACATATTTTTACTCTTACCTGTAGTGCTATTCATCAGTCTAAATTTTTTTGGTGTGAGTTGCCAAGTGTTGGAGATATTGACCATAGAGATGTCTGCGTTCTCTTGATATAATGGAACTAGATGGGACTCGGCTTGTGGTGCTCAGAACGCCAAATAAATACATTTGAAAAAGTCAGCAGCAATGTCTCTTTCCAGAAATCATGACCTGGTTACTCAAGATAATCCACAGACCTTGGTGTGAGCAGTTTTATGTAGGAACCATTTTTTTTCCGACTGAACTACACCTGCAAACCACATCAGCAATAAGGAAGCATGAATCTACTGCTAGCTCACCTCGCACCACTGAGCTAGGTAACATTACAGCTCAGCTGAGGAGGATGCCATAAATGTTTACATCTCCCAGTGTCATGAGTAGGAGCCTCTCTTCCATAAGTAGATGCTTCCTTCTGCACAGTGACACAGTTGGCAGGTGTAGTTAGGTAGAAAGAAAAAAGTTCCTACATGAAACTGCTCACAACAAGGTCTGTAGATTACCTTAAGGACCCAAGTCATGATTTCTGGAAAGAGACATTGCTGATTGCTGTTGAGTTTTTCAAATTAAATGTTGTGGCACTTTGAGCACCACAAGCCGAACGCCATCTAATTCCATTATATCAAGAGAAGGCAGACATCTCTACGGCTGATATCTCCTACACTCAGCAACTCACACTAAAACAATCTAGACTAAAAAATAGCACTACAGGTAAGAGGAAAAATAGATATTTTTAATTTTGGGATGAACTGTCCCTTTAAGTAAATATAAATATGAAACATGCTCTCACATGGCAGGCATGTACAAGGACACATGTCACAATGTGTATGCATCAAATACACACAAACTCACGCCTTGATGGCCTCTGTAACAGAACCAATCTGGTTGACTTTAAGCAGCAGGCAGTTGCAGGCCTTTTCCTCCACGGCTCGTTGTATCCTGCGTGGGTTAGTGACGGTCAGATCGTCTCCGACCACCTGCAGAATTTTTGCAAGAAAGTTACAGACAGACAAAGTGCATGTTGTTGCTCATAGCAACAGTATCATGTCCACTAAACCCAGGAAGTTTGTCATTGCAATACATACGTAAATCCAGCTCTAGCTCATGGACATCACATAAACCAATAATACTAAAGGGGAGCTCCACTGATTTTACACTTAAAGACCAGGTTGCATTTAAATTCAGTGCAAGGAGAGTCAATGAAATACGCTATTGAGTTTCATTACTGGCATTTTCTTAAAAATCAGGATATCTTGACCTCTGCAGCATCAATTTTGACCATGTTTATGGTTGAAAGTGCAACACTCAATGGCCAGAGTACCCATTTAAGTACCTAACTAATTCACATCCATATAACAAGAACACAGTGTACCTGGATGCCCACTGAGGCTGTGAACTGTGACCAAGCCGGCCAGTCGTCCTGGTCGAAAGGATCTTCAATAGACACCACTGAAGGGGAGAGAAATGGGTAAGTCTAATATTACAACCTTTGAGAGCCCCTCATTTTCTCCATTACTCACCTACAAGTCAATAGGACCAGAGCACCACTGACATAGCCAATAAAGGCCCTAATGGGGGTAATGTCTTCAAATGCACTCACATTACACAAAGATGCACACACACACACACACACACACACACACACACACACTTGCCCACACAAGCAGGAAGCACACCATTGACAGGGTAAAGAGCCACATCAGAGTAGGTCCCTGCTTGCCAAATGTGCACTGTAGCGCATAATTAAAACCTCTTTAACAGGCCCAAGTGTCGGGAGGAGAGACCGGGCCATGGAGACACCAAGCTCTCTTGTTCTCTCGGCTTCTCTGTCTAAAAGGTGATGAAAGAAATATGGCAATTGAGGACATATGAAAAATAGGCTGATGTGTCCCTTTACTGATAGAGGTTCAATCAGCTGTTAACACTGGCGCTGTGTTTCCATGAGCCTTTGCATGGAGGCTCAGTGATCTGTGGAAATCAATACGTTTCCTGTATTTAAAAGGAACGGTGTGTGAGATTTTAGTGGCATCTAGTGGTGAGGATTGCAGATTGCAACCTGCTGAAACTTCTCCTAGCTAAAGTCAGTGTTTGGTTTATACGTTCAGGGCATCTGTAGGAACATGGCGGTGAAAATGGCAATCTCCATAGACAAGGACCCGTTCTCTATGTAGATATAAATGACTCATTCTAAGGTAGCAAAAACACAATGATTCTTATTTTCAGGTGATTATACACTAAAGAAAGCACACTTATTATATCAATTCCATTTCTCCCAATATATATACCCACAAATCCTACAAGGTCCCTTTAAAAGTCCCTGACAAATAGGAGTTGTCCACATCAGACAAAAGCTATGTATTTCTGATGTTCAGGACATCAGAACACACACCTGGGAAGTTGTTGATGAAGCCCTGGTAGATGCTGGCCAGCTCGTCACCACTAATGTTGCGGGCGGCATTGGGCGGAGACTTAAAGTCCAGGTCATACTTGCCCTCAATGAAAAACTCTGAAGCAGCAACATCCATCCCTATCACCACTTTGTCTGTGAAGCCAGCTTTCTCTATGGCAGTCTTTATCAGCTCCAGAGCTGACGGAGAGAAACAGATAGATATAACATTATCGGAAATCAAGGGACGGAGAATATTTTACACCTGGTCGAGCTTACCTTCACTGTTCTCTTGTATGTTAGGGGCAAACCCTCCTTCATCTCCCACATTTGTAGCATCCTGACCATATTTTTCCTTGATGACGCCTCTCAGTGTCTGGTAGAGCTCCGCCCCTACACGCAGAGCATCACGGAAAGACTCCGCCCCTACGGGAAGTACCATGAACTCCTGCATAGCCAGCCTGTTCCCGGCATGGGAGCCCCCATTGATCACATTAAAAGCCTGAGTGAGGAGCAGATGAGATGACATTGTATTTGGGCTTTTGTGTTTGGAAGAACAATAAAAAAACACACGGGACTCACAGGAACTGGGAGAACCAACTCTCTGTTTCCAGCCAGATCAGCAATGTGGCGGTACAAGGGCACACCTTTCTCTGCTGCGCCAGCTTTGCATATAGCCAGTGATATTCCCAGAATAGAATTGGCCCCAAACTTAGCTGGGAGAAAGACAGAGGCGGTCACACAACACATTGGTGCAGTCAGTGACCAGTGGTGCGGAAACATGTCATTGCACATATATGCCATCATCACACATGGGATGTGAACAAGGCCTACATTTGTTTTCAGTGCCGTCCATTTCAATCATCTTGTTGTCCAGTTTCTCCTGCTCCAACACACTGATCCCCTGAAAAATAAAAAACTATCAGAGTTCTTTATGCTTCACCATATTGTTCAGACGATTCTGCTTTAAAGCTACAGTTTGTAACCTTTATCAAAATAACTTCTATCGTATTTGCTAAAATTGTCACTTCATCCACACATGAGACAGAAAGTCTGTGGAAAAAAATGTGTTCCTCCTCCTTGTAATGCTTCTAATGGAATTTGCTAGAGTCTACCATGGTGCCAAAAACAACCAGTCAGAGCGGAGGAGTCTCTGATGCAGTTGTCAGTTATGTAAATAACTGCTCATGAACTGCAGTCAAACTTTCAAACTGGGCAGCACTGATCAAATATGGATCAAATTTCTTTTACTGCATCGCCTAATTTTCGCCTTGGAGGTTTTTAGAAACATATTTTAGTGTACTGTTTAGCTGTAAAATGAGAATGTTTGCTCCAGCTGGTGAGCAGTACTTAATTTGGGCTCGACTGTTTTCAACATGGCAACCAGCTCACAAACCTTCTCATTTTACAGCTAAACAGTACACTAAAACATGTTTCTGGAAACATCTGAGACTTCAGATAGGCAGTACGGTGAAAGAATCTTGATTCATATTTGATCAGCGCTACCTTGTTCGACATTTTGACCACAGCTCACGCAGCCGTGATTGAAATGATTGACTGCTGCGTAAGAGACACCTCAGCTCTGATTGGTTGTTTTCGTTCACATGTGGTGGATTCTTGCAAATGCCATTACAGGCACACCAAACCAACATCAAAGAACTTGTGGCGACAAAAGCTGACTATTGCTTCGCCTCATGTCGCCTGTGTCTTTGCCAAAAAGCTGCACTTGAACACACCGCAAAGACTACATCCAACAGCCAACTAGCACGAAAGTTCTGCACCTGCTTGAGAGGAAGAACCAGCAGGCAGCGTTCTCTGCATACATCATTCAAGAAGGGAGACTGGAAGGCAGACAGGATGGATTTATGATGCTAGTTAGCTAATTAGCACATTAATAGCACAAACCGATGATAAAAGAACAAATATTTACAGTGCGCCAGCGAACAATAACACAAACAGTTATGAATCCATTTCTGCTAGAGATGTCAATGTTAAGAAAAATAATCTAACCTAATATAACAAGTTTGTTTTGAATCTTACACCCTCTTGACTTTAGCAGTTTGTTTACTTTCCTCACTTCTGTTTCGCCTCTTGTACACTGAGCTGAACTGCCAGTGAGAGGGATTTCTCTCACCAACTGGCTCCATACCACCAGGCTGGATCAGCCAAAAAAAGCAGACAATGACTGACCAGTGCCAACTGTGTGGGACACACTGAAAAACTAGGGTGACAGGCGCTCACCCATGGCGTGTCATTGACCAATACACGTCTGCTTGGTGTGTCGGAGCCATAAGAAGCACTCTGAGGAGGAGGAACATGATTGTTTTCACAGATTATTGGTCTCATGTAATACTGTGTGGATACAGTGACAGTCTCAGCACATATGACAAAAAGTTATTTTCTAATAGTTACCCACTGTAGCTTTAAACTAATCAAATGCTGCACTGCTACTCACAGACTGGATGAGGGCAGGTCCAAGGGTGTCATTAATGTGACTAACAGCTTTGGTTACACCTTAGACAGCAGCACAGAGGGAGATATGTGAAGCCATGGGAAACTACTACCATCAGTCCACATTTATGCCACAAAACCACATAAGGAAAATGTGCAGAGCAAAAGCAGAATACAAGAGACAGAGGCACAGAGGATACATCTCATTATAAGCGTTCACCTTTGCCCTTGTAGCGAGTCTTGTCTCCATCTCGGAGCTCCAGAGCCTCGTAGATGCCAGTGGATGCACCGCTGGGCACGGCAGCCCTGAACACACCTGTGGAAAACACAAGGTTCATGTGTAGGGGTGGAAGGTTGAGGCGAGAAAGGGTAAAAGGAAGCTCGTGCAAATACAACCTTGATTATCATTTGAGGTTTAGGTGCAGTCAAGCCAATTATCAGACAATTCCACGACTGACAGTGCAGATACAGTACATGAGTGATGCCTTTTTGATGGATTTATTTCTTAACCTTTGCCAGTGTGCAGATCTACTTCCACAGTAGGGTTTCCCCTGGAGTCCAGGATCTCCCTGGCAACAATATTTACTATGGACATCCTGTAAAATAACAAGAAAAATAGCTTTATTGAACCATTTGTACAACACATTACAACTCAGCGCTCATACATCAAATCGTGAAATCACTGGATCTTATTTTGTTTTTTAAAAAGGATGAGTGTGAGCAAGGGAATCTGCGTACGAAGAGACAAGATGAAAATGGGAAACAGCAAACGTCAAAAACGCATTTCATTAACAGCCTCAATTTCACATTACAAGGACTTCACACCCTCTTCCTCTTCCTCACATTGTGATGATAGTGACGCAGCCTTGGGGATGGAAAGCTGTGGAAAAGATGCTCCCTAGGAAGATGCTGGCACACACACACAGACACACATACACAGAGACACACACACACACACACACACACACACACACACAATAATATATACACAGAGAAGGAAACATAAATCAAAAGCTAATAATGCATACCTATTTATGAATCTACTGTCAACCTGTTCCGGACCACAAGCCAGTTCAATTTCTGTGCTGTTTCAGTCAGTGATGGACCAATGGAGAGATGATACGGTGAGAAAACACAGAACAGGAGGAGATGAGGAGGAGGAGGTGGTGGAGGTGGAGGAGGGAGGAGGTTTAGAGGGATGGAGGGAATAAAGAAATAGATCAATCTTTTTAAACGTTACCTGCAGCGTATTTGAAGCCTGGTGGAGAAAGTGAGCGGATGTGGGCGAATGAGAGGGAGAGACAGAGGGACGGGATGGTGGGAGGGGATGGGGTGAAAACGTATGACACACAGGGGGGAGGGGGAGCGTGTGAGTCATTGGAAGATGCAGAGGGGAGGGGAGCCAACAAAACTGAGAGGAGAAAAAAAAAAGAGTGGAAAGATAAAGTAGAATAGCAGAGGTTATATGTCTTGTTCTAGTGAAGCTGCAGGAAAATGTTTAGGGAAAAAGATGTGCTGTGATTTGCACTCTTAACATTTCTTCTGCATTTAACATCATCTCCCAGACTTCCTACAAGTCCTGTCTTTGACTTGGCACTGCTTGCTGAGAGTACATCTGCTCACAGCTAACAAACCACAGTAGCGCTCATGACGTGTGCAAATATTGTCCCAGCAAACTGCTAACATGAACATTTAATCTGTCGTTGCTGCCAAATCCAGGCGTTGCTGTTATCCTGCAAAGAAATGTCATAACTGAACTGAAAAGTAATGGTTTGCTGGGAAAAAACAGAGACAAACATCTGTATACTTCAGATGTGGATGACAGGCAGAAAATAACAGAACAAAGACGCGAAGAGGACGACAGATCTGAGCAAAGACAGCTGCACAAACGAGCTGCCTTGTCGGAGAACTTTAGAGATCTAATGATGGGGATTAAAGGAGACAGGAAGACAGGTAGACAGGTAACAAGAGCAGCAGCGCACGCTGGAGAGAGGACGTACATTTAAAAATAGTCGTGGATGTAATTAAAGATACAGCCAGTGCAGAAGGAGGCAGGCAGGGAGCCCGCTATGGGAGTGATTTGTCAAAACAGAATGGTTTTCATTGGCTGCTCCGCTTGTGTGTTCCATCTGGATGTCACATGACCTGCAGGCATGGTGGCACAGGGAAGAGGGAGCACACAGATACATGCACATGCAGGGGGAAAGAAATGTGCAGCTGATTTGTCCGCTTAAAAGGGAACCACAGCAGCAGAATTAGAGAATTGCACACTCTACAGCTGCAGCGAATAAATGAATCTCAGTACATCAAAAGCAAGCATGACAGGCTAAGTTGCACATATGACTTGCTTTGAAGCCGTGCTATGAGTTGTACGATTCTGTTTTAAAAAACACTCCATAATTTATTATTTGTAAGACATGCAACCTCAAACACAACCACAATAGAGACACATGTTGTAATTATCTAACAATGTTTAATGAACTTTTATTTAGTTAGATTAATTAGTTAACAGTATACAATTCAATTCACTGACACACTAGTGTCTTCACAAACATAAAATGGACTGTACAGCAGATGTACTGTATACTGGTAGCACTTTAGTGCAGTGGGCAAAAACACATGTCAAGTTCTGAGAATGAGCATATATAAAGTGAGTGTAGTTATACCCCTGTTTGCACAAGGGTGTGTGTGTGTGTGCTTGTGTGTGTGTGTGTGTGTGTTTGTGTTGAATGTAACAGTGGAGAAGGAGAACTGTAAATGTAACTATTAAGCGTGTGGGGTTTTGTTTTGTTATGTGTGTATGTTGTTCATGAATAGACAGTCCAGTCATATCAAACATTTACGACGGGGCTGTTGTGACGATCATCAACTTCCGTCTTCGGCGTGTTTCACAGCATCGGGGGAAATCTTCCCCTCAACTTCTTTCATCTGGTCGCCCAAGCGTGACACCTGCGGGGACAGTCGACCAAAGGCCACGGTGTTTATTGGGATAAATCAAAGGCAGATGGAATCAACAAAGCTTTCACTGAGTAAATGAGGACCCTGTTGCAACACAACATGAACCCTGGTTGTCAATCCAAAATGGCTGCCTTAGATCACACTGAAAGACACATCAAATGGCAGCTAATTTAGTGGTGTGGTGATTGAAGACAGCTTATATCAACATTCTGACAGTATTGCTAATTTAGGAACAAATTCTTACAATGAGACTGCTGTTATGACCCATTTCTCCTCTTGCATTCACATTGTAGGGCCACTATTCAAGATTCATCACACACTCTGACGTGCAATCAACTGTTGTATAGTGTATAAGTGCCTCAAACTGCAAATTGGTATCCAAGCGTACAAGAATTACATCATCTTAAAAGCCTTGTCTCAGGTGCTATTTGTTTGGCGACACCTGGGAGCTGCTTGATGTCCTCCTGGATTTCTATTCTTCATATGTTCACCATCGATCTATAAATACATCCTGATGTACACAGTGCATACTGTTGGTCTGTCCTCTACAGACAACATCTTTTGCATCTCTATCCATCCTGGAAGAGGGATCCCTCCCCATTAAAGGTGCCGTACAGACTGTAAAGCTCCTTGAGGCGTATTTGTGATATTAGGCTACATAAATAAAGCTGACTTGATTTGACTTTTATTGCATTGTATCTGGGCAAAGTGTTTTCTGCCTCCATCGTCTCTCTGCAGCTTTATGTCCTCGTGATGAACTGTGTTCAGGGTGTTTTTCCTAGTGTGTTTTAGGGAAGTGGGAAAAAAACCACTGACGCAGCACATCTTTATGTTTCAGACGTGCTGAGAAAGCCCTCACATTGTGCTTGTACACAATGTACTTCTAAACAGGAAAAAACTAAACCTGACCCATTAAAAACTACAGCCTGATACTTAGGTTTAAAGCCTATATTGATATTTGAGACTAAAAAAACAACAAACAGATAACACTGTCGAAAAAAATACATATTAAGAAAAAAAAAAATCAGCATAGAATCCCTTAAAATGGCTTCTTAAGGAGTGGTGACCAAGATACGTGTTGAGAAGTACACACAGCAAAAAAGAAACTGTATTGGTGACAATGTTTATATTAGAAAATATAAATATTTTTGGACTGCAGTTTCTTGTTATTAATGGGCAGGCATAATATATATGTTATTAGGCAAAATTTTCTGACAGTAGCCATCTGGTTGGGATGGACTTGACTGATCCAGGCCTGAGCACCAAAGTTATAAATACTCACTCTTACCTCTCACCAGTCGTAACGTGGACGGGTTTGGGGCTGACGGTGCCTGGGGGACTCGTGCCGATGGCCTGGTGGGGTCGTGGAGCTGGGAGGGGCAGTAAGGGCCAGCTGCTGGCCTCCTCCCCGTCGATCTCGGCCGTACTCAAGCGCCCGGCCAGTCGGGGGATTGTATCTTCCTGCCTCCCTCCTCCACTCCTCGTCAAACGCTGCAGCATCAGCTAGCGGGAGCAGAGGGAACGTTGTTAAGCCACACAAATAACATTAAGCCAGATAATATATTATATTCAAAGTTTAAGGGTAACTCCCATTTTTTTTAAAAAATCTAGACACTTTTATTCGCCGTTTTTGTGTCTAAGGAAATAATAGGAGCAACAATTTTTGAAATTGATCCAGTATCGAGCAATAGCTGCAACGTAATCTCCCGTAGCATTAGCACATCGTCTATGTATATCTACGACAAGTGCTTGTTTTTGCCACGGACAGGTTCAGATTTATATTCCAAGTGTCTGACAACATTTTGGAGAGGATCCTACAGAGATAGACCTTTTAGTACAAGAGTAAGATCTTTTTTGTTTAACCAGAAACAACCCTGAATGCGCCATCGTCAAGCCCACCAGACCCCATTTAAATAAACAGTCATTTTAGCATGTATCGTCAGCATGTTTTCACATGTAACTGGGTGAATCAGGGGTTTAATTCTACTTAACCAAAGTTGGTGATTGTTGGAACAATGGGAAGATGAACCAAGATATCTATAGTGAGTTTTATTTTGTTTTTGTGGACTTTGAGTTAAGTGCGTTCCATGATGATAAAAAATTTATTTATGTGGAGTCTGGCAAGTTTGACAATGGCAATTTTGGGGCTGCTTCTGGTTAAACAAAAAGGATCGTACTCATCAATAAAAAGGTTGACTTCTGCAGGGATCCTGTGCATAATGTTCTGAGACACTTAAAATATTAATCTGAGACTGTCAGTAGCAAAAACAAGCACTTTAAATGGACATATATTATAGCAGCCCTTTCGCTCAGTACCTCACCAGTTCAAAAAATGTTGTCTCTCTTAGTCACTCATACACAAAAACATGGGAAATTAGGGTCCAGGTTGTGTAATACTTAAGTAACCCTACAGTGGAATCCCCCCTCATTACCAGCTGTTATCGTTCTGACTCACTCTCATCCAGGTTAATGAAGTCTTGTCGTTCCTCGCGGTCTCCAGTGCGGCGATTTCGTGAACGCTCCATTATGTGTCCACGATCCCCAATGTGGTGGCCGATGGCAAGGCGCTCGACGCCGCTCTCACTGTCCCTCATTGACTGACGCGTCTCACGGATCTGAGGGGGAAAAGTGACACCCTGCATGAACTCTGACTGAAATGTTTAGATGACAACTATGATGTTTATACTGTACATGATCCATTTATTGTCACTACAATTACTGATGATTTCGCATGTTAATGAGGCCAGAACGCCACAGTCATGCCTGGACTAGCAAAGCATGACGGCCACATGTCGAGGAAAGTAATCAGGTCTACGTCTGTAGAACTAATCAGCACTCCCAACATGTACTGTAAGGATTCCAACAACTGTTAGCAGGTCACTCTCACCCCTCCAGGGCCTGTTCTCGTTGCACTGGTCTGCTGATAAACTTCAGGAGGTCCTGCGTCTGTAGAGGAGTAGGAGATCACTGTTGAGGAAGAAAACGTCTGACAGTTTGGTGAACCGGACATTCTTTCCTGCAAGAAGAAGATAATAAAAGTAAACAGAAGATGAGTTGGAGTACTGTTCAGACACAGGTTTCATTCATGAGGGTTAAAACTTCCTGTTTATTTGAAATTGGCTGACAAAACTACTCACCATGTTTCCCATCATTTCTCCCATCATGCCAAACATATCCATGAAGCCTCCACCCTGCAAAAATAAATGAAAAGAGAAATATTAAATTCCCATTTGATGAAACATCAAGTTTAAACAGAGTGGTACGCCTCTAAAACAGCAGCGTTCATTGTCAGTTTAGTGCCACTAGGGTCATCCTTTGAGCCCCACAACCATATTTTCAGAGCAAAAACATACATGAAACATATATTTTTTGTGGTTAAGAAACAATTAGCGTAATCATATTCTTAAATGGAAAATTGAATAGAATATATTGTTTATGTCCACCCCTCACCAAACACAAAAAATGTGAGGGAGTAATCAAGACACATAAAAAGCAAACAGTTTACAAAAAAACATCTCATGTCAGTGTCTGTCTGTGGCGTTACTCTCATCAGTTACTTTGTAGTACTGATACTGACGGCACAAAATCAAAAATGAGTGTTTTGTCCAGGGATCAATAGTAATTCTGTTAATAACACGAAACAAAAAAAGACAGGGAAAGATTCAAATACATATTGGGCGCTCGTCTTTTATCACCTCACTGTCCATGTAGCTTTGGCCATATAGTGTATCAACATACACTCTGTTAGTAAATGTGTAATAAGTAGGTCATAGTCGCAGCTACTCACCATTCCCATCATGCCAAAGGGAGCCAGCGGACCAGCCTAGAAGAAAATGCACACCTTAAAGTCAAAAGCTCAAAGAAAAAACAACAGATAAACTGATGTGGGTATCACACATGAGTAGAGTCCACCAACATGGCGGACAGTTACCTGTCTGCGTGGTGGACGAGGTGGTTGTATCTGGGGGGTGAGAGCGAAGGGATCCATGCCAAATGGTCCAAACATGAGCCTCATCTGCTGCCTGTGGGCTGCAAATGGATCCCTGGAAGAAATCACAGATAAAACTTAAACTTTCATTTCCAAGGACTTTGTGTAAATTGACTGGGTGTAGCTGAGTGACTGGTTCACGTATAGCATGTGAGTGCAAGCTTTAAATAATATGCAGGGGTAACCAATCTCAATGTTTTTTTGGTCGCAGTTGAAATATTATGAAGTAGTTTTGAAAACTGAGTATGGAAAACTGGCATACAATCAGGGTTAGAAATGAATTTTGAGGCTGGTGAGTTCCACAATTAAGCCCCCCACGCAACAGACTGCCACTCTTTTTTGGCTGGTGAGTAAAGTGAATCTAGCAGCCACTTGCATATTTTACCTGCATTTGCCTGGTGGCTGGTGCTAATTTCCAACCCTCCATTCGGTGCCTCGTGAGAAATGTTATCTTTTTTCTCCTTGCTTTAGAAAATATTCACAGATTTCACTTGTTTTAATTCAATCATTTATAGACTGTCTTTTACTTTTAAACATTATATATGACAGTTTGTTTTGAGAAAATATTTTAGATTGAGAATTTGTAGGTCTTTTTAAAACAAGTGTGTCTATCTTCCTCAAATTAACGCATCAAAACAAGTCAAAGCCAAAACTCTGGTTTTGTATCAGCGCCAATATCGAACATTTTCACTGTCACTTAACCTGAGATATAACTTGCTTGTAACCATTTTTCTGAACCTCCTCTTGTTGATAACCCAGTTTCACAAGATGTTATGGGCCCAGCAAGTGATGAGTGATAGAGTCTAAAACTGAAACTAACAACTGTTTTCAATTTTGATAATAGTCTGTAAAAGATGTCTGGAACAGCAAGTTCCCAGATCCCTACAATATTCACTTTACACTTATACTAGACTGACTAAAGCAAGAAAACCTCACAATAAAGAGGCTGGAACCAGAGAATATTTGACAAATTTTACTCGACAATTGACTTTCACAAGTCTTTCACATTGACTTTCACAAGTCTGTCTTGAGAGATTAATTAAGGGTTAACTCTTTTCATTTGTGTGTGCATGCATTTCTATATTTGTTTTGGTTTCAACAGGATGTAAGGAGCTCAAAAAGAAGCTGCAACTATTAGCGGATTATTCCATTAGTCGACTCAAACTTGAGACAGACACCTCTGCTGCCAAATAATCGGTTTTTAAGCAAAAAATGCCAAATATTTGCAGTTTCCGGCTTCTCATATGTGAGGATTTGATGCTTTACTTTGTCACAGTTGATAGTAGACCAAATGTTATTTTTAATTTTGGACTGTGGGTCGGACGAAGAAGACATATCAAGCTGCCCTTCAAGAAATTTTTCACTATTTTCTGAAAATTTTAAGACAAATGGATGAATCGAGAAAATAATAGGTGGATAATCGGCAATGAAAATAATTATTTCGTTGCAGCCATAGACTTTATAACAACAGCAATATGTTTATGGCCTCTGGCTGGCTTTTTATGTTGTTTTGACTTAATAAAAAGTGCTGTGTGACAGGTGGGGAATATGCTAGGGGGGCACAGGACTCCCAAACAGGGCCACCAAAGTCTCAGAAGGATTGCCTTCTTTAAAACTAATAATATGGAGGGATAAAAACATAAGCATCTGCAATAGAATCAAAGCTATTCAGCTTCAGACTTTACACAGAGCTCACATATTCCCTTCACAGCGGTATAAGTTTGATGCTGACAGTTATGGCAAGTTTTCAGCCATTAATCTAGAAGGTGATTGAATTGACATGCTACTTGGGATTCCAAATAGCTTCATTATTGATTTATATAAAGGGAAGCTCTGTAAAATGCTACCATTCTGTGCAATGTACATACTTCTGAGTTAGATAACTAAGTCACTAAAACACAGTTGCATAGTACTTAACTATAATTCTTAATATTGCCTGACATGTATGCTGCTTTCTGAACACAATGTATTTCACAGAACATGGGAGCCATTTATGTCCTATTTTGGATTGGGCATCTCCGCTATTCTTAGGAGAGTAAGAGCTGGAAAAAGAAACAGACAACAGCCAAAAAAGACAATGGTAATCTATTAAGTGGGATGTAGATTTTGGATTCTGCCAGCCACAGTGACAGGTGGACAAAAAAGTTAAATTCCAACATTGCAAGAGGGTTTATGTTTCCTTTACACTATACAGTACCTGAGTCTCTCTCCTGAATATATTTTTATCTGTGAGCCAACTTGAGTTGTTTTGTCTAGATGCTTTGCTCTGTCGCTAGTTGTGAGTTTTGCACTGGATAATCAATATCTATCTATATATATTGTCTATAAGGCTTTTGTGTGTTAGTGCATAAAGTCTATGAAGGGATCCACAGTTTCACAATTGGTCAGCCCCTTCAAATCAGTTCCTTTTTCATGCAAATTAAGGTATATTTAATTAACAAAGCGTAGGATGGTGAGCACTTTTTTCAGCTTTAATGCATTTGTCTGTGCAGCTAACGTGATGTAAAGATGTGCTGCTAGCTAGACTATTGCATCAATTAACAACTGCCATCAATTAGCTTATTCTCAAAGTTAATTGGGAAATAACGGGAAGTTGTAGGAGTGGTGATAATTGGCCATTTTAGCCACTGATTGGTAGCCCAAGTGCTGCTGAGCTCTGACAGCTTTTTTGTTATTGTCTATCCAATATGGTGGACCACTGTAGGCCCCCACAGCTGGCTGGAGTAACGTGAGGTACCTGCTTAAGGCACAGTGAAAAAATACCACATAGCGTGCCAAGATGTGCATTTTACACCTCTTTGCAAAACACAAAGTGATATCGGCGTCCAAACAAAATATAATCAATGTCCATACTTACATCATGTAGGGGTCGTCATCAACGTCATTCAAGAACCGAAACATGCTAGGTGATTTAACTCAGCTGGCTGATGCTAGCCAGCTAGCTAGGTAAACAGTCGTGTTTTTCAAGGATAAAATGAAATGACGGACTTAAATTCTTACAGGCTGAAATGGAGGACCTTTAATAGCCTCAGTCTGCGGAACACTAAATCACAACTGCTGTTTATCAAAGCGAGAGACGGCTCAGAGTCTCAGTAGATAGTAAATTCCAGAAACCTGGACCAAACATGAAAACGGAAGTCAGTCCTCTGACAAAGAGAAGCAACACAAGCATCAAGTTAGCATCAGAGCTAACATCCGTCACTTCCGGTCTCGGTATTCTTAAAAATAAAGTATTTCCTCAGGGGATTTCCGGACTTATTTTTATAACTTCACGAGTTATAATATTCCTAAATACATTTCTAAAATGTTATAAAACAAAATATAATAAAAACATTACATTTAACAAATGTATCACACCACAATTAACTTACTTAGAGCTACTTGGCTCAGATCCATTCAAGTCTCCCAGTAATTCATGACAGTGTGACAGGGATCCAGCATGCAGGCTGAAAGCTGTGGTTGAGAAACAGACACTGAACAAACTGTTATCCATTATGGATAATCCTGACCACACTCTCCACCACCTGTTGGACAGACAGAGGAGCTCTTTCTCCAAAACACTGGTTCTGCTTCACTGTCACAAGGACAGATACAGAAAATCTTTCCTGCCCTAAGCAATAATCCTGTACAACACCTCACCACTGTCAGACAGAGAAATAACATCTGTATGGTTAAACTAAACTTCACTTTATTTTGCTCTTCAATAACCATGCACATCTTTATCTCCTACTTTACCTAATTGCATTCTTAAAATTAAAACTTAAACAAATTTGCACACTTGTTTTATGTAGTATGTTATCTCATGAATATATATTATTTTTTGGTATTTTTTAGTACTTAGTATTTTTCATTTTATTCTATCACAGTGTATTATGATATGGTATGTTCTTTATATTTTACATTCTATAGATATTCTAGTGTGACATTTGTGTCACTTTGTTTTTACCGTTTCAGTGTAATGCCTTAATAGCCTGCTAATGTAATGAAAGAATTTTCCAACTTGGAATCAATAAAGTACAGGAGGCAGGATTACCAAGTCCTAAAGTGGACAACTGCCCCATGGCCCCTGAACCTCAGAGGGTCAGCTCCAGCTCAAGGCCGTAGCCATGGAGCCAACAAGTAGAGCAATATAGTCCACTGTACAAATATGCAATAAATGAAAGACTACAGATGTCTATACGAATAACACATGCAGTGCAACATAAATGGCTGACACTATGTCACAAATATGACATAATGAGGACATTAACATTAGTTGAATAAGCCTTAAAGCAGTGTTTTGTTACAGTACAGCACCACTTACACAAACCACACGTAGAACTGCAGTAAACTGTAATACTAGAACCACTAGTAATAATGCCAATTTGTACATGTGTTTATGATTATGTTTAGCCAAAATTTGCTAGTTGCCTGTCATAGAATAGTATTCTTTTTTTTTATTTCTTTTTATGAAAATCATTATATTGCAATTATAATATATTGATAGTTATAAGTACATAATAATGACGACCCTGCTCCAGTTTCACTGTGTAATATTTAGTTTGTGATCATCTGGTTGATTTCAAATTTGTTTAATTACACTGGATGTGCCATTAAAGCACATAATCAGAAATTCTATTGGCTGAGTGTGTTGACACAGACAAGGAGTTATACTTTTGTTCTTAGTATCTCTTGGCATATTTACTGTGTATGTACACCATGCAGAAAACAATTACAAAAACATACATACATACACAGATAGAGACTTGCATCTACCCAATGATAACAAGCTGAACAAATAAAAGTAGAATTAAAACTGCAGCAAATGTGCATGTAATAAAACACTATTTGAGGGTCCTTTAACGTCCAACAACACAAACATTAGGGCAAAGGTCAGCTTATTATCAGGAAGAGACACGCTGATCTTTCTCTGAGGAATGTAAGATTGTCATGCAGACAAATAGTATATTTAACTTACAAATATACTCAGTACTCAACTCTACTCACTGATAGTGTCATAGATGATAATAATAATAATAATGATAATAATAAAAAACCTTATTTATATAGCACTTTTAAAAAACAAGTTTACAAAGTGCTTGACAGACATAAAATCAAGGTACAAAGTGCAGTTACAAGACTGGAATAAGTTAAATGCAGCTAAAATGGGCACAAAGAAAAGAGACAAAGAATAAACATTTCAGAATCAGCAAAAATCTGTTAAAAGCCATTTTATAAACATTAGTTTTAAACAAGTTTTAAAAGAGGACACTGAAGGGACTTCATTAGAAACTACCAAATCTTAAAAAGAAACTAATCAGATCCATCTTAACCAGCTACAACATAAAATACTACTTAAAAATTAATCTATCAATAACAATAATACAAGATAACATAGCTCTAGGGGCCTGTTTTCTGCACCATCAGTACTTTTACTGTTTTGCTTTACTGTCTGCTGTGAGCGCTTCTGTCCACCAGGCGGCGGTGTTTCTATTCCACAGCTGTGTCTGCGGCTCATCTGGTCTGCGCCTGCGCACAAAGTAATTCGACCCTCAAACCCGGATGTAACCAACGCCTAACCTGTCCGAAGAAAAACGGTGAGTAGAGTTTTAAAAAACAGTCTAAAATAACTATTTATAGTTAATTACACTGTGGGACACATGTAGGAAAGTCTCCTTAACAATACGAAGTTTCTACCGAGAAAAACCGTTTGTTAATTTGTTCATAAATTGCCGGAGTGGTGAAGTTTCCGAGCCACCAAGCTTGATTTAGTGTTGGCTAACATCAATCTGGTTCATGAAGTTGTTGTCAGTTATCACCGCTGGATGTGCGATTATTTTCTTGTGTTTGTCGTTAAACATTAAGCTGTCACTAGTTTAGTAAGTTAGCTAACTGAGGCAACTGTTTGACAGCTGGCACACGCTGTAACGTTTAATTTTCTCACTTAATACAATCACTTAATTGCCACAATCAGGCTCAGCTTTAACTGCTCGGTTTGTGTGTTGGTCATTGTGTCTACTTTTCAAGTGATTGTTAAAAGTTACAGCAGTTTTCAGCCCTCAGTTTATCCGATGAGCTGCTTTTTTAGCGGAAGTGTTGGGCAGTATCCGCTTCTAAATTACATCGGGCTAATAGGCCGTCGTTTTTTTCTTTAACATCTTTGGTATGTTACCCACGCGGAAGTGATTCACTGTCATCAATAAGCTTTGCACACACATGTAGTAACAAGTATAGCACGGATGATGGCAAGAGTTACTATATTTCTTTGCCAGCGGTGATATTTCTCTTTACTTCCCCCTTAAAACACCACTGAATGATAATACTAACATCAGGAGTACAGCAAAACTTTATAACTGACATTTACTAGTTGTACACGTTATAATTTAGCTTTTTAGCTATAGGACATAATCAGTGAAATTACACAACTGAAGCAGATGAACTGTCTTGTTTTATATTAATATTAGCTCTTTGAGCTTCAGCACATCTTAATGTAATAAAATCTCAATTAAGAGTCACATTATAGTCTGAGAGTCTTTCAATTGACAGGTCACACAATATGAAGGCTGGAATCTTTCTGAGATCTTTCTCTCCTGTACTGTCAGATATTTCCATCATTTTGCCCTCACTATTTATGTCAATGAGAGTAGACTAGTAATAGTAGTAGTAGAGAAAAGGTTTGTATATGACAGTACAGTTCAACAGCACTACAAACTGCATCCTCTAAAATGACCTTAGAGTGAAATTAACATCTCTCTAAAACCATTTCAAGAAGAACCTAACTTTATAACCTTCATTAAAGGTAGGTTTTATTGCAGGGTTGCTATATTAGACTGCATTAGTTTTGGCCAGGTATCCCTAATAAAATGGCAACCGAGATTGGGCTCATTATTTTAATGTAAGTACACTGAAAAATATTTTGTAATTTAGATGTCAAATCTAGTGGATTTAAAAAATACAATATTTAATATGTAAGAAGCGTTGTATTGTTGTGGCTGGTCTTGATGGAGGGTATTTTTAGTATGTTACTTACAAAGTAGGTAACAGTATGTAAGCATTAATAGCTTAACATATTCAAGGTTTCAAAAGTGAAAGTATTCAGTGCAAACAATGGCTCATGTGAGTTTCACACTACCATGTATTATATAATAGCGGTGCGCACGTATGTGAGAAGCAATGAAATGTTAAACTACTTAAAATACTGCGGTGCGGTTCAATCTTTTTGTTGTACTGACGCTATATGAAGTTATAATTTCTGTTATATGTTAAATCTCTATCTGCTCTCGCTTCTGGATAATTGTAGTGGCGTAAAATTACTCAGTAGGTAACAGAACCACCTGTTTCTGAGTGGTGTATTATATTATTTGGTTATTATTACTGATGCGTTGCTGTGCAAGCAGCATTTTAATGTTGTAGCTGGTTAAGTTAGAGCTATTTTTAAGTACTTCAAACACTGTGGTGCAGTTTGATCTTCTTATTGTATTAATGCATCAAACTTTATGACGTTATAATATGTGTTATATGTTAAATCAATCTGCTCTTGCCTCAGGATCATTTTAGTGGCGTAGAAGTAGTCATCTGGTAGCAAAACCACTTGTTCCTGAGTGGTGTATTATATTATTTGGTTATTATCACTGATGCGTTGCTGTGCAAGCAGCATTTTAATGTTGTAGCTGGTTAAGTTAGAGCTAATTTTAGCTAGTAACCAACTTGTAACTATATATGTTGAATAAATGTGTTATAAAATGACAAAAAAAATCAATGCTCAAGTAAAGCACAAGTGCCTCAAAATTGTATTTAAGAACAGTACTTAAATCAATGTACTTTTCAGCACTGTGCCACACAAAATGGGTGCAAATAGTGATATTTATAGTAGCTCTTTGTCAGACTGTCACTCATAACGGTGCCCGGCCTGTCGATGTAAATGTGTGGTTACTTCCTCCATCTGCGTCTGACTGTGCACTGTCTCTAACTGTCTGCTACACTGTGCTGCATTTGCCAACCCTCTTTTGATGTCTTCTGTTTTCTCTTCCTCCCCGCAGATGCAAACTATAAAATGTGTAGTGGTAGGGGACGGTGCAGTAGGAAAGACCTGCTTACTGATCTCCTACACAACCAACAAGTTCCCCTCAGAATATGTGCCTACGGTAAGATTTATTAATACAGGTCATTTTGACAAGTACTGTAAGTCATAAACACACTGACTACTCTTCCCTTTTAATAACTATTTACAGCAGAAATACAATGCAGTCAAACATGCTGCATTTTATATTTGTCAAATAATTTTTTTTTTGTGTGTGCACGCAAAGGTTTTTGACAATTATGCAGTGACAGTGATGATTGGAGGAGAGCCCTATACACTCGGCCTATTTGACACAGCAGGTAACATGAATGTGTTTGAAGTTTTCTGTTTTTTCTTTCTGTGTATCTGTCACTATAAAACTGTTTGAAATAATTTACCTGTTTGTCTTGTGACTGTCGCTTACAGGTCAGGAGGATTATGACAGGCTGCGTCCTCTCAGCTACCCACAGACAGACGTGTTCCTCGTATGTTTCTCCGTCGTCTCCCCCTCATCATTTGAAAACGTCAAAGAGAAGGTGAGTTTTTAAAGGTCCAGTGTGTAGGATTTAGGGGGACATATCGGCAGAAGTGGAATATAATATTCAACAGTTATTTTCTTTAGAAACTAAGAATTGTTGTGTTTACATCACTTTAGAATAAGCTGTTAATATTTACAGAAGGAACGGGTTTTCTTTCATGGAGTCCCCCATGTTGTCTTACAGTAGTCCAGAACGGACAAACAAAACACTGGCTCTAGAGGCCATTTGCGCTCTTGCATCGGCCACTGCAGTTCTCCTACACACATGGCACTCACGAGAAGTTTCAGTGGGTTGCATTCTGCAGCCTCACCACTATGCAAATAAATCCTACACTCAAGACCTTTAAATCTTTTTGTCCACTGACTGGGGAAAACCATGACTTTGACTTTTGATGTTAAACGTTATGTTCAGGCGCTGGAATTTGTTTGACAGACATGTAGGGGTCAGGATTATTTTTTATCATTGATTAGCAGATTATTTAGCAGATTATTTTCTCAGTCATTGGTTTAATCGTTAGGTATATAAAATGCCAGAAGATAATGAAAAAAGCCCAAGTGGTAAAGTTTAAATCGTCACGTTGAAAATGTTGGAACAAGGGAAAGTTTGGCATTTCTGCTCAGTAGAATATTTTAACTTTAAAACATTATCAAAATAACTAGAAAAATTTTAAACTAATCTTTTCAGCTCAACAGATTGTGTGAGGATTGTGTTGAATTTTATGATAACAGGTTAAAGGAAATGTGTTTTTTGCACTGTGAATAAGTTGACCTTGTTTACTGATCTCCAACCAACAAGTTCCCCTCAGAATATGCGCCCACAGTAATAATGAAACAAGCCCATCAAAATGTCCTCATTTCCTAAGGTGACATCATCACATGTCGTTTTGTTCAACCAACAGTCAAAAACCCCAAAATAAGAAGTTGACCTTAGTCCAATCTATCCCCAGCATCTCCTTAAGCATGTTTTTGTCTGCTTGTTGTTGTTCATTTTTAATTGTTTGCCTGTTTATTTATTGGTTTTGATGTTTTTTTTTAGTGTTCTTTTTTTTGTGTGTGTGCTTCTGTACTTGCAAAAATATCCGAAGGAGCAATGATGACAATGGTCTATTGTGTACAAACAATCGTGTATGATGTCTTTTTTCCCTCAATAACTCTTGAAAAACTATTAGTGCACAAACATAGTGACACTAGAGCAGATACAATTTACAGTACAGCAGATTTCTTACAGTACTGATGCTAAAAAAAGATCATTTTATGATTTCTGACATTGAGAAATACAAAAAGCTCTTTTCCTTTAACAAAAAACCCACAATTCTCAAATATATGGGCTAAATACAAACTGTAAATTGAACAAGTACTTTAGAGTTAAAAGATTTGAAACTACATGAATTGATCTCTCTGTCTGATTAAAAGTGAATGAGTCGGCTGGGTCTTGTCATTGTGAGTAGGTGCTCTAATTTTTCTCTGTTACAGTGTCTCTTTTTTGTTTATATTGTGCGGTTGTTTGGCTGTAACTTTGTGTGTGTTGCTGTCTTGGCCAGGTCTCCCTTGTAAAAGAGATTGATCTCAACAGGACTTCCCTGGTTAAATATGGGTTAAATAAGTAAATGAAACATAAGTAAAATAGTCTAAAATCGGCAAAATGTTGCACAAAGTACACAAGACTATCTGATCATTCAGTGCCAGCTTTTAGTACTTGAGAGTTTATTACTCATAACACACATTTTGTTAGGAACCAAAAAATGATTGGTACCTGGTCCTCGACATGACCAGGAAGGAATAAAAAGTGAATTTAATGTTTATATCTTTTTTTTTTAATCCCTCAGTGGGTCCCTGAGATTTCTCACCACTGCCCACGCACACCCTTCCTGTTAGTGGGAACACAGGTGGATCTGCGGGAAGACAGCAACACGATCGAGAAGCTGGCGAAGAACAAACAGCGCCCCCTAAATCCTGAGAGCGGAGAGAAGCTGGCTCGTGAGCTCAAGGCTGTCAAATACGTGGAGTGCTCTGCTCTGACACAGGTTGTTGAATTTCTATCACACTTTTAAACTAAGCGCAATGATGGCAAAGTATTCTAACTTTTGATAAAGTGAACTGAATAACTGTGATTTTATGTTGAAGAACGTGAAAGAAAACATATAATGAAAAAGAAAAGTGAAATAACAGTGATAATTAGTCATGTGACTCATGTATATTTAGCACACCCATGAGTGCTCATCTGATTCTGTTGAGCCAACCTGAAGAAGCGTTGTTCGCTCTTAATAAAATCACAGTAATTCAGTTGTGGTGGTTTATGTTGATGATTTTATCTGAGATGTTCCTGCGGCCGAGCAGCACCTGATCCTCGAGACTGGCTGTACAAAAGGGAGTTCTGTTTACTTATTCTAATTTTTGCTCTCTGTCTTTTTTTCTGTTCTCTGCAACCAGCGAGGGCTTAAGAACGTGTTTGACGAGGCCATCCTGGCTGCCCTGGAGCCTCCCGAGACCAAAACCAAGAGAAAGTGCGTCCTACTATAGATGAACAACGACAGCGAGAGATGTAACAGTGTGAGAAATAGGTGGGGTGAATCAAAACATCAGAAAGATCAATGGCTATTATGAAAAAAAAAGGACAAAACAAAAGGGGAAAGGAGGTACAGTGCCATTGAGACTTATTTTAAAACGTGTACACTGATTGTGCCTTCAAAATAAACTTTGAAAGAGGCTGAGGGAGCAAAACCTCAGCATGCAGTAAGTGTCACCTATCTCTGAAAGCTTTTAGAAATGGCAGTGTTCTCTCAAATATTCAGGTGGGGCGGGCCCCCCCTGCCTGTCACTGTTGCTCCATTTTTTTAAAGAAAGATTCTTTTATATAGTTGCCTTTGACCTCCTCTGTGTTTTACTTATTGTGGCCTGTTGGGGCATTTAAACCCAGTGTAGGGAAATCTAAATGGGGAAACACTCTTAACATTAAGTTTTTTTAATGAACTTCACTGAGTACATTCAAAGGGGCGACTTAATGTTAAGTGGTACTCTGTTTGCGTTCTTTTCTGACCCTTTTGGATTGAATAACGAAAGCACAAGAGATTGTCACTCCAAACAAAGATAGACATCTGTAATTCTTCCAGTTCTCAGAGACTTCTGGGAAGGCCACGTGCATTTTCACCAGTTTCTTTTCTTTTTCCTGTTATTCTTCGATGTACATTGCTTTAATTCTGTGACTCTGTTTTGGGGAAAAAAATTAGCAGTTATTCATTTTGAAACTTGAGTTTTTATTTTATCAAGATTTTTTTTTATTGCTAGACTACCAACTTTGAGCAATTGATAATATAACAAATTAAGTTGTAATATTTTGAATAGGTCTTAATCTTGCTAGAGATTGAGATGATAACATTTTGCTAGTAAATTTCTGGGTGTTTGTAATCACAGGATATTTTTAATAAAATGGTTTAATGACATGGACAGTAGCTGTTGTTGTGTATGTTTCAGGGACACTGAGCAGCACGGATCAGTTTGGTACACTTTTTTCTGTCTCCACTGTGAAAAATTGTGGATGGTACCAATGGAACAGTTCCGTACCGTCCCCATTTTTGGTCCCCCCTCTGTTGGGGTACCTAGCACACAGATCTGGTACTAAAAGGTGGAGCTGTGAACACTGCAGTCTGTTGATTGGTCAGTAGAGGATGGTCACTCTGCTCAGGGCTGAGTTGTGGCTGGTTTAATGTAACCGCTGTTCATACTGTGGAGAGTTTTATTAGACCGTAACTATAAAATGAAAGGATGTTTTGCTGCCTCTTGCAGCAGCTGGAGTCAAAATAACCTTATTCACTGGGCCGACTGCCACTGACTTTTAAGGTGGAACGTTTACTTGTAACATTACACAATGCATGAGGTGAAGACACACCTTAAATATATTCCACATGACAACTTTGACCATCACTTTAGTTTTAACATGACAACCACTTTTAGGAATGAGTGGATTTTATTAATTTCAGCCGGGATATGTGACAGAATATATTCTAATCCTCACTTGCAGCATCGTTCCTGTGGGCTCCAGCAACACTAAACCCCTGAGCTTGCCTGAGAAGGACTAAATGCACAAACCCACTATTTTTAAATAACCCATGGAGAGAGACTCTCACTGCAGCCTGTTTTATTTTGTTCTGAAAATGTCGGCGTGCAGCCTCGTTCTGTGGGCGATAAACGAGGGGCAGACTTACATCTGTGTCACAGCTGATGAGGAAATACAGTGAGTGCTGGACGGAGCAGTGAGTGACAACAACCCCGCCCACATTTAACAGTACTGTTTGCAGTGGAAGCACTAGGGTCTAGGTACCATGTCTGAAGGGTTACTTTTGGTACCATACTAAAAGTGTTTGGTGGAAACGGGGCTTTAGTTTGTCTCAGTTTTGACTCGTGTTTCTGTTCCTTTTCTGGAGATCCACAGTACTCACATGAGGCAGGAAAAAGTTGAACGAGGTTTACTGAGAATACAAAAAAAAGGCAGGCCAAGTCCTTCTATATTACATCTTGTATGGTCCACCATCAACTCATGTCCTATCTATATATTTTCTTATGTATTAACCATTATTATACTTAAACACTGCATAACACCGTCAAAAACTTATTATGATCCAAGTCAACACAAACGTCATGTTGTCTTTTACACACCACATAGCAGAACAACTATGATAATGTCATATCAATGCAGAAATTTTGCCAAATATAAATATGTGCTTTAGTGGCTCTTACAGTGTGTGTTAAATGTATTTCCTTCTTAAAGCAAGGCCAACTATTGAATATATTGAAACCTGCATTGTTTACATCAGATCTTTACAGTCAGTCTGGATTTTAGGACTCTGTATGCACTGCACACTCACTTTACCAACCTCTGCAGTTGTGTTTCATCTAACCTGAATGCTTGTGTGTGTACATGTGCACCCTCTTGTGTGCATTATAACAGCATCAGCTACACATAAGGCTGGAATTGTGGCTCTCCAAAATAGGGCTGCTTGAGTATGACAACAATCCTGATCACAATTATTTTGGTCACTGATGAGATCACGGTTATTTAAGACGATTACTCACTGACTTTGGAAACATCATGCATTTACTCAGCTTTTAAAAAAGTGTCTTTTAATTGCGTTTTTTTCTTTTGTTACGTTAGATATAGTTTATCTGTAGGTGGCTCATTGGTCATTATTCTTACACTGAAAACACACCACACAGCAGTGAAGTGCGGCCTGGGACAAGCTGCCATGCAATGTCTGGAAAGCTGCGGCTGTTTGATTCTGTGTCCATGTGCCAGAAATAAAAGTTGGGGATATTATAGCTTTCAGTGGCAAATTGCAGCCAGAGAACACTGCAATGCAGCCAATCAATAAAGAGAGTCTTGTGACATGTTGACCTATATTACAAAGAATTTCTTCCCACCTGAAGCACATGAACACACCTCCCTACCCCAGAAAAATGTCTGTGGCAAGCAGCACTTTGCCGCTGCTTGGTGTGTTTTCGGTTTTACTGGTCAGATATCCGCAGCAATTAACACTCCATAGCATTTGTTTTTAGGGAGGATATCTGAATGCTGTAGGGTGAAGGACTTACCGTCCAGTCTATGTTTGTTTCACTCAACAAACATAAACGTCACATTCAGGTGATGCCATTGTTTATAAAATGTATTAGTCATCCTGAAAACTCCACCTTGTAACATCATAAGAGCTCCTCAGGCTTCACCTGCAGCAGGTTATTTAAAGAAATAAAGTAACTAGAGGGTCTGAAAGGTTACTAAATCACATGAGAAAGTTGCCAAGTTGGCAACACTGAGCTCACTGCTGTAAAGGAAAGGAGTGCACTGGATTTATAACACAAGACAAAACGAGAGCATCATTGTGAAACTGAATGTGGAATAATCTTTGTTTTATCTTGATAATCTTGTTCTCATAATCACAGGAAGCCAAAATCGTAACTGAACATAAAATTCAATTCATTGCTCCTCCCTACTCCAAACATACACATTAACGTCATTGTGAGAGAAGGGTGTTATGAATGACTATAGGTGGCAGGACACACCTTTCTAATCTCAACCATGTGCTGTGCAGACCTGCGCTCCAGGCATGCCGACTGGTTGATCCAACTCCTATTACAAAAAGGGTTTCAAACAGAAATAAAACAAACAAACACAGAAACCATCCATCCATTTTCTAACTGCTTATCCTCTTGAGGGTCGCGGGGCGGCTGGAGCCTATCCCAGCTGACACTGGGCGAGAGGTGGGGTACACCCTGGACAGGTCGCCAGACTATCGCAGGGCTGACACATAGAGACAGATAACCATTCACACCTATGAACAATTTAGAGTCACCAATTAACCTGCATGTCTTTGGACTGTGGGAGGAAGCTTCTCCACACAGAAGGGCTCCCACACCCAGGATCGAACCAGGAACCCTCTTGCTGTGAGGCGACAGTGCTAACCGCCACACCACCATGACGCCTGTGACTACTCTAGTATTCAAAAATGTTATTACACTGAACTGATCAAATCCAGATAGAGAAAAGAGTCATTTTTGCAGGAGGTTGTGTTACTCAAAAATGTACATTTGTCTCTTTCACAAAGTAAGTCTATGGGAAAAACTCTTTTTGGCCCAATGGCATCATGTGACAGACCCGGACGCTGTAATGCCACAGTTTGGCCACTATGTCAAATTCCCGTTCCTGAGGGGCCTGCTCTAAACTGGGACCTGCTGCCTCTTGTGGTCAGAAACTCCACAGGGTACCTTTAATTCTGCAGCTAACCTGTTTGTCAGGAATTTCACATGTAACAGTACCTGAGACACACCTGGTCAATAAGAAACAAGAAAAAACACATACTGTGGTATTTTGAATCAAACTACTATATTTATTAGACTTCTTGGACAGACCTAAAAGCACTGCTCGTGCAGGAACATGCAGACGAGTTTCACATGAAGATGAGGGGCAAAACACAAGACAGACACCGTTGTAAGTAAAACATTATTTTTGCTATTTAAGATGTTGCTGCTGAAGTGAAGCAAAGACTCAGATATACAAATAAATAAACCAGAATAGAGAAGAAGACATAAATACAGTAAATGTTCAGAGACCTGCTAGTCTATGACACAAATAGTTTGCATAAAATCAAAAACAGTGCTGCAGTGTTTCCCTGTTAGTTGGGGTTAAATTCAGCTTTAAAAGCTTTGTCAGTTCAGTGTGAGATTAACTGTTGAGTGTGTGTTTATGTGTGTGCGGGCATGTCTGTGCATGCCCACCTGTCTGTCTCTGAAGGTGATTTTTGTTTGTACCTTTCTACCTACTTACCTAGTTGATGCTTGTGATTGTTTTTTGTCTTAAACGTGTGCTCTAATTTTGCAGCTTTTACAACAGAATCTTCAAACTGAACTCTGGCCGCAATGCTTCAGTCGAAAATGAGTCAAATTAAGACCAGAATTTAAGATAATTTGGTGCTATAGGGGTGAATTAAAATCTGCTATTGTCTACGTTATCCTTATCCCGTCTTGCATTCAGGAGTGTCTGTCTCGTGGTTTCTGTTCGGTCGGTTTGATCTTATTTTGGGCCCTCTTAGACTCTGCAGGTGTGAATGGTGACTGTGTTCTTGCACTGCTGGCAGCGGACTGAGCAGCACCAGGAAAACTTGCAGGAGCAGCGCTGCACCACCTCAGCACGGCCCGCTCTGTACCCTGGCCCGCAGCACACCAGCTCGCAGCCGTCTGGAGCCAGCCGAGAGGTTCCTGGGTGCGTTTTAGAAGAGAGAGGCATCAATTGTCTGTAATTGTTTCAACTGATTATCTGAACTTCCTGTGAGACGGTCTTGTCATTGGCCTTACCGTTACATCTCCTACCAGCCGTCCCAGGGATACCGTTGTCAGGGTCAAGATGGCAGAAATCTGGGGAGGGCGCAAGGTACACAAGGTCTCTGGCAGCAGGGGGTTTGACTTGGGGGTCTCGGGGGAGCAGAGCTGTCCTGGATCCTATACGAGTCAGGCGAACCTAAGAGGAGGAAAATGTTGAGAGAGCTAGAAAGTATCTGCCTCAATTTATGTGAATTCTTCATGTGTTCACCAGCTGAGCTAAAAGAAGCATGTTCCAATACCTCTGTGGCTCCATCAAAACGTTCTTTGAGCACCACGCCGACGCGCCTGAATGGAGGCATAACCTTCCAGCAGGTCCGTAACTCGCAGGAGCCAGAGACACCATGACACTTACACTCCACCTGCATGTTGTGAAGGATGGCCTGAGGATGAGAGGATGGGGAAGATAAGCAGAGATCATGGAATCAAACAGATGACAAAGTGGGGAATAAAGTGAGATGTTGCAACCGCCAACCTTTCGGCCAGCCTCGTTGTTATGGAGGTTCATGAGTGGTCGCCCCGCTGACAGCCCCTTGGCTCGTTCTGGTTCATCCACAAATGTTTGGGAGAAAGCCACACCATAGGACAGATTGTCACTGCACCCTGACCACTGGAAGCCTGTGGGGGGACAGAGAGACAGCACTGTGGATTATTGCTCCCTTGAAACAACTGCACATTTTAATTTAAAACAAAAAGATGGCTGTCAACCTGAACCCCCTGTTCCCAAGATTTTTGTTTAAGTGACTAATGAGAACAACTGTTTTTGAAATTGGTCCAATACTGAGCATGTTGGCATTGGCAGAACAGGCTGCCTGTAACCACTTGGGGCATTTGCACTGTCGATTTACATCCACTAAAGTGCTTGTTTTTGCCACTGACAAGATCAAATTGTTAGAGTAAGTGTATGAAAACATTATAGAAAGGATCCTACAGAGGTTGACCTTTTTGTCAAAGAGTTAGATCCTTTCTGTTTGACCAGAAACAGCTCTGAAATTGTGATTGCCAAACCCACCAGGCCCCATTTAAATAAACACTAATTTTATCATGCATGGAACCAGCATGTTTTCACATATTACTGGGTGAATTAAAGGTTTATTTCAACCAAACTAGAGCTGGTGATTGGTGGGACAGTGGAAAGATGAAGCAAAACAGGTTTTGTGAGTTTTATTTTGTTTCAGTTGATGTTGAATGAAGTGTGTTTTACGATGATAAATTAACTGCTTATTTAAATGGAGTCTGGTGGGTTTGATGATAGTGATTTCAGGGGTGGTCTGGTTAAACAAAACAACACATTCTCACTCTGACCTCATCACATATTGACGTTTGGTCGTGGACTTTCCACGTCCACATACAAAGTTCAAAATACACTTACGTTTTCATAGGAAATTTAACTTTTACATACAGTCTCTTTCAAAATAAAAGCATGGTTGGGTTCAGGCAACAAAAGCACATGGTTGGGTCTAGGAAAAAAGAACAGAGTTTGGCTTTATTATCTTACTGGATGCAAACACCGCTCTCTCGGGTGTTTGGTGGACCCATCCACCACAATTCCCACCCGCCCCAATCGGACATTCAGCGCCTTAACTTTCATCCTTGTCCTGCTGTATTTCCCCCTGACACTGCCAGGCGACATTGAACTATAATGGTAACCGGCTGTGTATCATGCCGTTGTTAAAGGACGCATTTTTTCGTTGGTTTCTGTCGCCACAAGTTACTGCCGAAGTGCCAAATTACGATGACTTCGGAGTGAGACAGGGCTCAACAAAATGGATCTTACTCTATAGCAAAATGCTGACCTCTGTCAGGATCCTTTCCATAACAATCTGAGCCTGTCAGTAGCAAAAACAAGCACTTTAAGTGGACGTAAATTGACGGTGCAAAATGCCCTCGGTGGTTACATTGCAGCTTGTATCGCAGCTGCAATACTATCTCTCAATACTGGACCAATTTCAAAAAAATGTTATTTCCATTAGTCACTTAGACACAAAAATGTCAAAATATGTCCAGACTGAAAAATACCAGTTACCCTTTAAATGGTGAATCCACACTGGATGACAGCAGGCAGAAGCAGCTGCTGCACTGCTGTCTGTGGTTTTTATGGCCACAGTCTAATAGTAATGTCACAGCACTGTGACAGCTGATGGAAAAATACCTGCTGGGTCTTCTCTGCCTGGTATGTGGACATTAGTGCTCTATACTTTAAAGTTTTAACCCACAAAGAGTGTAGCTGCAGTTTTTATGCCTGTGTGACTCAGTGTGGATATATGTGTTACATTTTAATGCAGTGGTATCCAAGCTCACCCTCGGGACTGACCCCCCTGACCTTCCTGTCACAGCCACACCTCTCCAGCTCCCCTCGGGTGCAGGCTCGGGTCACAGCCACTGCCACTGCTGCTGAGGACAAAGCGTGCACAAAGGCTGCCTCACGAGTCCCTGAAATCAGAATAGAGCACACGGTGCAGACATGCTTTATGTGAGAGTTCTTTAGTGTATAGAATTATCAGCAGGTCATTTTCCATGACACATGTTCATATATGTGGATACCTTGGTTCATGACTCTGCCAAATACATTGATCCCACGTGGGGTGGTGGAACAGTTCCAGCGGCGGTTCCTGAACTGGTGCTGGCACTGACAGTGACATGCATATAGCAGTGAGATAAGGGGCTCTAATGATTGTGTTATTCTCTCCTGGTCATGACCCTGAGACCCTCAAATCATACCTCTTCTATGACCATCTCGGCTGCCTTGCGTACGGACTCCATGACCTCCCCTCGTGCCCTGCACACCCCCACCTGCCCTGGGGTCAGCCCCCTCAGCCGCGCACATGGGGCCGCACCGGACACGGGCCTGGAGCGAGGCAGCCGCGCCAGGGAGCTGGGACACAAAGGTGGGGAGTGGTGACGTGCCGGTTTGGAGAGGGACATTATTGTGCAAAGGGGGAGAAAAAAAGAGAGGATGCATAATGGAGAAAAGGGGAGGGAGTGAAAGAGGAAGAGCGCAAAGAGGGCACAAAAAAGGATGAAGAGGTAACGACCGGGCAGAGTTTTAGAGAGGATTGAAACAAGGGGAAGAACAGGCAGAGAAGACAGAGAAGACACAGTGAAGGCAGGGAGAAAGAAAAGAGAAAAGGTCACCAGGAGTGAGACAAAGAAAGAGAGGGGAGCGACTGAAAGAGATTTAGAGACATGTCACCATCTTTTAAAAGTTATAGCATGACAAACAAACTCCCTCTTTCTCTTCCTCCCTCGCACGTTAGACTTACAGCCAGTTGGTTGCCATGGTGGGGTGGGTTGCCCATAGCAACAGGAGGAGGAGTGGTGCCGTGAGATTGACAGTGGAGACAGTTGGCATCAGACTGTCTGTCTGTCTGTCCGTCTCCGTGCGTCAGGATGGGTCTTTGGACAGCACGCTGCCCGTCTCCACAGTCAAAGTGATCTGTCTGTCTGTTTGTTGTGGTGTTGGTTTATGTTTCTGGCCCAGAGTCTGGGGATGACCCCCGCATATCTGTTGAAATGACAGTTGAACAGGTAGAGAGAAACACTTTTTAACAACCAATGAATAAACAATATTTTCACAACTAATATTTCAGGTTAAAACTTTATGTAATCAAAAGTAACACTGTACCCTTACCAGTTCATAGTCCCGTGATATCCACTTATCCTTCTTTATGATACTGAGCTGATCAAATTGAAACTTAATCCCAATTGAAATCAATAAAGTTGTTCATCACTTTCTTCACTCGTGCTGCCAGTGACAGCAAAAGCATGCTGACAGGAATGTCTTAAAAACTGCAAGCAAAGCTCATCCTTCAGACGCAAAAATAAATCCACATGTCCAATTTAACTGAACATATCACTAGAATCTACCTCCCCTTCCCATAAAAAAAAGATTCAAACTTCAAATCCAGAAGTGCTAGTGAAATTAAATTCTTACAAAAAACATTGTGTCAGCAAGTTCTCAGTTTTGTCCCAAGAAAACAAATGTGTCCATTCCAGTTTGAAACAGCGAGAATGAGTGAGAGCAGTGAGATGGGAGTGATGGGTTATAAAGGAGGTAGAGAATGAGGGTGGGAGCGAGAGGACAGGCGTGATCCAGGGTGTGGAGTGATGCCGAGGGAGGGGAGGAGGAGGAGGAGGCTTTGGGAAGGATAACAGTTGTACTATGTAAGTATTAAGAGAGTAAGTATACTTTCTATTGTGCTGCTTGGCATGAGACCTAAAACCTGTGCGTGCACTGGAGATAATTTGTGATTATCATTTTGAATGATGATCACAAATACATGTTTGTTTCTTTGTCCTGTTTTTTTATTTTAATCCATCCATGTTAATGTGAGTGTATTTGTGTGTAATGTGTGAGTGCACAAACTGCTTTTGTTTCCTCTTTAGAAATACTCTGCAGGAGTATTGATCAATCAGATGTCCTGCAGAAAAAAGTCCTCACATCAGAAACTATGACACAGCACTTCTGTTTCCACATACGTGCACATGCATGTGAAAAAGTGTCTTACCTAATGTTTAATTTTCCCAAACTTTGTTGCTCATTTTACGAGTCCCCCCCCCCCCACCTCCTCACCTCCCCTTCCTCTATCTCCCCCACGTTTGCCCTCTCGTCCTCCCTCTCTCCCACTCCTTATATTGTCTTAGAAGAAGGGGTGACATTTAGACAAGGGGAAGAAAACACACAGCCGACAAATATTGGAACTGAGGCAAATAAATCACGAGATAGGAGGGAAAGCAGGGCATAAGGGAAGAGCGGATGAGTGTTACACTGGGGTTAGGAGAAAGCAGTAAAGAATAACAAAGCAGGTTAGTGACACATGATTTTAGAAAAAAAGAGGACATTATGTGTAGTTGAGGGGAACCTGATTAACTCTAAACTATGTTTTATTCATGTATGCATTTAGAGTCACAAAGCACAACATACAGACTACATGGCATGATTAATCTTTATTTACTGCAAATCATTAGCAGTAAGTGATTATTCAACTTAAGTGCACTTTTTTACAGTTTATTTAGTAGTTTTCCCTCCTTTTGTCTCTCTCTGTTTAGCTGGTGATGTAACGTTACAGAGAGAGTCTCACACTTCTAAGAATAGTAGGCAATATACCTGGAAGGAGGGTTTTTTTCTTTTATTCCTCGACACAACCAGAAATTTGTGAGGAAAATGTAAGCTCAAATTTTAATAAATTGCATTTCTTTTAATCCAGATTTTTATGCTTTTATTTAAAATGTTTTTATTTATTTATTTATTGTGGACTCCTAAAACTTAATTTTATGCCTTTTTTTTTAAGGCTGATTATCCTGGCCTTCCCCTCCAAAATACAAGAAGATAATAATCATAGTCCTCTCATAAAACCTTAGACAATCTAAATAGCAGAGTAAAATGGGCTTGCTTATCATAAAGAACCAATGAACTAAATATTATATAAAACTATACTTTAAAACATTCAAATATATGATTTAAATGTAGCTTGACCACGATATCAGATAAATCACACCACAGTCCGAAGCTTAACATGGCAGTTTTGCTTCTCTGCTAAAAACTAGGCGAGTTAGCTTTTACCAAGCTAGTTCATCTGGTGTACCAGCAAGCTTTAGCTAAGCAGAGTGCCGTCACCGCTGTTTGGTTTTACACGTTTTAAGTGTGGTGTATTTTAAAAACACAAATGAGTTTCCTTAGAAGCGTGGCTGGGCTCAGCCTTAGAGATAGGGTAAGGAGCTCAGACATCCGGAGCGAGCTCAGAGTAGAGCCGCTGCTCCCTCGCCTCGAAACATCTGATCAGGATGCCACCTGGAACAACTCTCATTAGAGGTGTTCAGGGCACGTCCAACTGGTAGGAGGCCCCGGGGCAAACACAGAACATACTGGAGGGATTACATATCTTGTCTGGCCTGGGAACGTCTCGGGGTCCTCCAGGAGGAGCTGGAAAGTGTTGCTGGGGAGAGGAGCGTCTAGAAAACTTCGCTCAGCCTACTCCCCCCGTGAACCGGCTTTGGATAAGCGGTCAAAAATGGATGGATGTATTCGAAAATTAAAGATTTCGGTGGCATAATCAATTCTGACCATAAAGAGTGATGTAGAAATGAGTCCTAAGACCCAGAAATTAGTTAGCATTTTAGCATTTCTGGTTCCCTGGTCTTGAAATCAATGGGTTTTTGGTAAGATGCATGAAATAAGGTGTGGAGTCAACACAAGCTCAAGATTCTTTTTGTTTTGTGCTTCCACATAAATTACATCAGTAAATACACCACTTGTAAATGCTGAAGGCCTTTTTGTGTCTTGAAAAAGACCGTTGCTAACAAGTGGCCAAATGACACTTCAGAGCGTCATCATAGTCTCGTTGCGATGGCAACAAAGTCATGCAACTGTGGTGGAGTTCGTTCATAGCCTAACATCAGCTTTTTACTTCTGGCGATTGTATTGACGCTTCAAAAATCATACAAGTGGTAGTGTTCATTTGTGAAGATTACCTTGCTGAATAAAATGTGTAAGTATTAAAACCTTTTGTTTGCCACAGAGCTTATTTTCAGCAATAATCCAAAATCCAATGGAAAAGTTCCCTAGGCTTCTGTCGAGGGAACCAGAGCAATGTTAGTTACTGTGTTGGCCTGCAAATAAGCATCATCCCTGCTGCGCTCTAGTCGACCAATTTTAACAAAATGTTTTGTTTTATGTTTGTTTTATGTGTGTTTCTTTTTTTTTTATGTGTGTGTTTTTTCATTCATTCATTTCATGGGTAGGCCTATTGTTTATCCTCTGTAATCAGTGTTGGCTAATAAAGATGAGAGCACTGTAATTTCCTTAATTTTATGGATGAATAAAATAGGCTGTTTCTTTTTAATCCCAGAGGCCAATCATTTAAAAAAAAAAAAAAAGGATGTGTGCAACAGCCCCGTCACACCTGATGAAACTTATTTACTGCTCTTAAGGGCTCATTTGTTGAATCATGAGTTAGAACCAAACATTTGCAGACTCTGTCGTGGTCCCAGTGCAGGATCTGGTGGCCCATTTACCTGAACTCTCTGACATCCAGCTCCTGAGTAAATGGTCACTCCATCCACACACATTCACACTTCCCTCTGTCTATATCTGCCAAGACAGGTTTTTTGTAGGCCCCCTTCCCTCCTTTTTTTTTGTCCTCCTCATGTCGTATTCCTCCTTTGTGTCCCCTGTTTCTCCAAGTGACGTCTTCCGCTGTCTCCCACAGCAACGCCATGGTGATGAGCTGGCCACTGTCATGTCCGGCGCCTCTGTTATGCTCATCCCTTCACCCCTCTCTCGTAAATAACTTGCCCTCTTTTTTTAATCTTTATCTTTCCCCCATTTTGTGGACATTTTATCATGCTGAAATGGTCCAGTGCTGATTGACTGTAACCAGGTTGCAGAGCCTGAAGAGATGCTTGTTAAAGCTTCAGCATGACATATACATAGAGATGACTTGTATTCCCTCTGTTTCAGTGGGAGGCAGCAGCAGCAGACTTTGAGAGACTCTGCTGTGAGGTAGGGCAACTCTAAACTGATCTGTCCACTGATGGATGGACCATGGGCCTCGTTCACAGATGATGCCTCAGGGGGACTCTGGACCCCAAGAACATATTCCTGCCCAAGGTCATTATGAGATAGAAATGTGACCCACCACCTTTTACTCCCTCCTTCATTTGCTTTGTTACTTGTGTGCACTTGAGGGCTACCTGCCTCAGCAGTGTGAGTGCGGATGAAATAATCATAGCAGGCAGAAACATGACTGCTGTGCATGAGCACGCTCGCATTGCTCAGGCATCTCTACCAACAAAGAGCTGAACGCACTGCTGTGTATGAATGTGTGTGGAGCGTGTGCATGAATATTATGGGATGGCGGGCGGTGGTGTTGTCAGGCAGGGAAGTGGGGGTGGCAGAGTGGGCGGTGAGCTGTGTGCACATGGGGGGAGGGGGCAGAGGGAACGGACGACCCATGAATATTATGGAGTGATGGTGGTGTTGGGGGGTGGAGGGTGTGTGAGGTGGAAAGATGGCAGTGTACATGGGATAGAGGGAGTAGGAGGAGGTGTTGGTGACGGCGCTGCACGTGAGTGCATGTGCACGCGCATATATGCGTGTGTAAGGGGGCATTCAAGCGATAGTAACAGACAACGGCCAGACATAGGCCTTTGTTGCTATGCGATCTGCATGTACTGTACAGTGGGGGAATATTGCAGAGTGGCCATATAGAAGAGGAAGCAGTGGAAGGCCTCTGGGCTGACTCTCCCTGCCCCGCTTCTCTTACCATATCCACTGAACACCACATGCAGAAAATACCATCTCTGATACAACAATCTTTGCCACAATGAACCAGAAAAGACTGAAATGAATGCAGCTTATGTTTAAAATTTCCACGCTCCATGAATGCACCTCTGGCCTCCAATGAGCACAGCACAGGCCTGCATGTCAAAAGCTAAGAAGTTACTGATTACACGCCTGTTTAACAGTGAATAAATTAATATTGCTGCTGTTTTATTACTATCTTATCCTCTGAAAGGAAAGCTCATGCGCATCTTTAAAAACCAAATGTCAGAAACCTACTTAAAATGCATTGTGTAACAGTGATACATGGTTCTAAGTTTCACTGGTCTAACTTGTGCCTTACCGAGCAGCAGCTTGCCAGTGGGTCAGTAGGCCACAACAAAACTCTTGATGTGCAGCCAAACATTGCTCAAACCAGCAGAACTGCAAGTCAGACAGAGATCCCAAACTTTCTTCACACACCAAAATGTGTCAGGCTGAGTTTTGGGCTAATGTTTGTAAAATGATGCAAAAAACATCTAATTGAAACATTGATGCTGACATGAAATACGTGGGCTTAATTTTTTAGATTCAGAGACGTGGTGTGGAGCACAAACATAAAACAAGATGACAAAGGTAAACAACCAGAATCGATTATTGGCTTGAACTGAGTCATTAATCAAAGGAGCACCTAGTTTACATATTGTCCTGGGTTTATCTGTCTGCAGTAATTATATCCTCCTGAGACCCGAACTTTTCTTTGGTATGTATTTTTAATTTCTCGTAGCTATTTGGGATCAGTAGGACCTGATAACTATAATGAACGAAACATTGTCAACAATAATAAAATCCCAGTGTCCTCAAATGAGTACTTCCTAATTAACAGCGTCTTAGCTTGTTGCTAATCATAAATAAACAAGTTTCAACGATAAAATGTGATCAGGTTTGTCCACTTTTGTGTCGAGACCGGCTGCAGACTGATTTTATAGAGATGGCTGCCATCTTGTTTTTACATGAATTAGAGTATTGTGCTCTTACTACCACAATATGGCACAAAAAACTGTCCACAAATGAGGACAACAGGTCTAAGTTAAGCAGAATGAAGTATAAGGTGCAGGAAACCAAAAATGTGATGACGCAGGGTCTCAGGAGGATATAAGTTAAAACATGGAGAGGTGTTTTACAAAGTGTTTTGGCGGGTACTTCCTATTCTTGACAGTGTTCGTGCTACATTCAAACAAAACATGATATCAATCCCCCAGACGGCTGTCATTACATAAATTACAGAACCTTATTCCTTTCTAGACCTTTTTATCTTCCTGTTCTTTTAGGTATTCTGCTATTAAACACTCAAAGATTACAAATAGCCTGGGCGTTCTTTCTGTTTCCTGTTTTCACGACATAAACATAATTTAAATCACTTTAAAATGCATACTCTGGAGCTCATTGTGCCAGTTCTGCAGGAACTGATCATTTAATCTCTGCTCATGTTAGCTCTAGCCAATTGATATTATTGAACCTCTGATCCAGCCAAAGGTATGGAGAGCCACTCACTCAGTGTAAAGACGATAAAGCTTCAATAAAAAGCTGAAACAAGATGATATGGAATATACTGTGTATGATACTGACAGACACTAGATCATTTAACAAAGTGAAAACAAACAGAAAGATGTGTGTTAAAGGGTTAATTCCTGATTGACTGATTTTTGTGGTGGATTTTGTCTGAAAGCAGCCAAAAAAAAGAAACCATGGTACTCATACTGTCACATTATTGTAGGCTTGATGTCCAAATCAGATTCAGTGTGAATAAGACATGGTGTAAATGACTAAACTAAAAATTAGCAAGCCTACAGCATATTTAGACCCATGTGTGCTCCTTCTACGCTCTTATTTGAGTTCAAACATTTCAAATATGACTTGTGGCGCGTTCAAGTGCTTTCACTTTAAAACACTGGTAAAGCCTAAAGTATCATTTGGTGGCCATTTTTATTTATATATATATATATTTTACATATCAAGCAGCACCTGAAGCAAATGGAGAAATGTGCAGCTGCAGCATGCAGTGGATGTTTTAGTCCATTTATTTGACTTTGAATTTGTACAGTATATTTTGCCATCTGTAGTTGGTGTGGTGCCAAAGTGCTCAGATGACAAACCTAAGTTTTAACAGTTGTATTTATTGATGGATGAGTCTCAGATGTGCAGCAGCCCGGGTTTTATTTATTTATTTTTTCAAATGAAACCTGAAGGCAGCAATTTTTGTGTTTTTACGAATCAGTTTTAGCGCTTTAAAGAAACTCAATCACCTTTGACCCACGTCCCACGACATCAGACCAGGATACTTGCACTGATATGATGTAAACGTGCCATTACTTTAGTGATCTTGTGTTGCTACTGAAGGACAGTGTGTGTGAGTAAGTCAGTGTTTGTTGTACCTAATCTGATTCAATGTGATAAAGAAGTGCATGTCAGAAAGGAGAAAATGAATGTGCCTCTCTCACAGTGTATCAGTAAGTCTGTATTCAGAATGATTAAACACATGTGGCCTTCACTGCGCTCCCATTTGGACCTGGTGCACATTCAAGTGCTTTTAATTTGAAATAGTGGTATAAACAAAACAGACCCTGCTGAGCCAAAATAATTTGGCGGCCAGCTTTATTCTTTCTTTTTAAGATTTTACAAAGTAAGCAGCATAACGCGACAATGTGTTGCAGAAGAAGAGGAGAAGTGTGCAGCTGTTGCAGCCCTGTAATGGATGTTTTAGTTACTTTATTTGACACTTTTTCTTTAGTACAGTAGCCAGCTGTGGTTGATGTGGTGCGCCTTGAATGTCAGATCTTGGCAACTGTAGCACCATTAAAAGAGGCTTACCTTCAGAGTCATATTTACTGTGTTGAGATGTCTGATGTGCAGCAGCTCAAGTTGTATTTACTCACTAAGTTAAAGACAACATGTTGCTTGTTTTGTGAATCAGTTTGCTCACTTGTGACCTGCGTGCCACCACATCAGACCGAGAAACTGGGATGGTATTCACCTGCTGTTACTCTTGTGGACATGCACACCTGTTGGCCTGTGTTGCACCTGAAGACCCTGACCACACACAGACAGTGGGATCACAGTCTTCTTGGTCAGTGAGACAGATGTGGTGCAGTTTATGGGTAATAGCAGCACTGTGACAGGAGGCGTCAGCCTGCGTCAGGGATGCTGAGCAGCCTTGTAGGCACCATCAAAGTATTTGACACACATCCAGTTCTGTTACAGCACCAGGCTCCGCAGGCCTGCCTGACCTGCACACAGCACTGTAGGCATGCAGTCGTAGGATCGTAGGAACAAAAGTGGAGCTCTTTGACTCCTTGGCATAGTCATGCTCACTCCCAGGTGGATGCTCTGTGAGTATTATGGGCTGTCACCAGTGGACTTGAGCTCCCCTGGAGACCATGTGACTGGTGTGTTTTTTTTTCTTTCTTGTCTTTTTAGGAGTTGTATATTATGGGATGTATGCTGCTACTGCTGGAGTATTATGGTATGTCGAGGAGCCAAGGGGAGGGGGGGGGTGTCGCCATGACAACGGGGTTGCTAAGGGGGCTGGGACTACTAGTGGAAAGGGGAAGGAGTGTGCATGCAATGAGCCTGGTGCATGCATGTCTAGTAGGCTAGTGGTAGTGTACGTGCGTGCGTGCGCGCGCGTGGTGGAGGGGGGTGGGGGCAGGCTGAGTATTATGGTCTGTCCGTTGCGAGGTAACTATGCAGAGTCCTGTGTGAGTGTGGGAGGGGGGATTATTATGGGATGTCTGCCCCCTTTGTGTGTTTGTGAGGATGTTAGCTAAGCTCTGCCTGTAAGGTTGGGGGAGAGAGAAGAGGGTGACGGCGCAACGTGTTCTGGGTCATTGACGGTTCATTTTGTTTTTTAATTTCGCTCTTCATTGGCTCAGCCGGCTTTAATGAATGAGCACTAAATGACAACAACTGCCGCACAAACAGACTTGTATTCATTCTTGCACCGAGAGAGACACAGAGAGAGCACACCTCGACCCGGGACTACACACACACTACAGTAAGTTTCCAATGTGTGAAGGTAGGGTTTCAATGCTTAAACTTTTCTTTAATGTGTTGTCTTAACTCGACACAGCGCATTTGAAGCCCACACTTGACATAATGATGCATGCCACACTTAACTTCATTCACTCCTGTGTTGAAAATGACCTGCAAATCAACATCAGATCATGTCAAAGCATAGATAATCCAGTTATCCAACTTGTTTGAGTACGCAGGTGGTCAATTAGATGCGATTTAAATAATAGGAAATGAGGAAGGATTAGCCACCAACCAATGCCATTTATTTATTTATTTATTTTCAGCACCCGCCGCCCCCTCCCTTCCTGGACACCCCCGGTCCATTCTCCAACAGTCCCACGTCATTTTCCCTCCTCCCTCGCCGACCGAGGAGCAAGGTTTAGGAGGGATTAATTCGACCAGCAAGACATAAAATTAAAACGCTGCGATAATGTCGGGCAGCGAGGATGACAGGGAAGACTTTGGAGCCGCGGACGAGCACTCACTTCTCCACGGTAAGCTCGTTTTTTAATCCTCTGAAGAAGGTCCATCTCTCTTTGTGACTTGGGCTCGCCGAAGCTAACGTTAGCTTAAGCTAGCCAGTCCGTCACCCGCCATAATAGACTAGTTAGCTAACTTGTCAACCAAGTGTTCATAGTTTTACCTCTTATCTCTGAACCCCTCTCGTGGCGTGAACCTCCCGTGTGTGTTCCCGAGTGCGGTGGTGAAGTGTCAAAGTTTGAGAGCCGGGGAACAGACAAGTTTCAACCTGTTCTGTTGTGGCATTCACGGCGCGTGCTTGTGTGTGCGTGTGTGTATGTGCGTGCGCGGACGTTTGCCAAGTCGTGCCAGTGCGCGTGTGTGCTCCCCTCTCCCTCTGGCCTGCAGCAGGGCTCCTGTCCGCGTGTCTTTCTCCCGCTAATGACAGCATGTCACCCGCAGCAGGTGAGGACGAGCCAGAGGATGCTGTGTCTGATGTAGACGAGGTACCCAAGTCCAAGAAGAAGAAGAAAGCCAAGAAGAGCAGCAGAGAGAGCCGGAGCAGCAAGAGGCAGAGACCCATCAGAGAGGCTAGTCTCACAAACTTTACATGCAAACACAGGACACCCAATTTCATTAGATTCTTGTCAGATCTGACTTGGTAAACAGTTGTGTCAGCTCACCACGTGGGGCCACATCTGGGTGTGCACACTACAACACTGACAGGGGACCCCTGTGCGATCTTGGGCTCCACTTTAGGACCCACAGATCTACCTGGACACAAATAAAAAGCAAAGTAATGTTTTTTTGCAGCCAAATAGTGAGCTAATAAATCCATCATGTTATTCTGAGTTTTATTCACAGCAGATAGTGAAGCAAGACAGCTTTGAACAAGATGCATTAATCATGATGGTCTAATTAATATAAAATATTGGGGTTCAAATTAGAGAACTGTCCATTTCCTAACATTAGGGCTGCAATTAACTGCTAGTTAATATTTAGTAATATTTATATACTTGCAGATTATTTCCTCAATTAACCAATTAATGGTTTTGACTGTTAAATACTGGTAACTAGTAAATAATACCTAGTGTAATTTTCCTGCGCACAAGGTGACACACTCAAACAGTCTGTTTTGTCTGCCAGTCCAGCAACCAAAGATACTCACTTTACAGAGATGTGATATAGAGGAGCAACAATTAATCAATTAATTGATAAACTGAAAATTAATACTCAACTATTTTGCTGACTTAATAACTGTCTGACTTTATTTATTTCAAGAAAAAAAGCCAAAATTTCTCTGGTTAATGAAATTTTGTGGTTTCTTTAGCCTTCAATGACAGCAAACTGTCTGACAAGTGTGCTTTAATGATGAGTCACCAACTTAACTGATTACTAAGGTAGTTGTCAACCAATTTTCTGTCAATCAAACAACATATTTAGTGACTAATTGCATCAGTTATACCTTAAGATTAATGACGAATCATGCACTGACTAATGTAGCTCCACTGCACTGACAGTCCAAAACCCAAAGATACTCACTTTACAGAGATATGATATAGAGAAGCAACAATTAAACAATTAATTGTTAAATGAAAATTAATACTCAGCTATTTTGCTGATCTATTAATAGTTATGAGACTTTTTTATTTTTGGGAAAAAAGCCAAACTTCTCTGGTTACAGCTTCTCAAATCTGATTTTTTCTGGTTTCTGTAACCATCAGAAACCAGTAAACTGTTTGACACGTTTGCTTTAACAGTGATTCAATGGCTTAATTGATAGTTGTCAACTAATGTTCTGTCGTTTGAACAATAGATTTAGTGACTGCTTCAGTTACACCTGAATTTAATCATGAATCATACACTGACATAATTATTACTAGAAATTAAATAAAAAGGACAACACTTAAATTTATGATTTATATGATATATTATATATATATATAAGTACAAGTGTCTTTGTGTAATTTGCAAAGTGGCTCTGTGTTTTGCAGGAGTTGCCAGTCAGCTCCCCGGAGCACCTGATGGGAGCAGAAGCAGCAGAGAGAGATGCAGAAGAGGGAGGTGTACGGTCAGAGAGTGAAGGAAGTGATTATGCCCCTGGGAAGAAGAAGAAGAAGCGCTCCAGCTCTGCCAAAGATAAGAAGAAAGGAGGTGCGGCAGCAGAGAAAGGAGGCTCGTCCAACTCGAAGAGCAAACGCAAAGATCCAGAACCAGAAGATGATGAGGATGATGACGACGACTGCCAGGTAAGGATTCATTTAGACTCAGCTGTAGAGTGACAGATAGTTAATTCTCTTAGAGCTAGCATGACTAACTAACCTCCAATGTTCCTCTCCTCCTATGTCAGCCTAAGAGCTCCACCCAGCTGCTGGAGGCCTGGGGCATGAAAGACATTGACCACGTCTTTACTCAGGAAGACTACAGCTCCCTCACCAACTATAAGGCCTTCAGCCAGTTTGTCAGGTGAGGAGAGCCCTTTTATAATATAAGAAGTTATCATTGTTTGCCTCCACTTTGTTATTTCAAGAGATTTGTGTGTGTGAAAATATGAATAATTACTATATTTCTTGTAAATGTTGTGCCCTTAGGCCTTTAATTGCAGCTAAGAACCCCAAAATTGCTGTGTCCAAGATGATGACTCTAATGATGGCTAAGTGGAGAGAATTCAGCACCAACAACCCTCTCAAGGTACCCTGAAATCTTTGTCTGATTTGTAATGAATCACACATTGCTGTCCTCTTGTGTCACTGACAGTAGAGAGCAGAGTTTCTCACTCAGTGCTGTGTCACCCTGTAGGGCTGCGCCACTGCCAACGCAGCCCTCGCAGCTGCCAATGTGGCTGCAGCTGTGGAGAACATGGTGGTGGCAGGGACAGATGGAGGGGCAGAGACCGGTGGTGCCGCCTCACCCACACCTGCTCCTGCTCCTGCCGCTACTCCAACACCTGCTGTTCCCCCAGCAGCCCCTGCACCGCCACTCCGCAAGGCCAAGACCAAAGAGGGCAAAGGTAAAGTAGGATACATATGGAACATATCAGTGTGGGAAGATAAAGGTGGTTTGTTATTTATCAGCTGTGTAAGAACAAAATAGATTTATCTAACTAATTAAACTGTTTTTTGTTTGAAATTAAATGTCTGTGTCTTCTCAGGTCCCAATGCTCGCAAGAAATCGAAGTCCGCGTCTAAGCCCCCACCGAAGCCCAAACCTAAGAAGGTGGCTCCGCTCAAGATCAAGCTAGGTGGCCTCAACAGCAAGAGGAAGCGCTCCTCTGTAAGAAACTTTTTGTGCCACCTTATTTTTCTGTTTTAAAGCATCATCCTTACATTTGAGAATGAGACGATCAATATATCTGATAACTGACAATGTACCATAATGTAGCCAGTTATTTCTCTCATTCCCAATGCCCTCTGTTTCACCATTTCTCTGTCAGAGTGATGAAGATGACCCCGATGTTGACAGTGACTTCGATGACGGGAGTTTCCCTGTCTCCGATGGCTCCAACCGCAGCAGCCGTCCTAAGAAGAAACCCAAGAGTGCGAAAAAGAAGAAGAAAGGTTGGCATGGAAATATTACTTGAATAAAGAGTCAGCTTCGTTTTCTGCGCATCATTGTGGGACAAAGATTAACGAACAGACAGCAGCTTAATGTGGGAGGTTTGGCTTCATCGAAGAAGATCAAAGTCATGGCCAAAATTAAGGCCTTTATTCCGGCCTTACACCGGACAACTTTTCAAGCAAATTTATGGTGACAGATTTTTACTTCAGTTGGTGGGCACACATGTGATCTTGATTGTTTGGTGTAAGGTGGTCGAGCTGTCTTAACTCAGCCTTTTCCTCATCTTGACCTTCCGACAAAATCAAACATCAAACGATCAAACGCTCTCCTCAGCACCAACCAAGAAGCAGTAAACAGGGAGGGGACTCAGAGCACGCACAAGAACGTTAACGGTTAACGGTTCACCTCTCATTTCTATGGTTTCCTTCCACTAAAATAGTGCAGCCACCCGACAGGCTTGTAGCAAGTTGAGGCAAATTGACAAGAATACTGTCAACATATCTTGTGTTTCTAAAGTTAAGGTTTTTTTTGCAGATGTTTAAGCAACTGTTAATATGTAATATTTCTTAAAGGGAATTTGGTATACTATTTTCCACCAGGAGCAAGATGGGAAATTACCTTAAAGAAATCTAGTTGTAGTCTTGCAAACAGTCACTCTGCAAGATCCTCAGTGTTTGCAATCTCTTACAGTGTGTCACTAAAAGATCACATCGTCTAAAGATGTGAGAAGGTGTCAGACTAAAAGATCACATCGTCTAAAGATGTGAGAAGGTGTCAGACTTGTAGTGTATGGTAGCCATTATGTGTGCAGGTTTCCTCTAATTTCCTGTTAATGTCCTCTCTCAGTGGAGACAGAGGATGGCGATGGCTACGAGACAGACCACCAGGACTACTGTGAGGTGTGCCAGCAGGGAGGAGAGATCATTTTGTGTGACACCTGTCCCAGAGCCTATCACATGGTCTGTCTGGACCCTGACATGGAGAAGGCCCCTGAGGGCAAGTGGAGCTGCCCACACTGTGTGAGTACCTATCAGTGCTGTGCAGAGGAGACCATTAGGTCCCTATATAAGAAAAGACTGGGTCTGTTTCCTGAGGTAAACTACACCTGTTTGTAAAGTATTGTTGGGTGGAGGTGTATTTCTTGAAAGTTGCACTGACAGGATGGCTGGTTGTTGGGAAGTGGACTTTGTTAATGCCGATTAATAAATCTTTTTGTGTTGTCCATTTTTCTTTGTCTTGTATGCTGCCCCCCCCCCCCCCCCCCCCCCCAACCCCTTTGCTCATGTTCCTGTCTATCCTCTCCTATTCCTCACCACATGTCTATCCCCCCTTCCCCATCCCCCATTTCCTCTTCTTGTCCCTCCCTCCACTATGGCTCCACACGCAAACATGCACACGCACGCAATGCACACACACCCCACCCCCGCCGCTCTTGAAAATCACCCCACACCCCTCCCTTTTTTCCTTTCACTCCGTTCCGCATACCTTCCCTGCCTGTCTGCCCCCCCTCCTCCCCCTTGCGCTCACACCACCTCCCTCTGTCTGTAACTCTGCCACCAGGAGAAGGAGGGGATCCAGTGGGAGGCCAGGGATGATCTCTCTGAGGCTGAAGGGGAGGATGAAGAAGACAGGAGGGATGAAGGGGTGGAGGAGGAAGACGACCACCACATTGAGTTCTGCCGGGTGTGCAAGGATGGAGGGGAGCTGCTTTGCTGTGACACCTGCCCCTCCTCCTACCACATCCACTGCCTCAACCCTCCTCTCCCCGAAATCCCCAATGGAGAGTGGATCTGCCCCCGCTGCAAGGTGAGCGCTGCGCACCAGTGCCTGTGAGTCTACGCGTGCATGTGCTCACGTGGGCGTGCATGCGGATGCAGATTCCATCTTGTGCACTCCTACAGTAGATAAACCATGGTAGCTTTTATTTTGCGGGTTTTTCATGTCTTAAAAATTCACCGTTCCATATTACTTTTAAAAACTGGATTTCTTCTCCTGAAGTACTTCCCTTCCTTTCCCTTCTAACAGTGTCCACAGATGAAGGGCAAAGTCCAGAAGGTCTTAACATGGAGATGGGGCGAGCCGCCCGCCCCCACGCCTGTCCCTCGGCCTGCTGACCTCGCTGCTGATGCTCCTGATCCCCCGCCACTGGCAGGCCGCAGGGAGAGGGAGTTCTTTGTCAAATGGTGCAACATGTCCTACTGGCACTGCTCCTGGGTTCTGGAGCTACAGGTACCACACACACTCTCTGAAACTGTATCCACTTGTAGTTGAGAGTGTGGATCTTCCTGCTCACTTCCTCACAAATGCACAAGACACACAATAAACCCAACGGTCCCCTTCTAAACCTTCATGTCATTTGTCCCTAGCTGGAGCTGAACTGCCAGGTGATGTTCCGTAACTACCAGAGGAAGACTGACATGGACGAACCGCCTCCTGTGGATTTTGGAGGTGAGGGCGATGAAAACAAAAGCACCAAGAGGAAGAACAAGGATCCTCTCTTTATCCACATGGAGGAGGAGTTTTACCGCTATGGAGTCAAGATGGAGTGGCTGATGATCCACCGCGTCCTCAACCACAGGTAGGATACAGACAGTCTCGTATCAAATACAATGTTTCCATGTTTAAAGAAGCTTACAGTAGATTCAGTTTGCTCTGAAGGTGAGGAGCTATTAGACTGAGTTAGTATTTTAGTCATATCATGTTGACGCAGACAATTCATTGTATCAGGGCAAAAATTAACATAATATTGCTTCATCATAACGCTGTCTTTCCTGTGTGTATGTTTTTTCCATGGTAGCGTTGATAAAAAGAACAACATACATTACTTGATCAAATGGAGAGATCTGCCCTACGACCAGTCAACCTGGGAGAGCGAAGACATGGACATCCCAGAGTATGACACCTACAAACAGACATACTGGAATCACAGGTATGCCGAGACGTAGAAAATGTCAGATAATATTTCTCTCATGGTTAAAAGAATGTGGTTGAAAATATGTTTGTGTCATTTTCTTTTAGAGAGTTGATGATGGGTGATGAGGGCAGACCTGTTAAGAAGCTGAAGAAGACAGTCAAAGTCAAGAAGGCAGAGCGTCCGCCTGCTAATCCAGTTGTAGATGTAAGCATTATCAAACTCTGAAGCAAAAAAAAAAAACACCAGCAAAAGTCATCCTGCCATATAAAGTTTTTTTAAATGGAGTAATTTATTATTAATACTAAAATGAAGCATCACTGTCAAGTCTTTTCCCCCGGCAGAATAAAAGTAGCTTGAATCAGGACAGGTGTCGAATTGATATTCCTCTTGCTTTCTTCCTTCCAGCCCACCATCAAGTTTGATCGGCAGCCCGACTACCTGGACAGCACAGGAGGCACTCTGCATCCCTACCAGCTGGAGGGGTTGAACTGGCTGAGGTTTTCTTGGGCTCAGGCCACAGACACAATCCTGGCTGATGAGATGGGTTTAGGAAAGACTGTTCAGACTGCTGTCTTCCTCTATTCATTGTACAAGGAGGTACGAACAATATATGTGACTGTCTCGCAAGAATCTTGAGAATTTATTTGTGTCACCCTGTCGTGATGCTGTTTTGTCCAGTCTGCCCTCCCCTGTCAATCAATGTTAGTGGGCAGGGTGTCAGACGTGTGACGCACAGTAACTCTGCCCATGAAAGGGGATGAGCTCCAAGGAAAGAACTCTATCCTAAAGGCAGGGCAAGACAAATACAGTTGTTTACGTTGTTTATCGGATATATGTGAAGGAGAAGCAAATTGTAAAACGCTTTCAGGGCTCAGAATACCATGTTGAAATTTGTAGGAATGTGGAATATTGGATTTTTTGCCAATATCTGATATACTGATTCCTATATCGATATATCCACTTTTTTCCCTTCCTAAATTTAGTTATCGTCAAGTCTCCTCTGTAGTGGAATTAATATCATATTATTTTATATTCATTCATTGTACAAAGTAAGAAAAAGCACGACATTGATAGTTCATTTTAAAGCCAACATCGACCGATACAGAACTAATATTATTGTGCATCCCTAAAAATATGAACTGTGTATGTAATTCTCAGCTCTACATGCAGCAGTGCAAGTAATTTGGTGCAGGAAATATGTCGTGCAGGACTGTTAACTCTCATGCATTGACCATGAGACTCATGCAGTTGACACATACTCCCACATCACATGTCCATTTTCCCACGCAGAGAAAACACATTTATAACAGTGTAAAGCTCAAGCCGGATACTGCTTAGGTTTTGAAACATATAAATTCCTGTCATGTACTGGTACTTGTAGCAGCCAAAAAGGACAGAGAAAAGTGCATTACAGCAATAATTTATTACGCAACATATTTAGTCAGTCCTTATATGATAAAAAAAAAAAAAAACTTTTCCATATTAGAGTTGCTCAAAATGTTCCCCAACCATGTAGAGTTTAAAGTTTGACTGCACATAACTGCTCTGGGAAAGTCAGCTCAAATGAAATTGTAACACATTGAAAATGACCACATTTTTAAACTCGCACATCAATGAGTAAACATTTTCCTTCGGAGGTTAAGAAAAAAATTTCAATTTAATCTTGTTCAGGATGACCCTGAACATGACCATGCAAACTTTGAGGGTTTTTACTGTACAGAAAATCAAAGAAAAGTCATCTCAAAGTACATTCCAACTCTGCAATGGTTTCCTCATATTTGAACTGTCATAAAATGAAAATGTTGCAGCAGTCGAGGTTTGAATTCTTTTGGTCGGATCAGGCTGTGGTGGAAGTGCCAAGTATGGAAAAATACATGAAATTGTGCAGTTAAAAAAGCCCTGACTTTGCATCTATATAATGCACCTATTTCATAATAATTGTACAACATCTTCACATGTTAAAATTTTCTTTGTCTTCCTGGGTACAGGGTCACTCCAAAGGTCCCTTCCTGGTTAGTGCTCCACTGTCCACCATCATTAACTGGGAGAGAGAGTTTGAGATGTGGGCCCCTGACATGTACGTGGTGACCTACGTCGGTGACAAAGACAGCAGGGCTGTCATCAGAGAGAACGAGTTCTCCTTTGAGGGAAACGCCATCCGAGGTGGGAAAAAGGCATCCAAGATGAAGGTAAGGACAACAGCAGAAAAAAGGACAACAGTGATGATACCAAATAAGAATATTATACCAAGTTCAACCACCAGTTTTAGTTTGTGGCACAGGATTACCAGTGGAAACAACTGCTTGCAGCCATAGTAATTGTGTTTCTACGTATTTCCCTGTTTGGCAGGTTAACTAATGTCCTCCTCTCTCTGTGCTTTACAGAAAGACTCAACAGTGAAGTTTCACGTCCTGCTGACATCCTATGAGTTGATTACTATTGACCAGGCTGTGCTGGGCTCTATTGAATGGGCCTGTCTGGTTGTGGACGAGGCTCACAGGCTGAAAAACAACCAGTCCAAGGTGATAATATAATACTTTGTAGAGGCTTTGTTTAATTCTGTGTTTCTGAACATCAAAAAGTAGTTTAATGCCTAAAATCTAATCTTTTTTCTTTCTTCCTGCCTGCTGTTAGTTCTTCCGAGTGTTGAACAACTATCCACTGCAACACAAACTGCTGCTAACCGGCACTCCTCTTCAGAACAACCTGGAGGAGCTCTTCCACCTGCTGAACTTCTTGACACCGGAGAGATTCAAGTCAGTAGCCCCGCATCCGGCCAGAGCGTGTGTGGCTGTATTGCAGCTACAAAGAGGACAGCCACTTTTCACCCTATCTTCATGAATTTTCCTTTTCGCTTTGTCTTTGTAGCAACCTGGAAGGGTTCCTGGAGGAGTTTGCAGACATTGCCAAAGAGGACCAGATCAAGAAGCTCCATGACATGCTGGGACCACACATGCTCAGGAGGCTGAAGGCCGATGTTTTCAAACACATGCCTTCAAAGACTGAGCTCATTGTTAGAGTGGAGCTGAGCCCCATGCAGAAGTAAGACCCTCTCTACACAGATAGTCTTTAAATATTTGATATTTTTACCTGAAGTTTTGGCCTCTTTCAAACTGAGTTTTAGGTCACTTAAAGGAGATTTTTGAAAATGCCTTCTAAGATGCAGCTTTTTCAAAACTCAGGCTACTTTGGATTCATGTGGGTGTGTAAAAAGTGTTTGGGGAGCGATGATGTCATCTTTGCACATTGGTGAACTACTGGTTTGCTTATGTTTTGTTAACACTGCTTGGATTGTTGTTGATGAGGTGTGGAAGCGAATTTTTTATGTCCAGAGCAGCTTGTATCTTTGAGTGACCGGATTGTCCTCAATTTGAAGAGGAATGACAGTGAGAAGATCTCCAGTTGGTGTTTTGAAAAAGATAGCATTAGCCTGTACACGTTGCTATGTTAGCGACCAGGGGAGACTGCAGAAGACAGCTATATGGGCACTGTCAGAAGTCTGTTTTGCGTTCTAGTGTGGATTGAGTTACTTTGTAAAACAAAGGTCGAGTGGACAGAATTTTATTTTAAATGGAGGGGGAAAATATCAGTTCAAAAAAATATCTGTTTACGTGTATACAGGCCCTACATTAGGACAAGATGTGCAGAAGGTCTGTAGAGTATGAAGTCTGAATTCTGAACAGTGTACAGTATATTTTCCTTTTCCTCATCTCTGAAGTCTATTTTCTTGTTACCTTTTTCTTTGTTGTAACAAAGGAAATACTACAAGTTCATCCTGACACGTAACTTTGAGGCCCTGAACACTCGCGGAGGAGGAAACCAAGTCTCTCTGCTCAACGTGGTGATGGACCTGAAAAAGTGCTGCAATCACCCCTACCTCTTTCCTGCAGCCGCCACGGTACGACCCCAGTCTTTTTACAATTATATGGGAACAAACTGTTTGTTTCTGGGTTGTAGCATGGATCTGTCTCCATGTATTAAAAAATGTTAAATGCAGTCAGTCATTCTGATTTCTCACTCTGATTGTAGGAGGCTCCAAAACTTCCAAATGGCATGTATGAGGGTAATGCTCTGACCAAGTCTTCAGGAAAGCTGATGCTGCTTCAGAAGATGATGAGGAAGCTGAAGGAGGGAGGCCACAGGGTGCTGGTCTTCTCCCAGATGACCAAAATGCTGGACCTGCTTGAGGACTTCCTGGAGAACGAGGGATACAAATATGAGAGAATTGACGGAGGAGTTACGGGCAACTTGAGACAGGAGGCCATCGACCGCTTTAATGGTGAGCCATATATTGTGTTGCCTAAAATAGCTGCTATGGTTTGCTATCGGAGTGCTAATTTTCTTTCTCTCTATATTGTTTATCCCAACAGCTCCTGGTGCTCCCCAGTTTGCTTTCCTCCTCTCTACCAGAGCTGGTGGATTGGGCATTAATCTTGCCTCTGCTGACACCGTCATCATCTATGACTCTGACTGGAACCCCCACAATGACATCCAGGTATGCAAACCACAGGTGTTAACGTCAAATCCATGTCAGCTTGTTTGTTTGTTTGTTTGTTTGGACGATTACGCCATTTGTTTTGTGTGTGTGTACTTCGTAGGCGTTCAGCAGAGCTCACCGTATTGGCCAGAACAGGAAAGTGATGATTTATCGCTTCGTCACCAAAGCCTCTGTGGAGGAGAGGATTACACAGGTCTGTGAAAAGGAACGCTACAAAGAAATTGCACATACTTCTAATCAACCGTGTGAGGATTCTGTGATCGACTGCTCACCGCATGTTTTGTCCTCCACCTACCTCCCTCGACCAGGTGGCAAAGAAGAAGATGATGCTGACTCATCTGGTGGTGCGACCTGGTCTCGGCTCCAAGACAGGTTCCATGTCCAAGCAGGAGCTCGATGACATTCTCAAGTTTGGAACTGAGGAGTTGTTTAAAGATGAAATCGGAGAGGGTGAGTTGACTTTAACCCCCTGATATGATTTGCTTTCAATTTTAAGATCATGATTCAGTTCGATTTTTGATTTAAACTTTTTTTTTTTTTCAGCACTAACCGCTGTCACATTGTTAGTCTATTGTGTCTTGATTAGTAAAGATCGACAAATCATGGGTTTGATGCTCTGACAACTGCCACCTTCATTTTCAGATTCTTCTTTAAAAAGATTGGCTACATGTGATATAGCCGTCATGTGGAATGTACCACACTAAGGCTATATCGTCAAAGTTAAATAAGTTATTTAAAATGTTATAAATAACAGTATCTTATTTCACCAGTAAATTGGAAACAAAAAGAAGAGCCACTAGATGGCAGAAGGGACCTTTACAACACCAGGCTTCCTCCACCGGGTCCTGGTGGCAGTAGTAGTGGTAGCCGTCGTTTTGCTTAGGGACTTTATATAAAGATGGACAACATGCCTGCACTTCCTTCCACTGTACAAAAATGAAGCCAAAATGTCCCTGATCTGGCTGCTGCCATCTTGCGTTGGTGACGTCATTTGGGGCCAGAGTCTGCGCAGTAGCGATCTCTGTGGTTTTGAGTTCCCACCATCCAACCATTGCAAGCAGCATCACTGATGGGCACACACAGCTGTCAATCTTGATGTCAAACCCCCTTTTTTGGCATCAAATAACTAATTAAAACCAAACTTGAACACTTGAAAATACATCAGGGTGATAAGAACTAGCTAAAATGACGTAAAAAAACAGTAATGTAGTTTTTGCTTTCTTTTTATTTCTACTTATTTTGCTTTCCAGGGGACAACAAAGAAGATGACAGCAGTGTGATCCACTATGATGACCAGGCCATTGACCGCTTGCTGGACAGGAACCAGGACGCTACAGATGACACTGAGCTCCAGAGCATGAATGAATACCTCAGCTCCTTTAAAGTGGCCCAGTATGTGGTCAAAGATGAAGACGATGAGGTGCGTGTATGAATACGTAACTTAAAGGAATACTTCATCCCATATATGACCATTTGTGTATCAACCAGTGTTTCGCTGAATTTGTGAAGAAAACTTTTTCCCATGCCTCTGTTGACTGAAGAATCCAAAATCGAGAGAATTGTATTCTTAGTATATGTGTTTATCACTCTGTTCTTGCGCCAGGAGGAGGAGGTGGAAAGGGAGGTAATCAAGCAGGAGGAAAGTGTTGATCCTGACTACTGGGAGAAGCTGCTGCGTCACCACTATGAGCAGCAGCAGGAAGACCTCGCCCGAAATCTGGGCAAAGGCAAAAGAACTCGAAAGCCAGTCAACTACAATGACGGCTCCCAGGAGGACCGAGGTATAAGACAGGGTACAGAACAATATATAATGCAACCTCTTCTTGTGTGTGAGTGCTGTGCAGTGCTGTTGGTGGTGTTGGTGAAAGACTCAGTGAGTGCGTAGCATCAGGTTTTATGTTATTGGCATCATTAGATTGGGTCTAGAAACAGTTAGTTGTGTGTTATTAAGAAATTGATATTTTACTTTTCCTCAGATCAAGCATGTTCAAAACAAATCGTTTGAATCCTTATAAAGGAACAAAGTTCCCCTCAAAGCTGGAACACAGAGTGACGTATAAAGAGCTGTTTGTACTTCTCCTGAGTGCAGTTATCTAGCTAACTTTATTACCCAGCAGTTTCTCCCTTCATCAGTTAATCAAACTTTATTTTTATAGCACCTTTCATACAGGTTAGTGCAGCTCAAAATGCCTCACAGATGGCAGACAAGCTGATATTAAGGCCTTGTCCACATGTACACGGGTATATTTGAAAACGTAGCTTTTTCAATGTGTTTTGGACTTTAGTCCACACACAGATTGCATTTTAAGTTACTGAAAACTGACTTTTTGTTAAACTCCTTTCAAGATGTTCAGAAACTCTATTTTCAAAGACGTTTTTGATTTTCAATGTCAGGGTGTGCGCCATTGTCTCTTTTGTGAGGTGTCACTAATGAGGCAACATTTGTGCTGGCTCTAACCTTGCTAACAGGACTTTTTATGTTGACACATGAATGTACAGTTATTCTGACTTTATAGTGAGGAACAGAGGCGTCAGAATGTGCTGCGGAGGTCAATGCTCCTGATTGGCCGGCGTCATTTTCTTTGTTGCTTGGTTTTTGGGTTACAGTTATATCACTGCCTATTTTGTTTGGCATGTCCTTGACAGCGTTTCAGTTATGTTTTGGATGGAGATTTTTTTTATATATATATATATATATGTGTGTGTGTGTGTGTGTGTATATATATATACATATATATATATATATATATATATATATATATATATATATATATATATATATATATATATATACATACATACATACATATATATAATTGTGTGTGTGGACAGGATTTTTTTTTTTTTTTTTGTTGTGAACGAAGGGGGGAAATAATACCTGTGTCCATGTGGACTAAACCTAAGACAGAACAAGTGTAGACTGTAAAAACAACAAAAAAGAAAAAATTATTTAATATTATGTAATATTATAAAATGAATTTAAAATGATTTTAAAAACTGTAACAGTATAGGTAGTAAAACAAAGTGAAATAATACAAAATTAAAGAACCAGATTAAATAGATTAAAAGGACAAAGCGAGTATAAAAGTGATGACAATAAAATAGAATTAAAGGCTACAATAATATAACTTACAGAATAATAATAACAACAACAATACTACTACTAATAATAATAGTTATAATAGGTAAATACAAGCAATACTAAAAACTAGATAATGAAGATTAAAAAAAGATTAAAATTAGACAAAACAGAGATAAATAGAGGGATAAAAATGTTTAATAATTTGGGATGCATATGAGACTAATAATTATGGAACTGTAAAAAAACAATTTTAAAAGCTATAATTTCAGTAATAGCAGTTAATCATTAATATTACTGTATTGCTGTACAGTAATAATCATAAAACAACAACATAAAATGTAATATCATTTTACAACATAAATACAATAAAGCAAGTGAATAAAATAATGTAAATAATAATTTAGATTTAAAAGCCTGGCTAAATAGGTAGGATTCCCCATCCCCCCGATTGAGTCTTATTTGAACAAAGCCTTTACAGGATTACAAGGACAGATGCAGCAGACGTGTCAATACTCTAGTAAGCTATTAGATTTAAAGGGATTTAAGAAGATTTTATTTAAGTTTATTTAATATGTAAGTACAATCATGTGAAATACTTCCAGCTGTGAGGCTTCACTAAGGAAACGGTAAAATAGTGAATATAAAAACATAAAATAAAATAAAAGAAGCAATAAAAAACAGATGCATATTTAAAAGAAAAACATGCAAGGCAAAAGGCAAATATAAACATGGTAGATAAAGAGGTAATAAGTGATCAAACCTTACCATGAAAAGAAATTGACAGAAAAATGTATTTATAGAACCTGAGAAGCAGTCGCTCCCCCTCTTGGCTAAACGCCTGGCTGACAGTTACTAAATGGGGCTGCAGCTCCTTTTTTGTTTTCTCCTTCTTGAACATTTCTGTCTGTGCTCCCTTTAGACTGGCAGGAGGATCAGTCCGATAACCAGTCAGATTACTCTGTGGCCTCGGAGGAGGGCGACGAGGACTTTGATGAACGTAGTGAAGGTAAGGCTTACTGTTTAGATCACTGCTGTTAAGAAAAGAGGTGTGTGTGTGTGGTGTGTGTGTGATATGGTGGTAGATTAACTGTGAAGCCACCAAATATTAATGTGAAGTTATACAGAATTTCTTTGTTTTAAGTTTTTACATGAGTCTAACATTGGGTCCCAGTAATGCTTGAGACACTGAGGTTCTTTCACCCACTAACATCCTTCAAACCGCCTCTACAGGTGTGTATACAGATTCAGACGACAGCTATGATATCTTCATTGACAACCTCTACATGTCACGTAACCACCCGTGCCACTGTGTCTTCTGCTCTGAGCGCACAGAGGAAAAACAAGACAGAAAGAGAAAGAGACAGGAAGAAAAGAGAAGGAGGAAAGGAAATAAACAGGCAAAAAAAATTAAAATCAATGGTTTCTCGGCCAGCAACTGTTAACATGCACTTTAAAGAGATTGTTAGTGTTCAAGTTTTTTTAAAAATGCACTTAAAAGGGTTTGTTTAAAAGGAACTTGTTTCAGATCAAATTGTTCCCTATAAGATGATATGAATGTTATTTATTTGGTAGTTCATTTTGACTGTACGTGTTTTATATTTATTGTATTTTTTTATTTTATTTGATTATGGCTCTGTTCCTTGAAATGCATTAAATAAAGTACCTCAACACTGCTTTCAGTTGTAAATGTTCTGAAAGCCATAATAAGAAGCATTTAATGTAAAGGAGCTGAGAGGTTGAGAGGAGGGAGAGCTTCAGCAGGATCAGAGTGTGACGTGACGTAAGTGGAGCATCTCTAGGACGTTAAGAACACACACGATGATCACATCAAATTCAGTTTGAGTTTTGACTTCATGGCCTCGGTGAAACTTTATTGACTGGAATGAATCTCAGATAAATGAACTGTGTTCATTTCCTTGTAGCGAACGCCCGCAGACCAAACCGCAAAGGGCTGAGGAACGATCGGGACAAACCTCTGCCTCCGCTGCTGGCTAGAGTGGGCGGTAACATCGAGGTGAGTTCCTGCAGAGATGGTGATAAATCCCTTGAGATTGACTTCCTGTTGAATTTGTGTTTTTAAAATTTTAAACATCTTATCCTGTTTTATCATCTGTCAGGTTTTGGGCTTCAATGCACGGCAGAGAAAGGCTTTCCTGAATGCTGTGATGCGTTATGGGATGCCTCCCCAGGACGCTTTCACCAACCAGTGGCTGGTCAGGGACCTCCGCGGGAAGTCTGAGAAAGAATTCAAGTGAGTGTCAATGTGACGTTTTTCTGCTTGACCTTAAACAGGAAGCGCCAAATATTGAACCAATAAATTAGTGCTATTGGTCACCCTTTAAATCCTTGGTGGGTTTTACAAATATTTAATCAATGAACAGTAGTTAAAAGAGCTTATGATTAACCATCGTTCTGCACAACCTCTTAGCTCCACCCTGTAGCGACAGTGACAAAGCGATTTTGTGTGCTGGTAGTTTGAATAAGTACAGTGGTTTCTTTACTTAAGTAACACTCTATGAAGGCTAATGTTAGCAATCACCACCAACCCACTATGCTCCTGGTGCTGGAGTTGGTGCTGGCTGAATTTGAGTTGTGACAGTCACTACTGTTGGTCCATCACCAGAGCCTCTGCCCTCTCTCCTCCCGACTAATAGTTTCCGTGCAGCAGGGAGTGAAGCGGAGGAATCGCTGGGTGCACAAGCTAATTCTTATTTGTCTCATTAGCTATAATAACCTTTGTGACCTAAGTTGATAATGATTTAAGGTATTGCACCTGCAGCCTCAGATGCAACCATTCTAATCAATGATGGACATGCATATTGACATTTGCTGGTTAAAAACCCCGTAACTCCATTTGAGCTTGACTTTGGTAAAATATAATGACATATGCAAGTATTTGACCATAAGTAAAGATGCAGTAACAAGTTTTTCGGGCAAGGGTTTTATGCCTTTAATAGATGGGACAGACCAAGCGTGGAAGAGGGAGAGTGAGGGGATGACATGCAGCAAATGGCCACAGGCTGGAATCAAACCCACAGCTGCTGGGATAAGGACAGTGTCTATGTAAATGGGTTGCCTGATTTACCCACTGATCTACTGGGCGTTCCATGCAATACCAGCTTTGATGGAGCAGTGTTCAGCTTTTTCAAAAACACAGTTTTTTGCACTTCCTGAAAAGTAGCGGTTTTGACATACGAGGTTTCTGCCCAAAAGTGACCATATATTTTTGGCAGGGCTGAATTTCTTCAAATTCAAATTTGGCTCAAACGTTCACATGGACACAACAATGAACTGATTAGATTTCAGTGGTCAAAGGTCAAGGTCATTGTGACCTCATCTGTCTCATTCTCGTAAACGTGATATGTCAAGGACACCTGAAGGGAATTACTTTAAATTTGACACAAACGTCCACTTGGACTGAAGAATAAACTGACCAGAATTTTGTGGTCGAAGATTAAAGGTCAAGGTCAGTGTGACCTCACAAAATTTGGTTTGGGCCATAACTCAAGAATTCATAGGCTAATTATAACAAAACTTCACACAAATGTGTAATAAGATAAAATAATGAAGTGATGACATTTTGTATCCTAAAGGTCAAAGGTCAGCTTCACTGTGACATCACAATGTTGCATAAAACACTTTTCTGGCCACTACTCAACATCGTATCTCAGGAACAGAAGGTCAGATACTTACTTGCTGACACTCACCTTGGGCGTCCACCTTGAAATCGTACTGATTGTATAGCTCTTATGTGCTGTCGCGGGGAAGATATATGAAGTGTGTGAAGCAGCCTTGTTTTCGCAGACATGGATGTAAACTGTAAAAGAAACTTGACCTGTGCGCAGAAGCATACAACCACAGGGCGGTCATTTTTGTTTTTTTTTTTAAGGGTGATGACCTCTATTGAGATTTTCGTTTGAAGCTTTGATTTTTAAAAACATGTCGCTTGGTACAACCCTAGTTTTTGGTGTTGACCAACATATGTCTGTAACATGAAATTAAAAGCGCAGACTTCTTCTATGACTCGTGTGTAGACAACGTTTGAGAACTGTGGCGGTCTTTTTGAATGAAAAAAAAAAAGGTTTAATTCAAAATGTTTATATAGAAGTATTGCTGTGTATAGAGGCCAAATCTCAGGTGTTGGCGATATAATCAAAACATTTCAAACAAAACCTACCACCAAGTTGTGTTCCACCTCACTTGGCAGGGCTGTCTGCACTGTAAGCATGACTGTGGTATATTCATCATTCTGTTCGATGTGCAGTGTTTCCTTTGTGCATTTTTCTGAAATGTGTGAAATCGACATTTCCTCCACCTTCTTCACACATGCTGCAGGGCCTATGTGTCTCTGTTCATGCGTCACCTTTGTGAGCCGGGGGCTGATGGAGCTGAGACCTTCGCAGATGGCGTCCCACGTGAGGGTCTGTCGAGGCAACACGTGCTCACCCGTATTGGTGTGATGTCACTCATAAGGAAAAAGGTATGGTTCACCAGTTAGAGGAAAAACTAGGAAGGTACATTTTAAGCAGTTAATTCAACTGATAGTGGAGTGTCTTAGAAAAAGAGAGAGATGACTGGTTGGTCTGTAGACACAAACATAGATCAAAACTATGTGATGGGTGCTCATGGAAAACAGGAGTATGTTAACTGTGGATTATTGGTTAATCATTAATAATTTTTCCCATTTGAAAACAGTTTTAACCACTGACATGATGTATGTTTAATGCAAAATTAGAGCGGGCCACATTAGAGGTCAAAAGAATAGATACAGTACACGCAGAGTTACTTGAATGATAAACTAAATAACACAAAATAATGACTTTATTTAAAATTGTGGAGCTCCCATCTCTCTTATTAACAACTGGCCCAATAAAATCCAAAGTTTTACATGCAGCAAAGAGCTGCACAACTCTCTGTGACAGTAAGCTCACCTGTGGAGGAAAATAGATGGTATGTTAATCCAGATGGGGAAAAGTGGATCTGTCCAGTGTGCTGTAAACGAAATAGAAAATAAGTTCTGTGTGGTTTTCTACTGTTCTTTTTATTGTGAACTATTTTTATCTTATGAACTTTGTTCCATAAGATAAAAATATGAAAAATATGAATTTTGTAAATATGGAAGATGCACAAAGACTGACATGGCTGTTCACGTATGAAACATATAAATTAACCAGTTATCTGGAGGGAGCCTGGCAGCAGAGATGAAAACTCTTTATTGAGATAATCTGTAGATATTTGGTAGCTCCTTATGTGAACCGCCTATTTGAGATTTTGTATGTACATGTACATAAATTAATGATGGTTTGTAAACCTATGTGAGATCGGCCACATGTTTGCCATGAAAGAAAAAAAATGAATAAATGGATGGACGAATGACTGAATGAAGAGTCATGTGTCGGTTAACAGGTGCAGGAGTTTGAGCATGTGAACGGTCAGTGGTCGATGCCCTGGATGGCCGAGCTGGAGGAGAACAAAAGGGCTGCAGCTTTGGCTGCAGGTGAAGACCCAAAGACTCCATCTACTGGGACCCCTGCAGACACACAGCCCAACACTCCTGTCCCAGGTACACACACACAATCTTTATACTACTACTGGAATATTAACATAAATTTAAATTAATAATCTATATGATTTCTTACAATATAGATGTTCATTTCATGATGCACACACTGTAGTTAGCCTTTTCTTTTGCAATAAGAACCATCACAGACTCATATACTGTATGTCGTAACACTGGCCTTACGATGGTCCTTTGACAAATGGCATGCATTTCCATTTCCTCTTAATCTCAGCAGCACGTGCTTTACTTCAGCTTTTACCCTGACTGAACTGTAAAATGAATTCTAACTAAATGTTAAAACTAAAGTCATTACTGTGAAATAACCCTGGAAATTGTGAAGCAATTGTTGTTCTCTGTGATGCACCGAAAAGTATTCTGCCGTCATTTAGTCTCTGTTCAGGCTCATATACAGTTATCTCTTGACTGTCAGTGTATACCCTGACACCCTCTTGTGGATACAACCAGAATAACATTAAACAAGAAAAACTTGGCCACTTGACATTTATTTTTTGGCTTATTCAACCGTCACTCTTCAAAAATGTAATAAATTTTTTAACAGAGACAAGATAAAATGCACTCTTTGCCTACCTGTTGTTAACATGTGAGTTGTGTTTCTTGTCAGAGGATTTATCTAAATCAGAGGACAAGGAAGACATGAAGAAGGAGGGTGAGGATGGCAAAGGAACCAAGAAGGCCGATGATCCGGAGGTGAATTTTTATCCACATCACCCATTTTTATTGTCAGTGCAGTTTAATAAACTTTAAGCAGCAATATTAACCCGCTGCCTCTTTACTAGATTATTGAAATCCCAGACGAGTCTGAAAAATCCCCCGTCCTGGAGAAGAAAGACGAAGAGGTAGAGTCCGCTGCAGGGAAGGAGGAGAAAGAGAAGGAGACAGGAAATGGAGATGAAGGCAAGGAGAAGGAGGCTGAAGACATGAGCAAGGAGAAGGAAGAGAAGGACAAGACTTTAGAGACGGAGAAGGACACTCCTGCTGAGGTCAAGGGTGAAGGCTCGGACGGCAAGACGGATTCAGATGAGGACAAATCCAAAGGTGAGGCGGGTTTTTGAACTCCTCTCCATTGTGTTTCATTTTATTTCCTTTTCTGTGATTTTAACTTGTGCTTCTCTTGTTTCAGCTGAGGAGGGAAAAGATGAGAAGATGGACACAAGTCCGCAAACAGAGGAGAAGAAAGGTACGCCTCTCCCCGCCCACTGAGCAGCAGCTCTAACTTGTACCTCAATAAATTAGCAAAATAAAATGACAAAAATTGACAAAGGTGCTGCTGCAGGCAACTGGTAAATTATTCTGTGTTCTGAATGTTGGTGACATTCTTATGTAAACAAACACGGCCATAAACACAAAGGCAATGTTGCGGTCATGTCCATATATTTTTCCATAAGTCAATAACTTAGTTATCATGACAGGCCTCCCTGTAGCCGCTGTATTCATCTAGTTGCCCAACCCAAGTCTCTATAATGAGAAGGTGTCTTGAGTTTTAAACTTTGTCGCTGTTGTTTTCTCACAGAGCAAAAAGAGGAGAAGGATGCTGTGAAACCAGACGAGACTGGCAAACTGCAGAATGGAGAGAACACCAAAGAAGGAACAACAGCTGCGCCGGTGGTTAACGTCAGTGAAGAGAAGAAAAAAGCCACCAAGCAGAGGTTCATGTTCAACATCGCTGATGGAGGATTCACAGGTGGACACACACACACACACACACACACACACACACACACACTTTTTCTCTCTCCCCTTTATTTATTTTCTGTCTTTTGACCTTTGTGCCCTCGTTCCCAGAGCTCCACTCTCTGTGGCAGAATGAAGAGAGGGCAGCCACCGTCACCAAGAAGACCTTTGAGATTTGGCACCGTCGCCATGACTACTGGCTGCTGGCTGGAATCATACAGTATCCTTTCAGTGGACCATTTTTGTTAAATTCACATGGGGATTGTTGGCTTCCCATCACATCAGAGCTGAAATGAGTAGCTGCAACTAGTCAATCATCAGAAAATTAATAAGCAGCTGTTGCAGCTACTGTTTTGAAAAACTGGCTCTGACCTTTTAAATATGAAATTGTGGTTTCAGTTTACTATATTTGGCTTTCTCCAGACAAAATGAGCAATTTGATGGTGACATCTTGGGCTTTGGGAAGTTGTGATTGTTGAATTTTTCACTATTTTCTGATATTTTATTAAACAGACAATCCATTATTTGGAAGACAAAGGATTCTTCAGATTAACCATTAATTCAGATAATCATTAGCTGCCGCTTTGTACCACATCACTGCATTCAAGATGGTAGGAAACTATGGCTGCTAATACAAAGCACACCAAGACCATGCTGCATTCTGAGGCCTTTGTTTTTCTTTTATGGTTTTCTGTTATGACAGTGAGGTGTTTGTGTGGATTAAGAATTATTTAGGGGCCTATTAATCCATTCAAAATGTACTGGATCAGGTATTCAAGCTAGGTTTAACAGAGAAGGACCTTTGCAAAACAAGTTGCCTGAGTTCCAAAATCTGAAGTTATCTGTGCATGATGAACAGCAGTTATTGAGAACAAAATTAGCACAGGATAATATGACGCTCAAAAGACAATAATGTTGTTACACTTGACCTCGGCGTCTCTCAGACACGGCTACGCTCGGTGGCAGGATGTGCAGAACGATGTGAGGTTTGCCATCCTCAATGAGCCCTTCAAAGGGGAGATGAGCAGAGGAAACTTCCTGGAGATCAAAAACAAGTTTCTGGCCCGCAGGTTCAAGGTGAGCACAGCATGCTCTCTAGTCTTACATGTTTCCCCTCTGTGTGTGTGTCTGTCTATGCTTGTATCATATCTCACTGGACATGTCGTCTCTCTTTGTTTCCTGCACAGTTATTGGAGCAGGCGTTGGTGATCGAGGAGCAGTTGCGCAGGGCGGCTTACTTGAACATGACAGAGGACCCGGCCCACCCCTCCATGGCCCTCAACACTCGCTTCAGTGAGGTGGAGTGTCTCGCCGAGTCCCACCAGCACCTCAGCAAAGAGTCGATGTCTGGAAACAAGCCAGCCAATGCAGTTCTGCATAAAGGTAAATGATCAAAACAGAGATGGGTACAGTGTGGACAACTGTTTTAATGATTGACTTGTTTTAGTTATTTATTTTTTTCAAACAAAAAGCCAAACATTTGCTGGTTTCGTGCTTTTTAAATATGAGAATTTGACGCTTTTCTGTGTCATATGTAATTATAAACTGAACAGCTTTGGATTTTGAGGAGGACATCACCTTTGGCTCTCTACACAGGGCATGCTTCACTGTTTTCTGACTTTTAATGACAAACTAATTAATGGAGAAAGTAATTGGCAGATTAATCAATAACGAAAATAATCATTAGTTGCAGTTACAACTGCCATGCAACTCACCTACAAACTCACAGATTCATAAAGTCAAATGTAGTAGAGCTATTGCTATGAAAAAACAGCAGATCTTGGCAGTAGAATTGTTTAAAATATTCTATATATACTGTCACCTCACACAATAAATTATTTGTGTCTAAGAAAACACTTTTTTATTACGTAAGAAGCTTCAGAGTAAAAGGAGCTTGTGTGAGAGAGAAGTGTTGATCGTCATTGTGATAGTATCAGCAGTAGGGAAAAGGGAACTATTATGTCAACACAAAAATTTGAATTTCTAGGCTCTAATTATAGCAGCTAACATGACCAGCAACAAATATCAGGTGCAATATTGTGGGCAGCTTCCATAGTCGAACAAAGACAGCTTTTCATTACTTGTTTAGGTGATAACAATTGCAACCACTCAGTCATCAACCTCTGTGGTTGAAGAGATGATCACTCGCAAAATATGAGGGTTTGTTTTCTAGGCTGAAACCAAGGATTATTTTCCTTGACGATTAAGCTGCTTATTACTTTCTCATTTAATTAATTTATCCCTTTTTTTATCAGATTTTCAAGAAACAGTATCAGTATCATTTTACAAACATAAACTAGTAGACATAAAATAAAAATACAGGAACAATTATAAATAAATTAAACTACAATATAAAGATATGTTTCTAATGCACCAATTTTCAACTTCACCCCACCACACAGTCATCAGAAAGCAAGGTATGCAAGGCTTCATGCAAAGGAACATAGCAATCATTTCCAAATTCACTCAGCTGAGCCAGTGCACTTTCTTCATCTGTGTGTTCCAAGATAATTATTTTAAAAACAAACAAAAAAAAAAACACATGTTCTTTTAAATAGTTATTGTTTTCTCTTAATTGAATAGGTATGTTTTTCATGCAAACAGTTCCTTCAACAATTTACCAATACTTGGTCTGTTTACATTTTTCCACAATGTCAGTTAATAATTTGACCTATTAAAATGCCCATCATGTTATCCTAGAGCACCAAATCATAACTTTTGAGAAGCTGAAGTAGGGATGGGGATCGTGAAACCAGTTCTAGTGGAGAAAGTTTCCGAATCGCGGAAATCATATGCCTTTTTATCAGTGCTGGCATGTTTTTCTGACCGTTGCACATTACAAATGATGATGTCAAATTCATATCTACGCTGCTGGAAAACTTGTAACAAGAAGGAGTCATGGTAGAGAGGACGAAACAGTCCAAAGCGTGGCTTCATTTCACGAAGAAAAGTGACAACAGTGCTGCTTGTTATGTCTTTAAAACGATCATTTCAACTAAGGGTAGAAACACCCGCGGTATGCTGAAACATGTATCTTCTAAACATGGGCTTAAAGTTCAGAAATGCCACGTACTTGACACTGTAGGTATGAGTGCCACTGCTTCCCCACTGAGCAGCACATCCATTACTGAGGGAAGATATCATGTTTTAATAAAATTAGCACCTCACAGACGAGCTTTGAAGATTTTTCATTTGGTGAAGAAATGCTGCACAGAAATTCTGCTGGAGCCTCCAAATGTTTGGCTTTTCTTTTTTTGAAAATTAACTTAAAAGATTATCAAAACAGTTGCTAATTGATAACTGCTCGACAGAATAATAAAAGCAGTGGAGAAGGAGAGATGCTGTTTGGCTTTAGTAACTGCGGACAGTGACTGTCACATGTTTGACAAAATGGTCATTGTCAGTAGGAGTTGTATAATTTACAACCTTGTGGTTTACTGCTGTTAGCGTGCTAGTTCCCATAGTCAGTGTTTGCAGCACTAGCCATGCTATCTCCTGTCCCCTCCTGCATCAGTTACTACGTTTAACAGGTGAAACCTGGTCTGACTGCGTCATAATGCTAAAATGTGGTATTTTGAATCCTTGAATTTCACCAGACATAAACTGACTGAGAAACTACAGCAGTCCTTCAGTTAGATTGTCAGTGTGGCACTCATAGCTCATTTCTGTGTTGTATCTCCAGTTCTCAAACAGCTCGAGGAGCTGCTGAGCGACATGAAGGCTGATGTCACCCGTCTCCCGGCAACCATTGCCAGGATACCCCCTGTCGCCGTGCGGCTGCAAATGTCTGAGAGGAACATCCTCAGCCGGTTGGCCAGCCGGGGCCCCGACGTCCCCACACAGAACCAGTCACAGACCTCGCAGCAGATGCAGGTGCCCCGCTGACCAATCACCTCGCACATGTCACTCTCACTGACTGAGGCTAGTCGCCCTCACCTCACCGCCATGTAGCAGATGTCCTCCCTCCCCTACTTAACCACCATGTACAGCACAGTCAGGTTAGTCCTCCTCGTTCTGCACCCACAACCCATCTCCAGACTCAGAGGAGCATCAGCTACTGTATGCCGGACTTTGTTTTGAGAAGACTGGAACTGCAGATGTAGGATGGGAGGGAATGGAAATGAGTCTTTCTCCTTCACTGGGATTCTGATTTTAACTCCTGAAACCTGAACACTGTCGTCATGACTGAACTGCAGGCAGCTCCACCGACCTGTCCTGTTCTGTCTTTACAGCAGGGTCAAACATGTGTGTGTAACTATATGTAACATGAAGAAGAAGAAGCTAGACTGGAGAAAAAGCAGCATGCTTGGAGTATACTGGTGCTTTGTAGTAATTTTTGGATTATTGAACAATTCAAGGGATTTTATTGTGCTCATTTTCACCTTTAGAAAATTGTGAAACTTTTTTTTTTTAAAAAAAAAAAAAAAAAAAGTCGTTCAGCTATTAATGTCCTCACCTGTATGTGTGTATGTGTTGAGAGAGAGAGAGAGAGAGAGAGAGTGTGTGTGTTTCCTGTACGTATGTGTGTATAAAACCGGGCATATTATCGTGCACCTCTACTGCAGAAAGCTCCCGACGCTGAGAGACTGTTACTGTCACTTTTTCAATCAGTAGTCAGTCAGATCCGTTACCTCCTCTGCGTCCCTACCCTCCATCCCAAACCTCCACCCATCTCGTCAGGTGACTCGATCCAGGATCAGCTCTCTGTGCTCACGTCCCAACCAGCACCTCGACATTCCTAACTGCACCACAGATTTGCTCCCTGGAAACTCTCCCGTGTTCTCCCGAAATACGGACATGCAATAGCTCCACAGCTCTTAGGTACATGGGATGGTTTTGAGAACGAAGGCAATCTTAAGTTAATTTAATTTCTTACTGTATATTGTTATGTTGTTTTACATTATTGAATATTATTATGGTTACCACCTCGCTGTTTTTATCATTGCTGTTTGTTTTTATGAACTACAATAAAAAGTCAACAGTTTATCAAGGTTTTTGTTGATTTATAGGAAATTTTAATGTATTTGCCATGCTAGCAGCATGGCTGTAGGGATGGCGATGTCGGTCCGTTGGTCTACCACTTTGGTCAAGACTGAAATATCTCAACAACAACTGGACTGATTGTAAGGGTGGATGCTACTGACTTTGATGATCCTGTGACTGGTTTTGAGTACTACTGAATTTGGTGGTCTCATCGACAGCCATCATCAGGTGAAAATCTTGAGTTCATGACTAAATGACTGTCGAACTAACCACAGTCCCGTTAGTCTCAGCTGTACTTAGCATGCTAACATGCCAAATTAAGATGTTGGACATGGTAAACTTCATCAATGCTGCTCCAGTGTGTGATTTTCCACAGCATTGTGGCTACGCAGAATCAAAAGAGGCGTGACAGGTGTAACATCAGCTTAGGTCTACAGTGTGACATAACATCCGCATTGGCAGCACTTTCTGAACAGCAACAACAATGGCATTAACTCGACAGTAACAAATATTTACCGTCCCCAGCTGATCTGGTCCTCTGCTCGGAGGGTATGGAGCTCCCAGACCTCATTGTTTTCCGAATTTGCGGACATTTATGGCCACTGTTCTTCTTTGAGTTAGCTGCTAATTGCTAACAGCTACTTTTAAAATCTCCTGTGCCCATTTTCCTGTCCCATTGATTGTCTTGTTTATACAGACATTGGTTCAGTGCTGTTTCTAACTCGCATGGTGGATTAAAGGTGAGACCCCTATTCCGCAATCGTACCTTACATACAGCACAGCAAGGCGGCATAGCGGCGTGATATTCCTGCTGTGAATAGGCAGTGTAAAAGGGGCTATAAACTGTGGTGATGCCTGTCGCTTACAGTGGCCTGCCATTAATAATGCCTAACTTCGTAAAATGTGAGTGGTTGAGTTATATAAAAATTTAGCCCTCTACAGTTGTCATGGAGGATGAAATTAACTATAGAGACCAAAATCGTTTTCTGTACCAGGCTGTAAACATGTTTATTTCTGCTGTAGCGTTGGGCATTTTAGCGTAGGCGTCTGTGGGGATTGACTCAATTCTGGAGCCAGCCTCAAGTGGCCATTCAAGGAACTGCAGTTTTTGGCACTTCAGCATTGGCTTTATTTACAGCCCATGGAGGCTGCTGCAAGCACCACAGTGCCAACACAGCCTCACAGAGCTGCTAGCATAGCTGCAGACTGTTCTAGGTTAATGATAAGGTGACATTTAAAAACAAATAAAAGTGTCTTATCAGACTGTTTGGCCACCATTAGCTGCCAAAACAACTTCAATAATCATTAGCATAGAAAAAGGAGATGACTGTTGCTCTGTATAGTCTACTGTAGATCAAAAAATTTGTCAGATTAAATAGAAAGGCTATCCTGAAAGAAAATAAAACAACAATCATAGAAAGCACAAACTACAGAGTAAATTTGACCCCCAAATACCAAAAAACAGAAAGCAACTGGAGGAAGAAGCAACAAATATTAATTCAGTCAAATCTGAAGTGTAAAATCAAAAGTGTATCCACTGGGTTCTCCTGGTTTCAGTACACTCAGGGTGTGTCAGTTTTCTCATTTATCACCATAAACGTTGCAGTTAAGATAGTCAGGGCTACCTTAAGTTTTTTTTAAACCTGCTTTGGTTGGTTGCTTTTGTGCATCAGTCTAGAGATTCTTTAAACATAAGACCAAGACAAGGAGAAAAGCCTAAATACTTAAGTGAACATTTTAAGGAAATCTCAAAGAAGACTTAAGGGTGTTTTGTGCAACTGGTTTTATTTTAAAGAATCCTTAACTAGGACTTAAAGGAAAATCTTAACTTAAGATATTATGCGCAGCTGGCCCCAGGCCTTTATTATAAGGCTTCTAACTTATTATCCTCATTGGAAGCCCTGGTGCAGACTTACTCTCCTTGAAATATGTTCGTTTTCTTGACAATTTAAACACTATAAAAGGCTTTTTAATATTTCCTCTTTTTTTTCTATATGTTTAGAGTGCCTGGTTGCCCTTTCTGTCACTCGTTGGCACAGTTTCTTCAAGCATCTTGAGCTCTACAGGAGGAATCAGTGCCATTCTTCCACTTGATGTTTTATTGATGGTTATGGAGAGCGCTGTGTCAGACATTGGTCCTAATCTCTCCCATTGGTGTTCAACTGGAGTGAAAGCTTGTGACTGTGTGAAGGTCATGGCATATGATGCACATACACAGGTTTTACAACATACACAGTTTTGCTGTTTATGGAAGAGATCCTTTTGTGGCTGCTGATGCAAAGTCTAACTGTTCACACAAAACATGACAGGCACGAGGAGAAGTAATTTGCATGCAAACCTTGAAAGACAAGGTAGAATTTACATGGAGGCAAATGTTGATTTGGAAAATGAAAAAGCAGGAGAGCCTTTGCACACAGAAGTTGTGAGAGGACGGGCAGGGGAAGAAGGGGACAGGAACAGGCACATTTACTTCAGTAGATAGTTAGGTAATTAAGAAAATTAGAGTAAATTACAGGGCGGGAGGACTGGCTGTTCTGGTAATGAAGCCTGATTTCTTATCATGAGAGAGAGTAGGGGGCTAAACACGAGGAAGGCTGGCTGCAAGTGAACACAGAAAGTAGGGGAGCTAACCTGGACTGTCAATGTAACCTGACTCTGTGAGTTTTCCTGTGTTTGGAAGGAAGACACACTGAACGCCATCATAGACGACAACACAGAGGAAAGACTGGATTCAACCCATCACTTCCTGGTGCAGACAAGCCCAGACTGCCAGTGAGTCCATACTTCAAGAGTCGCTGCCATGTCTTGTAGGTGAGTGTTTTGTATTTTCTAGAGTAAAAAGTTTCTGTGATGCCTGTTTCAACTTTTTCACCTCTTGTCTCCATGTTTTTGTTAATGTTTCGGTCATTATTTGGTGTTACTCACTTTGCACTTGCAACTTAAGTGAAGAAAATTTTACTCATTTTCTATCATTCAAAGAAAACTAAGACTAGGAGTGTGTGTTAAAGATAAAATCCTCTGTCACATAATATGTCGTGTTAAATGGGATATTGCCATGTCGTGAAGGGCTGGATATTAATACTCAGTCTCTTTAAGGCAGGCTGTCCAAACTTTTTGGAATGATTGCCAGATAAGATAATGTGAAAACACCTGGGGGCAGCTCCTTTCTGCATCATATGGGTCATTTAAAAACAAAAACAACCACATATACACAAATGACTATTTAACCTAACTTAGTATTTATCATTCCACCGTTCCTAAAAGTGGCAGCCCTTGCTCTTTACGCTTCTTTACTGTGGCCATGTCTGCTACCCTGCCAGGAAATATCTAGTGTTAAGTCATTGTTCATTAGCGTGTTTATCGAATGACTATGAATACACATTAAGTCCACCTGTGTGGTTCCTGCTCCTACTCTGTCTACGAACTGTGCGATTTTCCTGCCATCATTAGGTGAATGAAAAAAATGCAAAGTGATTTTGCTTGATTAATCAATATTGTGTAATTATAAAGTATATTTTGAAAGACAAGCGGAGGACCATGTAAAAATGATCTGCAGGCCTCAGTTGGTCATCGGGCCTTACTTTGGACAGGTATTGACTGATATAACCCAGTATGAGGTAGTATCGAAACACCTTCAGTCACATGATAACTGCATTTGATCCTCTTTGTGCTGGGGGTCTGATCCCATCCCGACTCCCTGCTGGATCAGCAAACTTTCTTTCGCCTCCCTGGTTAGTATGAGGTACGAAGTGACACCTATCAACCAACATCAAACATCAAGCTTGACTCTGTCCTCAAACCGGCTAATAATGTTAGCCATGTGATGCTGACATTTAACCCTGTTACTGTGTGTGGCAGGTTCTTACAACTCCTTGGCACGGAGCTCACACTCCCACAGCAGCAGCTACAATCCATGCTCTCCAAGCGAGGTGTTGTGTCAAGTGTGGTTTACTTGAGGGAGATGGCAGTTCAGCGTGTCAAGATGTTCAAAAGTATGGCTATACTACAAGCTACCTCATTCACGCTATGGGTATCGAATGAAGTAGGCTACTCAGTTGTTACCAGTATGACTTTAAGGGTACTGGTATCATAATTATTTAAACAATACACAGCCCTGATATCATGATACACTACAATTTCTGAGGGTGCTTTATGGGCATGTTCAAGGTCAGTAATGTCGTGTTAATGTGTAACCAATGGGCAGGGGGTACCTTGCAGCAGCCACCAGGGTATGAATGTGGGTGTAACTGGGTGACTGTAGCATCAAGTGTCCAGTAGTAGTGTGACCTCTGAGTGGTCAGAAGCCTAGAAAGGTGCCGTACATATGCAAGTCCATTTACTCTTCCTGTTTTAGTTGTGCAATGGTTGACGCTCCTCCTTTGTGCCGTAAATTGAGCCTCAGTTTTCCCAGAAATCGTACTCAGCGGCAGATAGAGCTGCATAGTGAAAGCAAGCTTATAGGAAACCAATCTAAAACGCCAATGGTGGCATTATTCTATAGCTATTACACTGTGCAATCAGCATTTCCTTTATAATAATTCGTAAGCAAAAACCTTGTCTATTTCCTCTGTAACACTATTATGATATTTTTGAAGTTTAGACAGTGAAGGAAAGAAACAGACCAGCATTTACATTAATTCCTCTTCACACACATAATGCGATGCATTGCAAAAGTCTCATGAGTTGCGACACTCAAATGAATGACCAAATCTAGGAAATATCTTTGTTGTCACTCTGAGGCTGTGAGAAAAAAAAACAAGTGAGTGTCGTTTGCCACATTGCTGCGCTCGTCCTGCAGCCTGAGAAGTGGAGCTCTGTTGAGGGGAACAGAAGCCAAACTAACTGTTAAACAAGCCAATCTGTGAGGAGAGTAATGCAGACTGCAGTGGCGGGCGTTAACCACGATGAACGACACCTGCACTGCTATGCGTGTGTGTGTGTGTGTGTGTGTGTGTGTGTGTGTGTGGTGGGTGGAGCTACATATACTGCAGGCTCTACCACTTATTTTTAAGTTTTTACCCAAAGGTTAAACAGTGCTGTCACCTTTACATGTTTTAGTTGTACTTCTTCTTGCATATTTGCACTAACACTAAGAACAACACAGTTTACAGCCTAATGAGGAAAATGTTGTTTGACTTGGGAAGAGAATTGACCTTCTGTAGTTTCCATGAATTCAAATATGCCCTTTTGGACCTCTTGTAGGTCAGAACGATTTGCAAGTTAAATGTTGATTGTACCTGTTTGTTCCACAGGTTGTAAAATGTTGGGTCATGTGTTTGTGGCATGTGTTAAACAAGCCTTCCTCATGGTGCAGTATGTTTGTGTTGCATCTGGTGTCACTTTCAAGCCTCTGCATGCTCATTGTGGTATCAGGAGGAGAAAAGGAGAACACATGATTTAATATTATCTGCTTCATGCAAGTGTTCAGTTGTAGTTGTGGAGTTAGCGCCTTGGTAGTCTGATATTAAAACAAGTTCACAGTTGCAAATGGTTTACCAGCTGAAAGCAGCTCTCTCTCACACACACACACACACACACACACACACACGTATATATAGAGGGGGGAAGGTTGAACAGCAAATAAGGAAGTGTTCTGTGACTCTGACCTTTGTGTGTTATGCACACACACACTTGCTCATACACACCTGGAAGTAAAGAACTAACACACGGTGGTGGCAGCAGACAGGTGGGCAGGCAGAGGGGAAAAGCTTTTCAAATGTCTGACTGAGAGACAAGGTGTGGGTTTCTTCACAAAGGCACGCAAAGCTCAAACTTTACATTCGGTGGATTTTTTTTTTTATTCCTGTAACAGAGGTGGAATCACTGGACGGACACTCTCACTCATGATTCACCGCTGAATGGAACAGTTTCATCCTTTCTGCGTCGACACCTGCACTGAAAACTAAGCGAGGGAGCATCAAAGAGCAAGTTTCCAGAGTTTAAACCTACTCTGCTCTTAAATATGATGAGTTTTTGTTTTGGTCGTCTATAAAAAACAACAACAAAAAAAACACACGTCTCTATCTGTTGGAGGAATTCCGGCCTGTCAGCTATTTTGGTTCCTGTCTTGCTTTCACTATTTTGTGAAAGGAGATGTAAAAAGGAAGGAAGGGGAGTGCGAGTGAGAGAGAACGACACAGAGAGGAGGGGAGACAGACGTATACAGTCCGAGCGTCTTGGCGAGTGTCAGTTGTTTTCAAAAGCAGCTGAGAAGAGTAAGTGTTCACCTGCTTTCCTATTGGGACGGAGAGAGGGGTTGGATATAAGAAGAGGATTGGGTGGAGGGAAGCGTAGAAGGAGAGGAGGAGGAGAGTGCGGGTAGTTTGAGGGTTTGTTTGTGAATGTGGTGTGATACAGAGACATAGAGTCGATACTTTTGATAACAGATGTGTGTGTCAGAGTTTAGAGTAAGTGTGTAAAGGAGAAAAGTGGGTTATCTTGTGTTTGGTGCACTGCTGTAAAGTGAGGAAGTATTGAGGAACTGGGTGTTTCTTTGCCAAATTAGAGACAAAAAAAACTGCGCTCATGCTTGTGAGTCTGCACATGTGCAGGTACAACTCTCACCAATCACTCTCCGTTCTCTTTGGTCCCAGAAGAAGCGAAGACACGACATGGTTCGGTGAGTCAAGATCCCCCCGCTGGACAATGTAACGCTCCGCTCGTCGACTCTGGTCGTGCTCTCTGTGTTTTTTTATGCAAGGCGTGATGACAACTTCTCTGTTTCCATTCCTCCTTCTCTTTCTTTCCCCAGCTGTCGGCTGGTCCTGCTCTGTTCCTCTATCATGTGATTTGTGATGTGTGCTGTTCTGTGTCTGTTTGCGTAAAGAAAATGTGTCATAAAGGATGTTTTAGCTCAGTGGTTGAGTAAGAAACACCTTTTTTTTTGTATGCTCAACATTCACGCTGTTTAAAGGTTCTCGACGAGGTTCCCTTTTACCTTGAGTTGACGGATCTTTCTTTATGTGACTGTGCTGTTCAAATCTCCTTCCTTAACCTGTTTGTTGTATAAAAGCTCTCTTGTGGGAACCTAAAACTGAAGAGGAAACATATATTCAAGTGCAAACAGTCTAGATGTGAATACAAAGTTGGGTTAGGAATCCTCAGAAGCCCCACGATATGATATTTTCACGATACTTAAGCCATGATACAATATTACTGTGATTTTAAATGTTTTGCGATAACATATACTGCGGTTTATTACTTATTTTCTACTGCAAATTATATCCTTAAAGAAAAACTTCTGCTTTATCTAATAAGATACATTTTCCAGTCTGTTCATCACACTTAAGTCATTTTCATTGCAGCAAAGTGTATCTGAAAAGCTAATAACTTTATTACTCTACGATGCTACTGAAAGCGTAATTTGTATTTGCAATATTGGTAATTTATCTAATAAAAAATCCATACTAGGTGTCCATGTATTGATACATTTTCCACACAAATGTACAAATGTTTCCCACCCCTAATACACATATTTTAAGCTTTATATTGAACATTTTCACCCTGAAACTGTGCAGAAATATTGAAAAAAGCTGAAGTTATTTAATACCTAAAGTTGAAAGCAGCAGGCTGGGTCGCAGGGAAGCTCTTATAATGCCAAACAGCCTGTAGTTAACTGAACATTTGGATCATTTTCTCCTGCGAATGCTCAACCAGACTTTAAAAAACAGCTCTCTGTGGGGGTTTTCTGTGTTAGCTAAGAGGCTGTGAACTGAGCTTGACCAAAACAGTTTTTCCAACCTCAGACGGCTCCAGGAAATGATAAAATTATAGATACATAGTGTGAACTGATGCACTTGTGTTACACTGAGCAACTGAAGTCAACAGTGTTGCTGAAAGGGCTTGTGAGCTGTAGCTTTAGTGGATTATTTTGGGTTATATAAGATGTACAGTGTAATGTGACGATAGCTGTTACTGTGGTATTCTATTCTGGAGAGCGGACGTTCGTTGAGCCAGAGGTAAAGGTGATATATTGGTTCATTTTAGTCTTTTGTGGTTAGAAGTTAATACATAATGTTCATTCTGGTCTATAGTGAGGGCTGTGTTTCTGCAGAATGAGCCCAATGAAAGATACAGTTTCTATAATAAATATTAAGAATGTAAAAAGTGGTGTACAAGTGAAACTGTGTGTCAGTTATGTTGTCAGTTAATCAATGAATTGTTTAATCTAAAAAAATGTACAAAAATAATGGCAAATGCTTGCCACAAGTTACCGCAACACAGCTATGTTTTAATTCCTAGGTGTTAAATGAAACAGAAAAATGGAAGAATGAAAGGAAATCTTCACATTTACAAGACTTTAACCGGCAAAATTATTTATATGATTATAAGAATTGTAAATTTTCTGCCAATCACCTTTAAAGATTGCTTAATTAATCATGTCAGAATGAGACAAGACTGTGCTGAGACTGGCCTCTACTGCAGTGGAGATTTAATAATGACAAACTATTGTAGATTTCTATTAAGAAAGACTGAATTAGTTGCACATTTGTCTTATATTTGGTCTGTCAAAATAAATTTGTACTTCTTGTGTTGCAATGTGCTCAGCTGAATGTGAGGAAATAATACTGGGTGTGTGTACTTGGATGTTTGTGTGTCAAGGCGTACGTGTTTATATTTTTAAAAGTCTTATCTGTGTGTCAGCTCAGTGCAGTTCTGTTCACACTGAGTGTATTTTTACTGTGTATGCATATGTGTCGATGCAGGTGGTTTCACAGAGACATCACAGGCCTGCAGGCCGAGGACATGCTGAAGACTCGAGGCATCCATGGCAGCTTTTTGGCTCGACCCAGCAAGAAAAACGTAGGAGATTTCTCCCTCTCTGTCAGGTAATAACGTTTGCAAAAACACCACAAATCTCTCTCTAACCTCACAGCTGAGAAGAAATCACACGTTCAAACTAAAGTGTTAGTAAACCTTTAAGCTCATAACTGACAAAAAAAATTGTATTAATATAGAATCTGATTGATCGTCCTGGGACTCTTTCCTTTACTGCATTTTTATTTACTTCAGAAACTCATCTGCCGCCTTTAAACTTCACTGTTTATGACAGAACTGTTTTACAACCTAATGTGCTGGAAAAGCGATATTCTTTCTCTGTGTAGATTGAAATCAAACTTTCCACTGCACCTTGTGGGTACAGTAAAATCACACCCTGCATCTATGAATGTGTCAGTACAGATAAATGTTGACGCCTTTGCACTTATCCAGCTCTAAGATGTAGTTGATTTGGTTGTTATTCACAATATGAAACACTCAAGTGAAATTAAAATAATTTGTGCCACTTAAAAATAAGAATAAAGATGAGGCGCAGTACTTAAAACAACATTAAATCAATCAAATTAAATGCAGTCAAGTGTGATAAATGAAATGATGTGTGGTACACATTAAGTAGCTCCAAATCAACACACTGAGCTCATTTAATGATAACATGTCTTTCATGAGGTTTAACTGATGTAAAGATGTTTAGTATCAAGTTAAATACTGATCACAGTACACCAGTCTGTAGTTTAAAGAGGTCAGCGTTTAGATTAGTAAATGCACTGCATCTATACTTATATTAAACTGAGTAACTCAACTGTTTCGAGATTCACAGATATATCTGGGTTACTATTATGCAGATGTACAGTATATTGTAAGAACTGAGGTTCCTGTGTTGGTATTTCTGTTCAGGCCTTTAAGGCAGGAAGCAGCGCAGCTGTTTATTTTGTAACTCTGAATACTTAAATGCTTAAATGTGTGAGATCAGTGGGTTATTGATCACAGTGCAGCAGCAGTAGTGCTAGCAGGACGTAAAAGTTTTTTTGGGAGGGTATTTTTGCCTTTATTTGAGAGATGACAGTAAAGGGGCAGACTGAAAATGGAGGGAGAGACAATGACATGCAACAAAGGTCCCAAGGCTGGAATCAAGGATAGGATGTTGCCGTTATGTGGCATGTGCTGCGCTCGACTACCAGCGCTCCCAGTTGCAGATATTCTGAATAATGGACCCCACCAGTGATAAAATAAATAACAGTATTTCGTACTTGCCTTACCCTCCAATCATTTCTGCAGATTAAGAAAAAAATACAACAAGTTTTTACACGTTCTCATGTTCACAAGTGCCTTCCTTGGCCCCACAGACAAACACGCCAAGTGGACTGGAGCCTTTAAAGAGGAAATAGTTTTTTGCTTTAACATATGATTATAAAATAATTGTTGACTGCACAATGTTATGACTATAGAATAGCTATCTGCATTTTAGATTTAAGAGAGATCTTTTAGATTTAGATCTCTCTTGAAAATGAAGGCTTAATTTATGGCACAAAGGAAGTGCGTCAACCATTGTGCAATCAAAACAGGAAGAGGATAGCATTTTGTTTTCCCTGGTAGCTATCAGTAGCTATCCCCAGTCACCAAAGAGTATCAATGTGAGATCTTTGCAGTTACTATCCTCAGTAGTGGAAATGGCGGATGGTTGAGTAACCAAAGTAACTGTGGAAAGTGTGGTTGTTGCTGGGGTCTGACGAAAATACAAAGTGATCTAGTTGTCTTGACGATAGCGGTGCCAATGATAATACCACTTGGAAATGCTAGCGGGGGGCACAGTTATATGTTTCCACTTCAAATGATATGAATGTGATGTGTTCGCTTTGTGACAGACTTTGTGACATTGGCTCAAAAATGCATCAAACCATGACAAATTTTTAAAAATTATGAATTTTCCACATTTGCAGATACTTTCTTCACTTTTCTGTCGTCTTAGTGTTATTGTTATTACCGAATATAGAATAATTATTAACATTTTTTTTCCAAATCAAATCTTACCAAAGACAATGCACGTCAAAATTAAGATTTCTGGTCCTAAATAATAAGAGGAAACTCCACATTCACATTATTACTCTGATAAAAGCTCAGGCAGTCAGAGAGCTACCATATTAACTGCAGTCTTCGCATGACGGAGAACACAGTGGGCAGATACTGAAAGATCACATGTATGTGTCATAGACAAACAGAGCTACTATATACATAATGTACTGTATATAGAACATATACAGTAATACAGCCTGTGAAAATCAAATAAAGCTCTGTGAGAATCTGATCTGTGGCTGAACACTTAAACATTTAAAGCAACTAAAGGTTGAAGAAATATATTGTGCTGTTCAAGTTTTCATACGTAAAACTCCTGACACAGAGATGTTCTCTTTTGTGTCATCGTGTGACCTGACTGTTTTATCTCCGCAGAGTGGGCGAGATGGTGACCCACATCCGCATCCAAAACACGGGAGACTTCTATGACTTGTACGGCGGGGAGAAGTTTGCCACCCTGTCAGAGCTGGTGGAGTACTACACGGCTGAGAATGGCATCCTGCAGGACAAGGATGGCACCGTCATTGAGCTCAGATACCCCCTCAACTGCTCCGACCCCACCACAGAGAGGTCTGTCACTCCTACCTCTCTCTGTTGAACCCCCTGTAGGTTAATGTGGCCCACACTCACCGGTTTCTCTTCAGTCCCTCCACCCACACTCTCGGGTTAAGTGTAACAGTGTTTGGTTAGGTGGTTAAGTCAGCGATGATGAGTATTATTTCCTTTGACAGTTGTTTATTTAATGGGGGTAATAAGTGTCATTTGTAGGCTTGTTATTCCATGGGGTGCAAACCTTTTCCTCTGGGGTGAAGGTGTTTTATTCAAAGCTTCTGAAGCTTTTGAATAATACACTTTGGTGTAGAAGCGTCTTTGTCAGAATATGTCAGTGAAAATAAACGCCCACACTTAAGATAGAAAGAGTCCGCTGCTGTTGAGGCTTCCTTCCTAAATTTGCCTCTGCAGCTGATGGATTACATGTGATCAGGGTCGACATTATCAGAGGTGGGAAACAGCAAAGTTCATCCACTTAAGTGTATTTCTTGAATATTTCATCGTGAGACTGTCAGGGTGTCAGCAGATACTTAAAGGAACATTTCACCCACAAAATGACCTTCAGTAAATCGATTAGTCACCTCCTGTTACCTTGGATTCGTGAAGACAACTTTGTGTTTCTCATATGACACCACAGAACACAGCAAACATATTGACTGATTGATTGCGGATCATTTTTAACAACAGCAAAACTGTATTAAAACATCTCTTTACAAACTCTCACACAACTCGTACAGTATAGTCTAAGTCTCATTTAACCAGTCGTATGCTCAGTTCTTCCGAAATGTACATTTTTTACTAAATCCTGACTCTTTAAAATTGAACTGAAAATGAAACTCATCCATGCACTCATCAATGCCAAACTCCAATACTAAGGTTTTTTAGTGAAATGCACGTGTTTGGAAAGTACTGAGCATATGACTGGATAAATGAAACTTGGATTATACCGCACAAGTTGTGTGAGAGTTTGTAAAAGGATGTTTTGATATAGTTTTGCTTTCTTTCTGGTGAAGTTTTCTGCATGAATTAAAGGTATCACGGCATGACAAATTGACAAACAAATAATTCTTTATTGGTATATTCCTTTAAAAAGTCTTTTAATGTCTTAAATTCAATAATAAAATAATTTAATAGTCATTAATTAGTCTTACATTTGAATTTGTGAGGTCTTAATTGCTTGTTTTTTAAATCTAATTTAATTTCTAATTTTTTTATTTTCTTTTTGTCATAATGAGTATTAATAATGATAATATTATAATAGAAAAAATAATAATATAATTAGTTCTTCACATGAAAATAGACATAATGGACATAAAACAGTTGAGGCAATTCAATATAAAAGGACATTTAAAGCAGTTTAAAACATGAAGAAGTGGTGGTGATTTGAGATCCTATTAATCGAAATCTCATATAGTGTTTCTTCTTGTGTCACCTTTTAAACCTTATGACATCATTGACAATCAGAGCCTATAAAACGGGCACTGACTCACCAGCAGACATTGATTAACCAAATATCTTCTCAAGAGTTAATCTCACTGCGGGTATTGTCTCTGCCGGCCCACAGCTACCACCCAGTTGTGGTGCTGTGGATCAAATAGAACTCACCATAGTCTTTCTCCATCAGATCCACCGCCCACTAATTGTACCATAAACCTTAAAATAAAAAGATGAAATGAATCATAAAAAGTCATAAAATCATGACATAAAAAAAATATCTGATGTGACAAATCTTTAAAGCCAGCACTGAACCTTAAACTGTCTTTTTACTTTATACTTACAATTACCTGTTGGCAAAATGGAGATTAACCTAACTTACTCTTAAAACCATATTCCTACACAAAACCTACCTCTTCATGGGACCACGTATATACTGTATACCTTTATACTTACCTGCAATGCTTGAATAAAAAAAAAACAGCTCTTAAATGTTGGTAAAAAATTATCTTGAAAAGGTCTTAAAAAGGATTAAATTTAAGCGTCTGATACCTGTAGACACCCTGTATATACCTGCTCTGCTTCTCTCTGCTGCATTCCAGATGGAAATACTTATGCACATTTTTTTTATTTAAGATGCCTCCTTGACACATTTTAAGACATTAAAAAAATACTACATCAGCTTAAGTTACGTCTTCTCCTTCTCCCTCATTAAACATTTCAAAATCTGTGACTCTGCAAATATTGTTCATGTCAAAGTGAGGTTACTGTGAGCAAAAGACTTTTTTGGTCTCCAACACAATAATGCACAGAAAAAACTTGCCGTTAGACCAACCAATAAACCAAAAAATGAATAAATAAATACAACATGAATCTAACAAATATGGAGCGACATATTTCCAATAAAGAAAAAGTAACCTCCTGTTATGTTTCCGTTTTTATGTAAATTAAAAATTGAGGAATTCCTGTAATAATTATTACTCCTTGCAGTCAGTGATTCAAAGACTTTGTGTGAATCCTCTAATGGTGAAAAATAGAGCTGCAATGATTAATTGATTCTCTGTCAACCAATACATTTATTCACCAACTAATTTGATAATCAGTTAATGAGTTTGAGTAATTTTTTTAAAGAAAATAAAGTCAAAATTCTCTGATTCCAGCCTCCAGAGACAGACAGACAGTAAACTGAATATTTTTGATACAGGTTGACATTTTTCTGACATTTTATAAACCAATCAACTAATAGATTAATCAAGAAAATAACTGACAGATTCACAGACAAAATAAAATAATCAATAAATGCAGCCCTAGTAGAGAACAACACGCCTCTAAATTTATGTTCGCTTGTAACCGGTGATCAGAGAGACCTATTTCCTAATAAACTCAGATGTGGAGATTCTGGAAATGGTTTATGCAACCACTTGACAAAACTTTAGATCACTTGTTTCCAAAACGGAGAGTCTAAAGAGTATTTCCACATTGAATCAAATACCTGCTTCCTTTTTCACACTTGCAGGAGTCCCACAAGTCCCGTTTTCTCTCAGAGGGAATCGCTGTGCTTTCAACTTCACCACCTTTCTCTGTATCTCTCAGCTGTAGTTACTGGTTGCTTCGCAGATTAAGATTTAAAATTTAACATTAGATAAACTCAAGAAATATACTACTATGTTGAGAGAACTCTTGTATCTCCGATGTTAAACTTTACAGGAACAACTTTGCTGTTTTTCGAGAAACTTGTTTCTTCAGTACGGAGCATTATGATGTTCGTCAAATTTTCTGGAAGCAATGCAATCCTTGGAATACATGCTGCCTTTTACTTAACATCTTCATACAGACAGAAAGTACTCTTGTTTTTTAATTGAGACTTGAAAACTTTTAAAGTACGCTCGGATACAGGACTAGATTTGCAGCGGTGCACATTCCTGTTGTGATACTTTGAGTTTTTTGATAGGAGATGTTGGTAACTCGCAAGAGTCTGTTTGCTAAATATAGCTTCTAGATAATTTTACAGATATTTTCTTACGTCTGTGTTGCATGCAGAGCTGACCACATCAAAGCCTCCTCCAGGCTGCAACCGTGAACAAGATATAAATCGGTTTATTGTGTGTCAAATACAGGCTAAAAAACACATTAGTGTTTTTATAGTGAATTGCCCACATTGTGAATGTAACTTCCATGACATTACAGCTGAAGGTGGTGTTTGATTATTGATGGAGCTTTTATCCTCCCAGCTGGAAACATGTGCAACTGTAGGCTTCTTAAAGTAGGTTAATGTCCAACAAGTAGTGATAAACTCATACAGTTGCACTCCTTTTATGAGTCAAGGAGGACACTACTTTCTATCGTGTGTGTGACTGTGTGCTCAACCCTAGCTGGAGGCTCTACCCTCTGCCCCCCCTCCTTCTCGTCCTTCTCTCTCTGTTCGTTTCTCTAACTTCCCTTTTGTTGCTGCGGTTGGAAACTTTAAGTTTTGACACTTTTGAAAGCAATGGCCAGACCCTACTTGTCTTCCTCTATTGCACACTCCATCATGTTCTTGCTCACTCGCTGTCTTCCTCATCTCACCCAATCTCTCTTTCTCATCTCAACACATGATCACACACACACACACACACACACACACACACACACACAGACCTCAGCGGGTCACAGTTTATGATCGATCTCATGTATTTGGCAGCTTATCTTTTCTCAGAAAGGAGGATAAATATGGTGAGGCCATTAACACGCTGACATTATTTCATCAAGGTTATAGGTGGAGCAAACATGGCTGACATGATTGCACGTTAGTGCGAGATGTGCATGGTTGAATTGTCTGAAGTGTCCACTCAATGTGCAGTACTCTGTGAATTATTCCCCTGCACAGGCTGTTTGGACACCACTTTTTTCATTGCTGCAGGTGCTTCATGCAACCTGTTGCAATTAAAAACTATCAGTCTCTATAAAAGCATACACTGATTTGACAAGTAAGTAAATCAAAGAATCGAACCTGAAAAACCATGTGCAAAAAGACATTAAGAGAGCAGACGCAGTGTGTGATGGGGAAGGGAGGTGGCGTGTGTGTGTATGGGGGGTATCTTCTGTGGTTGTTACATATCGAAGGAGTGGGGGGGGGGGGGAGGCTATAAATACTTTGTCCTCTTCAGCCACGAAATCTGTCATCAGAAATTTTCCGACCGCAAAGCAGGAAGTGTAGAAGAAGAAATTGAGAACAGTGCCTAAATTTAAGTCACAAGCCAACACGGCCAAGTGTGCGCCTTCGCTAATTTACGCTCACACTCCACAAAAACACACATGCACACATGCTCGGTACACGGTGGTGGACAGAAATATAACCTATCTGTAACAGCAACATCTGTGCATGCTGTTTTTAACCATACACCCAAAGCACCTGATTCTGTTGTGGCTTTCTATTTCTACTCTCAGTGTAGAGAGCAGTCCGGAGTACCACATCAGTGAGCGTCTGACAACCACTTAGCCTTAAATAGACTTATGCATGTAACAGTCACAGTGTTAGCGGCACACTGCTCACATACAGTAAACAGGAGGCAGTAATAATTAAAAAAAAACTGATATTTTTTGTTTTTTAATTGCTGCTTGCAAAATGTTAAACCTTAAAGCACTGTGACGTGCTCATTTTTTAAGCTAGTGCAAACTTAGTTGTATCTTGTGAAACTAGATGACCTGAGGCATCTATCGGTAGCAGTTTTGCATAGCTTGCCGGGAAGGGGGCTAAATGACGTTCTAAATGTAGGCTAAATTTTGGCAAGGAAATAGAAAGCATGCCCATTTTTAAAGGGGGTTCCTTTTAACTCTCATCTCAAGATGCCTGATTGAAAACGGGTTCTATGGATACCCAGGAGTCTCCTCTTAACTTGAGAAGGCTTGTCTCTAGAAAAGTTTTCTCCCTTAGAGTCAATGCACTCCTTCAAATTAAAGCTGTATTTGTCTTTTTGTGGAGAAGGACAACCAGCCTGTTTGAAGAAGAGTAAATCGTCTAACACGTACAAATACACATTAAAACAGGATTGCTGTGAAACTTAAAGTGTAAACTGTACCAGTATTAGTCTGTGCACATCAGATTATTAGTAATATGAGTTGTAAAATAAGAAACCAAAATATATTGTTATGCAATTCCTTAACTCTAACATTGCCGTAGTTTTTAACAAGCCTAACGAATCCTTAAAATTCAGTTACGGCTTTTGGTTTTGTTGAGCCACCCCAAGACTTTCAGTGGCCCCATCTGGACACGCCTATGAAAAATTAGTGTGGGTGTCACTGCCTTAAAAACATCTACGTAGGTTAAAGCCGTTAACCGTCGCCACAGACAAACCTAAATGTAGCTCACGGCATTGATATCTTTAGAAATGTGTACACAATGTGAAGCATCACTTCCTTTGTGTTTCAGGTGGTACCACGGTCACCTGAGTGGGCCAAATGCAGAGAAGCTGCTGGGTGCACGGGACGAGTCGGGGACCTTCCTGGTCAGAGAGTCACTGTCCAAGCCCGGAGACTTTGTCCTGTCGGTTCTGACAGACGAGAAGAGCAAAACGGGAGGAAAGAGGGTCTCCCACATCAAGATAATGTGTCAGGTGAGTGCTTGTCCTCATGTATAGGGGTAGATTTTTAGAGGGGGTTGCAGGGGACACGCCCCCTTAATATTTAGAACAGGGGGCTTTTATTTTGACAAAACTAGACATTCACAGCATACATTAATGCAGAACAGGCACAAATTGCTGCATAACAATTCACCAGAATGCAGGAAATTAAGTGTTTGATGCTCAAAATTTTCTGCCAGAGGACCCCCAAACCCTCCATTTTATATGTGTCCCTGCCAAAGTTGAGGCAAAACCTACGCCCTTGTCCTCAGGTGTGTGTGTGTGTGTGTGTGTGTGTGTCTCAGCATGTGACCATGTGAGTGTCTGTGGCATGCTAGATAAAGGGTGCATGAAAGGGTTGTTTTCGGTCAGTCTCTTGTTTTGAATATTCAGAATCAGGAGTCCCTGAAACAGATTCACATCATGTAAAAATACTGAGGGGTATTCCCGCAGTTGTGTTGTCGCACTTTGTAATCGGTATAAAGTCTCATTTCCCCTGCCTTGTGCAATAATAGACTGTTGCTCATTTTTCAACTCAGCTGTTGTTCACTAATGTCAGGCACAGGTTTACTTCAGATATTGATTACCAAATAAAGATACATGAAACCCCAAACCTGGTGTTAATACACTCGACTGCTGGTGGTGGGACAGCAACAGGTCTTACCGCGTCCTCTCAGTCTCATTTTCCTAGATTGTGTCTTTCCGTCATCATCGGGACTTTTGCATGTTTTTTTTTGCCAGTGGTTCACCTCATAGAAAACACCTTTTAGGCCTCATTTGAATAAAGGCCATTGTTTTTGTGCATCGCTGGGGTGCAGAAGATTAATGTGAGATTAGTGGAAGGGTCACAAAGGCCTTTTCATGAGCACGTGGCAAAGATTAGGCGAGTTTCCCGTCAGCACACGACTCTGACCTACAGAGTCTGCAAACTGCTGAATACATCAGTTTATATTCATGCCTTTGAATTGATTTTATGGCCAGAAAACAGTGTCATTTATTTGAGTAAAGTGTTGGAAAGCAGTCCGCCACAAAAATAACTTTAGTATTGGCTTTGTCATTTCCACTTTGATTAAAGGATATGATGAGATCCTCTTTTGTTAGAGCACACTTGTTTTCATTTTGGCCATGATTGTTTCTCTTTTGAAACTTCTTTATTTTTACACCAGACAATTTGGCATAACCCCTGTGTGTGTGTGTGTTTATCCAGATTGATATATGTGTGTGTGTGTGTGTGTGTGTGTGTGTTCAGAATGACAGGTACACAGTTGGAGGTTCAGAGCTGTTCGACACGCTGACAGACCTGGTGGAGTACTACAAACGCAAAGGCATCGAGGAGATCTCTGGGAACTGGGTGTATCTCAAACAGGTGAACTTTTCACATCCAACTCATGGAGATAAAACACATCAATTAGTTTTGTACCACAAACTCAACAAGGTGAAAACCAGAAACAGGTCTTTGAGAACTGTTTTATAAGACGAGCAGCACAGCCCACAGATAGGAAATATTAGTCACAGCTCTGTCTTAATGCGGCCTTACTCATGATGATGATGATGATGTGGATTACGTTCATTGGCTCGTCTTTTTCTTTCATCTTTATTATAAATTTTTTCCCCTCTCTTTGTGTGTCTCCCTGTCTCTATCTGTCTGTCCTCTGCAGCCGTATTACTCCACCAGAGTGAACGCAGCAGACATCGACAGCAGAGTGAAACAGCTGGATCAGACCTCACAGCAGCAGCAGGAGGGCGAGGGAGAGAAGAGCAAGGCGGGCTTCTGGGAGGAGTTTGACGTAAGACTTGACCCGGCCTTGGTTATGTTCCCTGTGACTGGTTCTTACCATAATGCTTTAATCTGTGGTGTGAGAATCACAGGGTGGTCCTAGAGTGGGAAAAAATAAATTATTCAACAGGTATCTGATAAGAAATTGACTGTCCATAAGCCGTTAACATCTCAAGACTTACTTCCTGACTGTGAGCAGGACTAGAGATGTTATACTACCATCTTGTGGTGGTAAAGTAAACCATGTCTCAGTGTCATATCACATAGACTCAGACTTTACTTATCAGAATCAGAATCAGAAATACTTTTTGATCCCTGAGGGGAAACTGCGATTCATTACAGTCACTCTGATATAAAGAATAGAGAATTATAATAAGTAAGAATAAGAGTATGAAATAGAAGAATGTAAAGCAATAAAATAAAATAGAAATGAGAAAATGAGAAAAACTAGTACTTAAGTAATTAAAATTAAAACTGTAAGTGTGAAATTTGACTACAATATATACATCAATAGAATAAAACAAGAAAAACACTGACTAACACACACACACACACACACACAAAATCCCCCACCCGATTTCTGAGTAAAAGAAGATGGAAAAGCTTCTTCTAAACTCAAAATTAACTAAAACTGCAAGTGGTGATTATTTCTATTAATGATTTATCTCCTAATTATTTTTTTCAGTTGTTTGTTTTATAAAGCATCAGAAAATTGTAAAAAAGGTTAATTGCAGTTTCCTAGAGCCCAGTGTGACTCCTTCACCATGGTCCAAAACCTTAAGATATTCAGTTAGTTATACAAAACATTAAACAGAAAAGCAACACATCCTCACAATCAGGACGCTGAAACTAGGGAACATCTTGCACTCTGTTAAAAAAAACCTGTCAGCCGATTACTGAAATAATTGTATTTTCTCTCCATCATCCGATTAGTAAGTTCACTAGTTTTCTCACCTCTACTGGGGACACAGCTTCAGTAAGATCTTGTTTCTCTAGGTGAGGTTTTATTGGTTGTTGCACTATACAGTTTCATCAGTGGCAAGGGAAGTATTCAGATCCTTTACTTTACTATTATCACACTGAAAAAATACTCGTCCTGCACTGAAAATGTTAATCATGAAAAATTATGTTAGTACTAGTCCATACCCATTGGTAGCTTTGTCACCTTCTACCTATGCTAATCCTCAATGCCTATGTGCAGTTTCACATAGATTGACCATGTCAGTGAGTAGACTGACTGACTGACAGAATTACCATGACTTAGTCATACCAAAAATTAGAAAAAACAACAACAAACACTGGGCCACAGGGGGAGCCACAGCGATCAGTCGCATTTGAGTCATTTTTAAGCATTTTTCTGTTGTTATAGCGCCACCCAGTTGCCAATTAGAGTTAAATTTCTCCAGTCACCTTGAGGCGTCCTGTTCTACATATCTACCAAGTTTAGTAAAAATTGATATGGCAGTTAGGTCTAGATAAGAAATTAGCTCTCTAGCGCCCCCATTTTGTTTGATGGGGTCAATAATGGAGGGGTCCCCTCAGATTATGCGTGGTCTTATGCCTACAAAGTTGCATGGTGATCGGTGAAACCCTTGAGATGTTATACACCTTTATGTGATGAGCCACGCCCTCTGCAATATTCATTGCCTTATAGAAGCTCAGTTTTAGTAAGTTTTCCAACTTTTGCCAAGAGGGAACTTTAGATATTGGTCCCTAGATTATGTTCACCGAGTTTCATGCAGATCGGTCAAACTTCCTAGGAAGAGATCGATTTTAAGCGTTTTCAAAAAAATCAAAATGGCTGAAAATCTATATAACCAGAAGTTATGGGTTCTTGAGGCAAATTTGTTCCTCATGAGGAGAGGCATCTCTGTGCAAAGTTTCATGTCTCTACGACATACGGGGCATGAGATATGCCCATTCAAAGTTTGCAATTTCAATATGTTGCTATAGCGCCCCCCTTTGGCCAATTGATGCAATATTGCTTCATTCGCATCCTCCCATGACCCTCTACCACTGTGCCAAATTTCACATGGATTGACCAAGTCAGTGAGGAGAAAAACGTGGAACAGACACACAGACACACCCACACACACACACACACACAGAGTTTTTTCATCATTATATAGTAAGATATGTACTGCATAGTGTTAGCATACAGTATAAATTTGGGACACAGAAAGTATCAAACAGTCGTCTTTCTCTCCTGCAGGCTCTTCAAAAGTTTGAGGCAAAGGTGAAGAAGAGCCGAGAGGAGGGTCAGAGGCCTGAAAATAAGAGCAAAAACAGATACAAGAATATTCTTCCCTGTGAGTCTATAATCTTCTTCACATCATTATTCTCTAATTAACCAAATCTCATGACAGCACTGACATTAACCAAATGTTTCTGTCCTTCCCTCCATCCACAAGTCAATGACACCAGGGTCATCCTGCAGGACACTGATCCTGATGTTGTGGGTTCAGATTACATCAACGCCAACTACGTGAGAGTAAGTCTCTGACTTTACACAGTAGTAACACCAACGACAAAAACACAACACAGAAAGCTGTCACACCTTCTTTTATTTTTTCTCTGAGGTCAGTGTTGTTTGTTGACTGAGCAGCGTTCAGTGGTTTACTGTGTGTTTGTAGAACAACCTGTTTGAGGCCGGAGAGCAGAAGGTTTACATCGCCACCCAGGGGTGCCTAGCAACAACTGTCAACGATTTCTGGCAGATGGTATGGCAGGAGAATACGAGGGTGATCGTCATGACAACGAGAGAGGTTGAGAAAGGGCGGGTTAGTATCAAAACACCAAGCATCGCAGCAGATTTAGCCTTTACGTGTGTGTTTTCTTTTGTCTCTGAAAATACTAACAGCATCAAAATATCTGTTTTTTATTACACATATTTAATGATGTTTCCTCCAAAACATAGTCATTATTATTGTTGTAATAATCATGGCTGCAGATCTGGTGACAAGTTTCGGGGGGACACAATCAGTTGTGTTTTTTTTTAATTGCACGCGTGCAGATCATGCCCACAGAGCGCTTGAGATTGGCAGCATATTTCAGGATTTCATAGAGGCTCATCACCAAGTCATTCAAAAAGCACTACACAGAGAATCATATGCTCACCTTTACTGTTTGTTTCTCTGAAACAGCCAATAGTACATGGAGCCAGCCATCACCCTCCTCTTCACTGCTTCACTGTTAGTTAATGCTACTTCTAGTTTCAGGGTCTCAGGCATGCTATGTCCACTCACGTTCTCATCTCTCGCCTCTCACAGATTCCCAGTTCTCCTCATCATCTTCCCTTTCTCCCAGTATATGGGACTACTGTATACATCAGTGGATATGGATGGATCAGAACATGAGCCCCTAACTGAGCTTGGTTAAACTAACTGATCATGTTTTTACAGAGCCAGAAATGCTAGTGTTAGTACAAGAGCACAATAAATACTTACAAGTTACACAAGTTGACCCAACACAATCAGATTTATTTAAAATCATCTTTATAGGAATAAATATCCAAGTAACAAAATATTTTGTCCTTATCACGTCACATTTTTGATCATGTCCATGTACAGTTAGGAGCCTTGTTTGTTTCCATCTGCCATTTTGCACAGCATGTAATGTAATTTCACAATTTTCATTTATTTTAGAAACTGAGAATGTGGAGTCGGAAAATACATTTGTTCAATTTCAGTCATTTAGGCTATTTAGAATTGGGGGGGGGGCAATTTGTGTTTTTCAGAAATTGGGGGGACATGTCCCCCCTGTCCCCCCCGGGATCTGCACCCATGGTAATAATCATAAAAAGCTTGGTGAACATATTAAGTCACACTTTATTTTGAGGAACAATTTTTAGCACAGTTCTTATTTTGAAGTGCTGCTTCCTGCTGTATTTCAAAGTGTGAGAGGTTGAACAAACTAAACAAAATAAAAATATGCAATATACTCTTTATTTTTTTGCAGAATAAATGTGTGCCATACTGGCCCGACAGTGACAGCACCAAGGAGGTGGGTGCATACATAGTGTCCGCTGTTTCAGAGAGGGAAGCTGCTGATTACAAAATCCGAGTTTTGGAGATTGCTCCTATGGACCAGGTAACCTCCAAACACCGACCTCTGATCTCACTGCACACACTCACTGATGTAAAGCTTTCACAAGGGCTTTGATCTTATTATTGTAATCCCATAAAATTTTCTCTTTCACAGCCAAAGCAGTCTCGCACCATCTGGCACTACCAGTACATGAGCTGGCCTGACCACGGCGTCCCACAGGAGCCAGGTGCTGTCCTCAGCTTCCTCAGTCAAGTGAACTCTAAACAGGAGGAATTCCCGGATGCTGGACCCATGATCATCCACTGCAGGTATGAGACAGCTGCAGAGCCAAAAACCTCATGACACCAGGGTTGGAGACCAAATATAATGATTGTGGGGCCTCAGAGCTGAACATGCAAACTATGGATTGAATTATTTATTGTTGTTGAGATGTTGTTATGGGACCCCAAGTTAGTAGCGACACCCCTGCATGACACCTGCGTAAAAGCCTTAAGCACACTCAAATTTTCCTTAGAGCATTGATATAAATATTAAAGGAGCAGTTAACCCCAAAATCAAAATTCCAATTTCTTCTCTTATCCGTAATTCTATTCATCAATCTAGATTGTTCCAGTGTGAGATGCGGGCCTGAGAAACAGGTGAATCTGTGAGCTCATGTTTTATTTGCTCTAGCAGATGCATCTAGTCCCCCTTGGTGCCTGACCCAAACCGGGACACTCACAACGGTTTTCACAGCCACAACAGATATTAAAAGTGACCTGTTACACATCTCCCTGCTCCTATTAGCTGTAATTACGTCCAGTCTGCCTTGTCCAATGCAACACACCAGGCTCACAAAACTCAGATCAGACTGTCAAACTAGGCAGCGCTTGCATGTGTCACTTTGTGCTACGTCACATGTCACACTCTGATTGGTTGTATGTCTATCCAACTGTGTCCAGAGGCATGCTGGTCTGCGCCTATTGATAATGCCCACTGGAAACTGAATTTGAAATATAGGAACTATAACGATATTATTTCTACACCCAACAAGGTCTGTGGATTAACTTGAGTAAGCGGGTCATGATTTCTGGAAAGAGACATTGCGGTTGACATTTTTTGGCGCTTTGAACACCACAAGCTGAGTGCCATTTAGTTCCATTATATTCAAGAGAAGGCAGACATCTCTACAGCTGATACCTCAACTCACACCAAAACAATCTAGGTTGATATGTAGCACTACAGGTAAAAGGAAAAACAAGTATGTTTGATTTTGGGTGAACTGTCCCTTTTAAGGCTGCAACTAATGATTATTTTAATTGATTCATTTGTGAAACATTTTTGGAAACACAGATTCGTCATTTAGTCTATGAAGAAAGAGCCCATTGCAACTTTATAAGATGAGATCTTCAAATTGCATATTTTTTATCGACTAACAGCTAAAACTGAAAAATATTCCATTTAATAGCATTTTTTTTAAAAAATCCTAACTTTTCAGAGGATTGAAGCAGCGAGTGTTAAGCTTTTTTTGCTGAATAAATAATTCAAACAACTAACTGATTATCAAAATCTGTCATTTAATTTTCCTGTACACTGACTAATCAATTAATTGTTTTGGTACTATGCAATACCGCCAACTCCAAACACATGAAATTCTCAGTTCCTGATGTGATGTAATGCTGTGAAAAGCATCACAGCATTACACTTACCCAGCTCAGGTTTCATAATCATATGTTAGGTGATAACACTCAGAGGTTTAAGATTAAAATGATTATATTTTCAGGATTAAGATTAGTAGAAGCCGAACAAAAGGTTTTGAGTCAACTGACAGTTTATCCTTTTGGAATTTTCCCCGTGTGATGTGATGGATACTTTGACTGCTTATGTTTTTTTATTTTTAAACTTGTTGTTCAAAGGATTATATGATTGTTGTGTAAGTATTTTGGTATGTAAGCATGTTCACAAAGCTGCACCGCAGTGTTAAGATGTCACATACTTTCTCTTTATACAACTGCTCCAAACACTTTTGACATGTGACCCACTTAAATCCCATCGGCCTCATCTGTGCTTTGTGTTTTAAACTATTTAGTTATTTTTAGCATGTAAAAATGATGGCTGTGACTGAGGATTATTCTCAGTCTCAATTAATCTGCTGATTATTTTCATGATTAATGTCAAAAAATTGTGAAAAATGCTCATCACAATTTTCCAGAGCCCAACGTGACATTTTCAAATTGCTTCTTTTGTCCAACTAACAGTTCAAATCCTGAAGAATCTTCTTTTTCTGCTTTTAAAATGACCAAAATGATTAATCAGTTATCCAAATAATTGGCAATTAGTTCTCTTTCGATCGACTAATTGATCATTTAATATTTGCAGCTTAAGTTAAAATGCTAAGCTAAGAGGTAAACAAGGTAAACATTACATCTGATAAACAACAGTGTGTTAGCACTGTCATATTTGCATGCTAGCATAAGGATTTAGCATGTACAACCTCACTGACACAGAGCAGCTAACATAGACTTTAAGATTTGTAAGTAGAGTTAATTATGTTCAGTTTTGTTTCACATGTCTTGATTGATGGAAAGCAGGGGCGGAGCCACATTTTGTAAACATTTTTGGGCTCAGGCCAAACCTGGGGGTGCGGGGATTGTTTTTTTCAAGCCTTCTGAGATACTTAAAAATCTGAACATTATCAGGGAAAACATGATAGTTACCAAAGAAAGAAAATCATCCTGTAGAGTTGACATCCTATTTTATGTCATAAATATATTATTTTCTGACTGTGTTCATAATTTTGAAACTTCAACACAACAAAAGTAGATGATGACCATTTTTCACTCCTGCCACCTAAAAAGAGGCAAAAAATTGACTGATATTGCTATTTTTGCAAATCAGGGATCCTCAACAATGCCGAGTAAATGTGGTCTACAATATTCTGAATTCAATATTAGGCCAACAGAAGACCATTTACCCAATTACTGTATATTAGATAACTTTAGGGAACATAGGGCAAACAGCATGGGCATATATTATCATCTGAATGATAATGGTGGTAAAGTTTTAGGATTATAGGTAAAAAACCTAAAGAATTTGGAGTATTTGAGAAAAAAATCAGGGCTGGGGCCTCAGATGTCCCCCCCTCCTCTCCGCCTCTGATAGAAAGCTATATTAACTTTGTTTCTTCTGTGGATTCTTGCAGCGCTGGAATCGGACGAACAGGCACGATTGTGGTGATCGACATGATCATCCAGACCATTGACACTATCGGTAAATCGGTTATTGAGATACTGTGTTGAGTAAAAACAAAAGCATTCATAATATGCAGTTGTTTTCATTTTCCATACTGACTCTACCCGATGCTTTCATGTCTCACTGTGTAGGTCTGGACTGTGATCTCGACATCCCGAAATACATCCAGATGGTCCGAGAGCAGCGCTCTGGCATGGTGCAGACGGAGGCCCAGTACAAGTTCATCTACCTAGCTGTGTCCGAGTACATACAGACCACTAAGGCCAAAACCTGTGCCTACATGGTGAGCAACAGACAAGATGAAGAAGAGTCTTTTCTTGTTGCTGAAGTATAGATTGACAGAGGGAAAACAGGGACATGGAGATGTGTATGTCAATAAGCCTTTGCACTTTGGCTGCGGATTTGAACACCACAGCCGAGTAGTTCAATGACAACAGAATGATACGTTATCAGAGAGCAGCTGGTAAGAGATGAACATTGACCCGGAGACAGAAAACAATAAACCACATAGACTAAACCAGTCACAGGACCTCTCTCTCTCTGTTTGAGTAATCCCCCAGTCATGTCTGAAATGTGTCTGTGTTTCTCTCTTCCCCAGGAAACTGAGACAGAGTATGGAAATCTGCAACTCAAACACCAACCAGCGAGCAGGAAGGTCTCAAAGTGAGTGAGAGTGTGTGTGTACAACAACGAGAGAAAAGAAAATGTGTGTGTGAATTGGATGTCCTTAATACATTCACATCGTCACTCTAAACCTCACACTGCCGCCCTACTTTCTTTTCAAAAACACCGTGTGTCAGCAGGAGTCTCTTTCTGTAGAGACAGAAGGAGTTGTGTGGGAAGGGAGGATGCATTGTAGCTGCAGCTGAAATCCACCTCAGTTTCTTGGTTTTTTTATTCTACACGAATTATTCATTTGAGGCTTAAAGTATAATTTTCCTATAAGTGCAATATGTAATGCCAGGCCACATGCTCCAAAGAATTAGGAGGTGGCAGTTCACCAGTCTGCTGCTGGGTCCGTACAATTTAAATCTAACATCATTGGTTATAAAGACAAAACAAAAACCTAACAGCAGGGAAACAACATGCAAAATTAACCAAACTTCTCAAATCCTGAGAGTCAAAATAACACTGTGATATTATAATCTTCTCTTCACTTCACAATGGCCTATAATTAAACCAAAGCAGTAATTAGACGTCATGTAAATAGTAGTGACCAGGCACAAATGTAATTACAAATGGAAACAAAAGGGAGGAAAGGGGGCGTTTGCATTCAGACCTGCACCAGGCACACAGCTGACAGCATCAGACATGATCAAATTAGCAGAGGAGGCAGGAAGGACGCAGCTGGCAACTGACAAGCTCAAGGGGCCGAACCAGCAGGGGGCCAGAGGCTGCTCCCAGACATCACTCGATCAGTAAATCTGCACTGCCTACATTTGTGTTTTCTTCATCGGCTGGCACTTCCTCTATAAAGTGTGGACATCTGGATCCAACAAAACCTAAAACAGTCCACAGTGAATTTAATTCCAGTGTGTCAACTCGAGCCCTTTTTACACAGAGATCACACTGTAGGGCCGCTAAAAAGCCCCTTCTTTATGCCACCTTTGCATTTTTACACAGAACCAAACAATGGCGGCATCATGCTGCTCCAGTGTGTGATTTAGGACAGCGCAAAAGAGGTGTGACAGACGTGACATGTAACACAACAGCGCGGCCTCTAATATGACATTTAACATATGCGTCAGCAGCGCTTTATAAACAATAACAATGGAATAACAGGGCAATAACAATCATTTATATATATACATATACATATAAATATATATATTATATGGCGGCTGATCTTGTTCTCCGGAGGGTAAGGAGCTCTATGACCTCACTGTTTTCCCAATATGTGGGCATTGTTGGCTGCTGTTCTTGTTTCTGTTAGCTGCTAACTGCTATCAGCTACTTTTTAAATCTCCCACAGTGGGTTGCATGCGTAATACATCGTCAAAATGTCCCACCTGAGACACCCATGATCTCATCCTGCTGGCTGTCCAGTTTATACTGATGTCATTTTGGTGCTGTTACTAACTCCGATGCTGACTTCAAGGCTATACGACTTTGTCCCCCATTCTGCGATCGTACCTTTTATACAGAACAGCTAGGCAGCATAATGGCATGAAATTCACACCTTGAAGAGGCAGTGTAAAAGTGGCCTCAATTAGTTTAAGTGTTGGTGGGTAGTGGAGGGGCTTTCTTTGTTTTATTTGCGATTCTTGGCACTAGTAAGAGCTATAATGACACCTCTGACACCATGGGGAAAATTTATAATTTCCCTGCAGCCTGGTCTCACTCCCAGGGCATCAATATGCTACTTGTACAGTGTCCCCTTTGTTACTATTAAAGATGTGACTAACGCAACTCACGATCTTTTCCTACCCCAAACCAAGTACTTTTGTTCCCTAAACTTAACTGTGGACCCCTTCTTAATCACGTGAGTCGGCTCACGTGACTTACCACCAAACCCCCTCTTAGTCCAGATGCTCTGACAACTCTGCGACGTAGCTTCTGCCCAAGTGTCAAAATATGATGAGTAGGGGTGAGATCACGCTGTCTGTTGGCATTAAAACATTACTTCACTGAATCAGTGTTGCACTTCCATAACAATGGATGACTTAGAAGAGACAGAGACAGAAAAAAACCCCAATCAAAATCAAAGCAACAGAAGCTGAAAAATCCTGACTTTTAGTGTCTAGTATGGGTCAAAATCCAAAAAATGCTGGATCCTACGATTCCCATAATGCACCCCTTTCCTTATGCTGCGTTACATTTACCTCGGAAAAGGGAGGTCAGAGCTGGAAATGACGTCACCCCCGAGTAGATCGTGTTCCAGTACAAGCTGGAAAACCAGGATGTTGTTAGCCAGTTGATAACAATGCATTAAGCTGTATTTTGCACATACACTAACTTTAGCAACATGTCCACAGATAGAAGTTGGACAAGACTGTGTGTACAACTGTTTGAAGGAGACACAAATAAGACAGAAATGCACATAAACAGTATATTAATACAGCTTTCACTACTGTTGATGCACAGGACAGCCATCTTGGATTTTGAGGTAGGGGTTGGTGAGGTTCCTCCAACTTGCCAAGTCAGAAATCAGACTTCAGGGGGCATTTGAGTTGAAATTTCGAAATTCTGACTTCAAATGGAACTCACCATTTCAGTGTTAATTGCGGGTCAATCAATCAGTTCCCATGATGCAGCTGTTTCTGTTTACACCCCCCGATAACATCATCAGGGTAATTTTTTTTAGACTTTAGAAAGTTCCCTCCAGAGCAACTCTTCTCACTCCTTACAACAAATAAACTGAACTTCATGTGTAAAAAAAAAAAAAAAACCAAAAAACGGTGGCATGCCCCTTTAATGAATGAGGGGAGGGGTGTACAAACCAATTCAAAACACCCCACTTGTCTCTGTTCTGCCGTCTGAATAACATTTTTATGACCTCTCAGCCTGGACGTCTCTCATGTATGAACTAGGTAATGTTCTAATTAGCTAATTAGGAGAGAAATAAAACAAACAGTGAACCATTCAGCTCTGAACACTGTAAACTTTGACCCACTTGGAGCTCTGAATAGTTGTCTGCCAGCTTTGAGTGATTGATTCATGGTTGGTTGGTCTGTTTAAATCGTTCTCTTGCAGCAGCTCTGCTCATTAACCTCTCCAGCGTCTCTGATTCACTTCTAACAGAGCTGTGTCGAATCAGTGCTGGCTGGTATATAAAAATATATACGAATGAAAAAATCACTAATCAGCTTATTCCTTGTCTATTTCCAGAAACAAGGAGGACGTTTACGAGAATCTGTCAAAAGGGAAGAAGGATGGAAAGAAGTCAAAGACAGACAAGAAAAGTGGCTCCGTGAAGAAAAGATAGGAAGTTTTATCAAAGTATGTCATGTTGTTATATTTATGCAGGCTCTCTTCTCTTAAATAATTTGTATTTTAGTGGAGATAATAAAATTAAGATTTGACCGTTAAGTTGTTGACATGAGATGTGTCACATGAGTGCTTGGTTGAAGTGTTGAGAATAAAGCCAGAACATGTGTGAACACGTTGTTGTGTAATTGTCTTTTTTTTAATTTAATTTCACTTATTTGAACAAAGATGGTATAATGTTTGTGGGATGCTTTGATATTTAGGATAGAAGCTACTTTGTTTTATCTGCTCCTCAGTGTTGTGTTTGGCAGGAGATGTAAAGCTAGATATACAGTACAGGCCAAAAGTTTGGACACACCTTCTCATTCAATGCGTTTTCTTTATTTTCATGACTATTTACATTGTAGATTCTCACTGAAGGCATCAAAACTATGAATGAACACATGTGGAGTTATGTACTTAACAAAAAAAGGTGAAATAACTGAAAACATGTTTTATATTCTAGTTTCTTCAAAATAGCCACCCTTTGCTCTGATTACTGCTTTGCACACTCTTGGCATTCTCTCCATGAGCTTCAAGAGGTAGTCACCTGAAATGGTTTCCACTTCACAGGTGTGCCTTATCAGGGTTAATTAGTGGAATTTCTTGCTTTATCAATGGGGTTGGGACCATCAGTTGTGTTGTGCAGAAGTCAGGTTAATACACAGCCGACAGCCCTATTGGACAACTGTTAAAATTCATATTATGGCAAGAACCAATCAGCTAACTAAAGAAAAACCAGTGGCCATCATTACTTTAAGAAATGAAGGTCAGTCAGTCCGGAAAATTGCAAAAACTTTAAATGTGTCCCCAAGTGGAGTCGCAAAAACCATCAAGCACTACAACCAAACTGGCACACATGAGGACCGACCCAGGAAAGGAAGACCAAGAGTCACCTCTGCTTCTGAGGATAAGTTCATCCGAGTCACCAGCCTCAGAAACCGCAAGTTAACAGCAGCTCAGATCAGAGACCAGATGAATGCCTCACAGAGTTCTAGCAGCAGACCCATCTCTAGAACAACTGTTAAGAGGAGACTGCGCCAATCAGGCCTTCATGGTCAAATAGCTGCTAGGAAACCACTGCTAAGGAGAGGCAACAAGCAGAAGAGATTTGTTTGGGCCAAGAAACACAAGGAATGGACATTAGACCAGTGGAAATCTGTGCTTTGGTCTGATGAGTCCAAATTTGAGATCTTTGGTTCCAACCGCCGTGTCTTTGTGAGGCGCAGAAAAGGTGAACGGATGGATTCCACATGCCTGGTTCCCACTGTGAAGCATGGAGGAGGAGGTGTGATGGTGTGGGAGTGTTTTGCTGGTGACACTGTTGGGGATTTATTCAAAATTGAAGGCACACTGAACCAGCATGGCTACCACAGCATCCTGCAGCGACATGCCATCCCATCCGGTTTGTGTTTAGTTGGACGATCATTTATTTTTCAACAGGACAATGACCCCAAACACACCTCCAGGCTGTGTAAGGGCTATTTGACCAAGAAGGAGAGTGATGGAGTGCTGCGGCAGATGACCTGGCCTCCACAGTCACCGGACCTGAACCCAATCGAGATGGTTTGGGGTGAGCTGGACCGCAGAGTGAAGGCAAAGGGGCCAACAAGTGCTAAACACCTCTGGGAACTCCTTCAAGACTGTTGGAAAACCATTTCAGGTGACTACCTCTTGAAGCTCATGGAGAGAATGCCAAGAGTGTGCAAAGCAGTAATCAGAGCAAAGGGTGGCTATTTTGAAGAAACTAGAATATAAAACATGTTTTCAGTTATTTCACCTTTTTTTGTTAAGTACATAACTCCACATGTGTTCATTCATAGTTTTGATGCCTTCAGTGAGAATCTACAATGTAAATAGTCATGAAAATAAAGAAAACGCATTGAATGAGAAGGTGTGTCCAAACTTTTGGCCTGTACTGTATATTTTATATTCAGATGCAAATAAATAAACAGAAGTGCATCAGGAGCAGGAGATGAGCATAAGTGTTTATATTTAGTGTTGCAAAAAACAAAATGTTTTCAGTCAATTGTACTTCCGGCATTTTGATGATAACACAGACAGATGTCACAATAAATGATTCACTTTTATGTTCATCTTCTGTTATTTATGCATTTCCGTTTATGCATGTCACTCAACCACAAATAAAAAAAATACCTTGGAATATTGTTTTTAATTTTAACTTCCAGATTTTTTTTGACAATTTCTTTTTCCTTTCAGCACAGGAATTTTACTTCACTAGTCCCTCCTCTTTCTCTTTCGTATACCTGAACCACTTTTCATATGGAAATTTTCACCTTTCTCAAATGTCAGCACAGATAAGACCGTTACCAGCTCTCATTCCCACGCTGTTTGACAAGTCGTTTCAGTACAAACACCAGACAGTCTGACGGTGTTAAAGGTTTGATGACATCAGTATTTCAGACAGTGATTTAGTCCTATCAGTGTTTTGCTGTTTCCAAGGTCAAGAATGAACTGCGAACCTCAGCTTTTTTTCTTTTAACTCTAACTGCTGCTGGAGCTGGTGGTGACATCGTCTCTACTACACCACTGATGTTTAGGGCAATATGTTAAATCAGACACATCCATTACGTTTTTAGAACATCCTGTTGTTTTTAGAGCCCCCAAACAACAACAACAACAAAACAGATGGACCCTCAGCCTGTATAGGCAGCACTGGGAAATTTGGTGGAGCAGTATTTATGCACAAGCTGCCCAGGGTTTAAACATTAGAGTGTCTCCATAAGTCTGGAAAAAAACAAAAAACTTCGCCTCTAGTCTTGAGGTAGTCTGAACCCTAACTGAAACATTACTATTTAAAACTGAACCAAAAGTGAACTGAAAGTGAAACTCCTCAAGGCCAGACTCTGATGTGGAGGCTTCTTTTGGCGAAGTACATGTTTTTGGGAAGTACGGAGCATGTGACTGGATAAATTAAACTTGGATTATACTGTACAAGTTGGGGTAAAAGGAAGTTTTGATGTAGTTTAGCTGTTGTTAAAGGTGGTCCCCAGTGAATCAATGAATCAACATGTTTGCCATTTTCCGTAGAGACATGATAGAAAAACATTATCTTCACAAATTCAAGGTAACATGGCATGACTAATAGAACTTCTCCACCAAAGTTAGTGCATGTACGCAGGTTTTTTAAACACGGGTAAACCCGTTAAGGCTTTAGAGTCATTTCCCATTGCCAGTAGATCAGCACTGTGTGCACAGCTCTGCAGGAGATGAGTACGTGTGTGTGTGTGTGTTTTTCTGGTCTGTCATATTCAACGTCACGGACAGGCCAGGTTAGTAAAAAGTAGAAAGGGGCATAGAGGCCAGTAAATGGACTGCACTTACTACTATATGTCACATTCACCCACTCACACACACGTTCACACACTGGTGGCCGAGCATGCCATACATGTTGCCACCTGCAACTGAGTAACCATTCACAAACACTCACACACCGATGGAACAGCCACCGAGAGCAATCTGGGGTTCAGTATCTCCCCAAAGATGCTTCGACATGCAGGCTGGAGGAGCCTGGGAGCTATCCGCCGATCTTCTGATAAGTGGACGACCCGTTCTACCTCTGAGACACAGCCTTCCCTGAAAATTTTACGAAATGAAAATGCGAAAAGAATTTTTTTATGACAGTTACTTCTTTTTTTCTATAACTCTAACCTACTGATTCTCTCTCACTCTCAGTCAGACAAATTTGGATCGATGTTTGGGTGCTGCTTTGGGTGCTAAAATTAGCGCGTGCATCTGGGTGTTGTATTGTCATCAATGCCAATAAAACCCAAATACCTGTGACTATGAATGCCAATTAAAAGGCCTGATGTTAGTGGGGTTTTTTGTGCTGTGGGAAAGGAGCTGAACTTATGTACAACTAGTCATTTTGTGGGTGAAGTGTTCCTTTAATACATTAATAATTATACTTAAATGATACACTTTGCTCTGAAATGGGCCCCTCGCACTGTAACTTTTGATGCTTTAAATATATTTTGATGCTTACTCAGTACTTTCGTACTCAAATTGAATGCATGACTCATAATATTTCTGTGGTATTGCTTCTTTGACTTAAGTAAATGATCTCGGTACTTATTCCACATGTGAGATAACTCCACTGAGACAGTTTGCATACTGGTCAGCTCCCAGTATATGAACACACATAATCCTAACATGCATGCTGAGTATATCTTCACCCCACCCACCACATGTTTGAGGTCTCCGAAGCACCGCCTCTGTCACTGATCCCTCCGAGTAAGGCATTAGGAAAGATGAATGAACCTCCCCTTCTGAATGTGGTGCTGCTGAAAAACTCTGAGCCTCAGTGAGTCACAGCTGCCTGGAAACGGTTGCATTAAAAACCAGCCTCCACCCCGAGAAGACGTCCACAGAGGAGCCGCCAGCTTGCTGCGCAGAAACAACGCGCAACAGTCTCATTTTACGCGTCCAAAAAATCCAGGCATTGTGCAAGAAGCGTTGCGTAAGTGAAACTGATATCAGATAAAAACTCTCGGAGCCAGACTTGACTCGAGGAGAAAAAGAAAGAGAAAGAAGAGGTTTCGGCTCTTGTGGAGTTTTGGAAGAAACAAAATGTCTAAACCTAATTACTCCGGCACGTTTGATCTGGTGGAGCAGGAGAATATGGAATCGTATCTCAAAGCTTTAGGTAAGACTCTCTTTGTTGCATTGGTGCAGCTTTTACTCATCTGTAACTCTTGAACACAAATCAGTTGTATTTATTAAACCCCTCCTCCATTACATGTACATTCACTTGTGTTGCTCTTTTATTTAAAAACTTGTATTACTTTGTTGCTGTGAGATAATCTTTTAATCTCCAATCATTGATTTTATAATGTGGATCATCTTCCTTTGCAGCTGCACATTAGTGAAATGAAATCACCACCTTGTCCTTTCTATGACCCCACACTAACATACACTCACACACACTCACACACTCTCAGAGGGGAGTATCCGCTCTGTCTGCACTGTGTGACAAGACAAAGCTCCCTTATTAACAAAGCAACCTTGAAGTATAGCTCATGCTGTATTAATCTTATCTCCCCTCTCAGATATTAATCTTGCCCTGAGGAAGATTGTGTGTCTGTTGAGGCCCACCAAAGAGATCACTCATGACCCGGCCACAGGAGCCATGAAGATCCGCACCATCACCACCTTCAAGAACTTCAACATGGATTTCACCATCGGAAAAGAGTTCACTGAAGACCTGGGCCCGGTGGACGGTCGCACCTGTCAGGTGTGTGTTGGTATATGTTTTTCTGAGCATGCATCCTGTCTGGACACACGTACAGGCTCGATGATACTGAATATACAGTATCATAACTTGTTACACAAGTTTGCTTTGTGTGTTTTAATTTGGAATGTATGCGGAAAGTTGACCCACCTACTGCTGTGTTTTTGTGCTGTAACCATCCCCTGCTGCTTCAACCACAGCTTGAACCTACAATGAGGGATGTGTGTGAGAAAACAGTGGGGAAAAAAAACTCCTCAGTTTGCAAATCCAGTAAGGAAACTGGTGCATGAATCTGAATTAGCAGCATTATCTTACAGTGGCCAAAACAAATGAGCACATGGAAGCAATAGAAAAGAGTTTTGAACTAATGGCAACCTGTTGGCAACGCACAAAGACTCGTGTGAGCTGCTTTACATACTAATCGCACACACTAACACGTCATCGCTGTGCTCTTGCAGACTACAGTGAGCTGGGAAGGAGACAAACTGGTGTGTGTACAGCGAGGTGAGAAAGAAGGACGAGGCTGGACACACTGGCTGGAGGGTGACAAGCTGCATTTGGTAAGGATGTATGGATGGATGGAGTGAAAGGAAGTGGCCAAAGCTGAGGGAGAAAGGGAGGGAGGATACGGAAGAAGGAAAGTCAAACACACTCAAGGGAAAAGCTGCTAAAATTGATATGCAAAATGAGGGATAACATGCAAACCAGATTAGGCTGTTGCACCACACTGTCTGTGTGAAGAAGTCCTTTTATCAAAAGTTTTGTGAAGCTCTGTGCTGCCTGAAGGGGTAAAGGTATACTTCTATGAAGGAAGGCAAACACAAAAGAGACAGAAGACTTGAATGCCACAATAACAGATCACCATGGGCAGATTATGAGACAATAGGTCCCTGGGCACAGATATGCAAAAGGCCCCACCACCTCTCCTTCACAGAAGCAAGACACACAGACGCCTCTTTGTTGTCGGTGTTTGAGTCTCTCTTTTATATGTATGTATGTGTGTGTATATATATATATGTGTGTGTATGTGTGTATATATATATATATATATATATATATATATATATATATATATATATAATTGTGTGTCTCTTTGTAGTCATCATGCATCTTTTTGTGTCTCTTTGTGACTGTTTTGTGTCTCTTTGAAGTAATTCTGTTGTCTTTGTGGTTGTTTTGCCTGTTTTTTGTTTTTTTGTCTCTTTGCAGTTCCTTTGCATCTATGCAGTTATTTTGTGCCTCTATGTGGTTGTTTTGCCTGTTTTAGTAGTTATTTTTCTGTCTTCTTTGCAGTTCCTGTGCAACTGTGTGGTCATATTGTGCCTCTTTGTGGTTGTTTTGCCTGTTTAAGTAGTTATTTTCTGCATCTTTGCAGTTCCTTGCATCTCTTTGTAGTTATTTTGTGCATCTTTGTAATTGTTTTGCCTGTTTTTGTAGTTATTTTCCGTCTCTTTGCAATTCCTTTGCACCGACGTAATTGTTTAGTGTCTCTTTGTGGTTGTTTTATCTGTTTTCATAGTTATTTTCTTTCTCTTTGCAGTTCCTTGCATCACTTTGTAGTTATTTTGTGCGTCTTTGGGGTTGTTTTGCCTGCTTTTACAGTTATTTTTGGTCTCCTCGCAGTTCCTTGCATCTCTTTGTAAGTATTTTGTGTCTCTTTAGGCTTGTTCTGCCTATTTCTGTAATTATTTTCTGTCTCTTTGCAGTTCCTTTGCATCTGTGTAGTTATTTTGTGCATCTTTGGGGTTGTTTTGCCTGTTTAAGTAGTCATTTTTATTTCTCTTTGTTGCTGTTTTGCCTGCTTTTGTAGTTAATTTCTGTCTCTTTGCATTTCCTTTGCATCTATGTAGTTATTTTGTTTCTCCTTGTGGTTGTTTTGCCTGTTTTTGTTGTTATTGTGCGCCTCTTGTTGTTCCTTTGCATCTCTTTGTGGTCACTTTGAGTTTTTCTCTGGTCGGTATGTGTTAATTTGAGCTACATTTTGCAGGTAAAGGCCAGAGGGGCCCCTCAGCCTGTGCCAGTAATCCATCAATGCTCAGCACTGAGGGAGAGCACTGGTTTTTCTAATTTTGGTTGTAAAAGAGTTTAAGCTTGTCGATAATCTGTCAGCGCTTATTAAGATTTAAAACAAGCAGCATTGTTCTGCTAATTAGCTCTCGCAGGATTTCTCATACTTCGGTTGCAGTTGGGACAAAGCAGTGCGTTGTTGACGTCCAAATTCAGGAGAGAATTGAGAAAGAAATGCCAGCGAGGATCAGGCTCTAAAATGGTGGATTTTAAAGGTTACACAAAGCAGGAGAAGGGAGCAGCGAGAGGATAATGAAGAGTGAGTGAACGAGGGGGAGCTGGAGGAGGAAGGGGGAGCGGGGTGAAAGGAGGAGCTGGTGAAAGAGTGGGAGGCGAGGTCAAAGGATGTTGGGAGGGGGTGGGGATGGAAATGTATTTTGGATCCAGTCCCAGGTTTGTGTATCACTCATTTAACTCTGCTTTGATGTGCCAAACTGTCGTATTGATTCTCACATTTCATTTACACCTCCCCTCCTTCTCTTCCTCTCTGCAGGAGATGAGAGTTCAAGGCATCGTGGCCAAGCAAGTCTTCAAGAAGGCTAATTGAAGCAACTGAAAATGTCTTTAAGTGAATTATTCTTAGTAGAATATAGTTAAGGACTTGGTTCAAGATTTGATTAATGTTTATAGTTTCTTTTAATTATAATCAACATTATTTTGAAATACTGCAATAAGACTAAGTATCTGTAAAAAAAAAAACTACTGGACATGTATATCTTAATTGTTCCTGTGTGGTGGTACTAACTGAGAAGAGAACAGAATGACTTGTGTAAACATTCCCTACATACTTCTTCATATTGCACCATCTATCTTGACCATGCTTATAAACAAACATTCCACCGTCGGACATCACTGCTGCATCTTTAATTCATCACATCATTATCCAACTTGTGTGTGTGTGTGTGTGTGTGTGTGTGTGTGTCAGCATATTTTAAAAGACAGTACACAGTTTTATAAATACTGAAAATCATTGCTCATTACAATGTACTTTTACAAGAAGACATTTCTTGGTTTAAACCAGTTCTCATGCACAATTCTCAACATGAGTCAGTGGGGTTGGAAAAAAATAAGTTAAATTAGTTTTCCTTTAAATTATAATTACAAAAGACATCATTTACATTAAAGAATAAGCGCTAGGAAATCTCTCATATTTTTCTTAATATCAGCAAATCCCATGAAAAGACCAACAATGGGTTCATCCGTCTCTCAAATTCTGACCTCCCTATGCAGTCCTACCCTTTCCCCACCGTAATAAGAGGTGATGTGGAGGGTTTTGAAAAGCAATTATCTCGTTTCTGTTTTAGAAAATGTGTAGGAAAAGTTTATTTTATCTATTACTTATAAGTGTCTCTTTCAAACTCTGTGCCAACTATTTTAAAACAATGCTTGAGTGCTGCTTGGTAAGTATTTTGTGGTGGCGTGTCATTGTATCGTGCTGGAAAAGGGGTGAAAATGAGCTTTCCCACCTGGGTGTCATATGTCTATGACTGCAGATCAAAGCCAATTCGAGCTAGAGCTGATAATTACCTGTGACAACTGCAGAGTCATTTGTCCTGGGAGCAATTACCAAGTTTAACCTTGAGCATTAAATACAAAGTGACATATTCTCAGGCAGGTTTTTGTGAAGTAGGACAGGGAGCCCATTTGTTCTTATAAATGTGTACATTAAAAAAGCCACAGATGTACTATATTGTAGTCTTCACAGATGTTTCTTAAACAGGAGTAAACAGAGTATTTGTTGGGTGCTACTTTCTGCTGTGGATTAATCAACATACAGCAGCAGCAGGACAAGCTTCATTGCCTATGCTCTTGGTGATGACATCAATGGAGCACCATTACACAAATAATAAGCTACATCTGGCTTTGAATACACATTTGTTGGAAGGACACATTCATTTTTGGTTTTGGCCTTTTCATGGGATTTGATTGAAATAAAAAAAATACAGAAACATCTTATTCTTTCATAGACACCACTAAGCTGTAGCTAAAAACCACGGACAGCACTGGTTTCACTCGTGAAGCTCCGAAGACTAATTCACATCAAAGGGAAAGCAAGTACAGAGCTGCACCAGTGTTTCATTGTAAGCACATATCAGAAATACCACTTGTGCTGAACTTCTCATTAAAGTCCTGCAGGGGGCAGCAAACTGCCAGCCACCTTTGACTCTTAAAAAAAGAAATATAAAAAAAGAAACCCTACTCTCTTGTTTTTTGGTATAAATAGGTCCAGTTAAATGTCTAAAAAGTAGTCACGGCATCTCCAAGCTGCAGAGGGACAGCTCCATCAGTGTCCCGTTACAAAAAACATTTACTTGATTATGGCACCCACTCGTCCTCCTGTGGCTCTGAGTGGGTCCTGTGGAAGTTGGTGCAATATCCAGCACTTCCATTGGTGTGGCTGGATTCGATGAAAGAAACTGAAACGTTCAGTGGAGTTATAGGATGGTTGCTGTCCACGCTGCCCACACTGTCTTGTGTGACACAACTGACCACATGATCATCTGAGGAAGGAAAAAAAAAAATCAGTGTTCAGTGTGACCATCCTCGAGAGTAATGTGACATTAAACAGGCTGAGCACTTTATTTGATTTATGACTATCTTAAAGAGGGTGGAAGCATTTATGAGCACTAAAATTAATGTAGATTCATGCTGGAGAGGAGAATGTATTTTTCACTTTAATGCACATAAGTGACAGTTCAAAGGAAAAACCAACTAAGTGTCTTTGAAACTCTGCTGGTGGGAAGAACATCAGTTTACCAAAATATGTCCCCCTATTTGGTGTTTGATGATGCTTTATAGCAGGGGTCAGCAGCAACCTTTACTATCAAAAGAGCCATTTTTTGGCATAAAAAAAAATCTGTCCAGAGCTGTGAAACATATTTGAGCCTTAAGATGAAGGTTATAGCCTATTAAGTCTAGAATAGTCCACAAGGTGGTGACTCTGCAGTGGGCTATTTCTGACTATTTGGTACCTTAAAGTAAACAAATCTGTCCATGTACGATTAAACTCTATTTTCCTTTGAGACTTTTACTTTTTGGGATTTGGAATCCATACCTCATCTGGACAGGGAGACTCAAAATGAGCCTATGCTACTGAGGTTTGGCCAAATTGATAGGAAAAGACACCGTGCCAGAGACATATGATGCACATTTAGGTTGATGAATGTTGAGTTTTTTTTAGTCGGTGTATGGGCTACACATTTTAACAGCTGGAGAATGAAAAAAATCACTTTGGGTGCGATAAACACTGATAAATGGAAATTAAAAAAATACATTCATTTACATATAATTTTTGTCAAGGCCACAGGGAGCCACTGAAGAGGGCTACATGTGGCTCTGGGGCCACAGGTTGGTTTAGAGTGCTGTCTTACACAGCTGTTGAGATCTGGTGTCTCATTTATAAACATTGGGTACGCACAAAACAAGGCCTGGAAGAGGCGTACACCACTTCCCATGCAAAAGTTGTGATCTATAAAAACAAACTTGATTGTAGAAACTTTGACCCATGCTTAGAAACATTTTGGAGACAGGAAATTGGCAACACAGATGGTGAGGTGAAAGCCTGATTGTAGAAATTGTCTAATATTTTTTGGTGCATGTCATTTTAGGCTTTTGTCTGTACATACATTTTTGATATGAATCCTCATACTGTGTATAAATGAGACCCCTGGTGAGTGTGAGGGCCACAGTGCATGATTCCCATAATTTTCATACTTGGTGAAGCCTTTGCATTCATTAAGGTTATCCATTCTTTAATTCAGGTTTTTCCTCTGATATGTCACCTATCTGTGCATCCTCCATCTTCATCCTTTGCAAAATCAATGCAGAATTGTTACAATGACAACAGAAGACACTGTACACATCTATTTATGTGTACAGTGGCGACAGGTCACTTAAGGTAGAGGGGACAAAGCTCATTCATTCATTTATATGGATCCCCATTAGTCACGACCAAGGTAGCAACTACTCTTCCTGGGGTCCATGCAAGCAAACATTACATCATAGAGTAAAACAAATATATAATTAAAAATTAAAGGCAAAAGGAACAAAATACAACCAAAAAGCAAGAAAACTACAAAACAAACAAAAAAACAAACAGACAAAACTAAGAGACTGACGACAAAATAGTCAGAAATTGTCAGAAAATAATAATAGTATAAATTATAATTATAAGCTCTGCCTGCTGGGAGCAAAAAAACGTGTGGTTGCAGTGCTACTGAAAAAAATAGACATTGATATAATTCTGGATTGATGCATGACATAAAACACACCTAATTACTGCTGTTATTTATCCTTGTTCAACAATTTAAGGTCAGTGGCTGGAAATAATAGTTTGACAGTTGTGTTGTACATCAGACTGTCGCTCACAATTAAGCTTATAAGTCACGTGACTGATTGCTGTGTCATTTGTTACGATAGTGAGTGCGGTCACCATGAACACACATTTAAGAGTCTGTCCTATAAGGTAAACTTGAGATTAAGCACCTCGGAGCCGATCAGCAACAGGATATTGTTATAAAAGATAATCAAATTTTACGTGGAGTGGTCCTCTGAGACTAAAATGGCGACCTGCGAAATTGTCAGAGAGGACGCTTTTTCTTTTAATTTCCGTGCGAGTTATTCGGAGGTGTTCCTTGCTGGTCAAGAACATGAGGAAACTTTAAGGATCTCAATCTTTCACGACAACATGGTGGAACAGGGCTTAATCGGCAGGAAGAGCTGACCTAGGGAACAACTGACAGGAACAGGTAACAGGTGAGTGCTCAGTGGGGAAATGTAAAATAATGCATTATATCATATTCTGGTTTTGCATCTCTTCAAAGTATAATGCCCTATTATTTCTCCACCTTAAACTTCCTTTGTAACCAGTGTTGGGGAGTGACTAGTTACATGTAGGCCTAATGAAATTTCAAAGTAAAATAATTGTAATCAATCAGTTACAGTTACTAAGGAAAAAAAAATGTAATTAAATTAAAATTACTAATCAAAATGTTGGTGATTTCCAAATATATCACTTTACGTAAAAAAGTTTTTATGTAGAAAAATAACCTATTTCTGGCCTTTTTAAAGTGTTATTGCCCAGTTTAACCTGCTCAGATGCCCCCTCCATCCCAGTGGACATAATGGACCAACTACTGGGTGGAAGAGGGTTATAAAATCCTCCAACCTGCACTGATGCAGTCTTACTGAGCATGCGCAATGCTGTGCTGTGTTCGTCATTGAAGAAGCTCCATACAAATAAAGCTCTATGTGACTGTCCTCAGAAATGTAAACTGTTCAAACTAAGACAGACATTAAGGATAAAACTACACCTCTCCAGTCTCTATAAAATAGTAGTTGTGTTTGTTTTATAGTAAAGTGTAACAGGAGCAAAAACAGCTTTTAAACATCAGTGAAAAAGGAAATGTTTATTCCCTTTAATGTATTCTTTATTCATTTAGTTACTCATTTATCAATTTTTATTTATTCTATTGGCAAAAGGATATAGAATATACACTATGAAAATTCAGGTAAACAGCAGCATGAATGAAATAAAAGTCATACATATACATATAAAGAACATAAAATAGGAGTAACTGAACTTTTCTCCATGGTTACCAAATATAACAGCTCCTTTACACCTCACACCTTGATGTAGGGTGTTTCATTCAGCTGTGAAGGTGACTACAAACGGACCCTAACCCCAAAACTCTGAGATGGAGTGGGACTGGGTAGGATCCGGTTTGGGAAAGGCCCAACTTTTCTAGGATGTCTAAATCTATGTTACTGTCATCTGACTCCACCCAAGTGCACAGGCTTTAATGATGGGACGTCTGTAAACCAATCAGAGTGTTTTACTTAATCTAAAGTGGACTGCAATAGAGCCACGCCCCCTTTTCCAACAAGCATGGCCAACAGTAAGGCTCCCTTCTGTCTATTATCATATTGTTAAAGTACATGATTTGTGTTTTAACTGTGTTTGATTTATAAATAAGATGTTATATTACTTATACATGTCAAAAATGAAAGATTTATAGCTTTTACTCAGGTTTTTTAAAAAAAAAAAAAAATCCTTCCAGTGGAATATGTGGGGGATGTGAGCGTCGACAGGGAAATACTTTCGTTGAAGTTTTCCAATGATTAAATCAGCTTATAGTGCGTCCTATTGATTATGTACAGTATGAATCTCAGGAGGTCTTCAACATACTGTTTTCTGGAGATACCTCCGAAATAAAGAATATTTTGACTCATGCTGATGGACACAATGCAATATATATATATGTAGGCTACAATGTGTTTTAAAGCATCACTTTATTTGTTAATATGAGTTAATCATTCATTAGAAATAAATAATGTCAATTTGTTTTGTGGAAAAAAGGTCTGTTTAGACCATTTATTGTTGTTTTTCCTATTAAGTATTTTGAGATTCTTCATCCAATGGAACGCACAAAAAAACCCTGCATAATTAAGTGTCCTAATAAATAATTATTGTTTCTTTTTCTGCAAATAATTTATGAGTGCATTTAAAGTAGAAAACCACCATAACAATATTTTTGTTTTGTGCATTTGGAACATAATTGGGTTATCAACGAGTTAAAACATTTGTTAGAAAAGTAATTCAAAAGTGCAATAAATACGATTACTTTGATGAAGTAATCTAATTAAAATAGTTGCATTACTTTTTTACTACATTTCAAAACTAACTACCCAACACTGCATGTGTCACATTTACCCAGGAACACTCGGGGGTGCAGATGTGGTTTAGGAGTAAAGTTACTGACTGTAAACCACAATGTTCTTGTCAGACCCCATCTCTGTCATTTCCTGTCATTCCTCTGCAGTCACAGTCTCTTACAAAGGCCAACAGTAAACACACACCCACACACAAACATATTTAAAGCTGCATGCATCAGGGATTTCTCACCTGAGTTGAATAGTCGTAACTTGCAGCCGTCCTCGGGGCAGCTTTCTTGGCAGTGACTGGACAGGTCTGTGAATGGTAAAGGCAGCTCCAGCTGAGTGAACGGTGCTGGAACCATGTGATCCAGAGAGACAGGAACACTGGAGCGAGCTGTCACACAGGAAGGAGAGCACAATAGGGTCAAACATGAGATTATTCAAGGATTATCTCCTATAATAATCATGATTTGTAATTATCTTATTCGGAACAAAGTACTGATAACTTGTAAGACAGAATTATAATGATTGACCCTTAGGTGGCACTATAAACTCTCAGAATCCAATATTCTGCTCTGTGGCATCAATTTTCATAGAGGTGTGAAACGTGATACTGATAAGTATCGGAACAACTTGGTTTCTAGGAAAAGTGCTTCATATGTATCCATTCATACATTAATAAATGTGAAAAAGTCAATTGTACCACAGCTCGGTGTGACTCAATTGCGAAGTGATACTCCTCCTCACATTTATCTTTTGAGTATGAAACACTCACCTCATGTAGACTTGAAAGGCGGTTGTAAAAACTTGGCAGTTTCCTTTTTCACTGCGAAAAGGAAACTGTAGAAAAGAGTCAGATTTGACTCACAGCAGATGCAATAGATTCCAATGAAGTCAAGTTTTTGGGTGGAAAAAGTTAACAACCTTCAATATAAACATGTCAGGCTGCACACTTCACTTTCTCTGATGTTCATAGACATTCTCAGTTTCTGAAAAACAGTTGTAATATGGCTAAATACACTTAATATACTTTTTCTGTCAGTATTGGAATCTATTGAAGCCACCATGAATCGAAGCTGACAGCCACGGCTTTCTTTGTGACAACCTTTCAAACCTGCTGTTTTCTGCACAGTTTCACTGCTTTTATCGTTGAACTGTTTCCATGGTGTTTGTTATTTCGCTTAGTACCTTATGTGTCATAATAGCTGTCTTTTTTCTCTACGTAGTGCAGGCTCTGTATATGTCTTCATGTTTCTAACTGCTTTTATGACTGATTATATTTTCAGTGCTTTTATTCTTTATGTCTGTGCCTTTTAACTTTTGCCTGCTCGGGGACTACAGATGAAAATGAGCTTTGGCCCCATTTCCAGTAAGCAGCTTGGTAGTGTTCAGTATGCTTTGTCATAGTTTCAGAAATGTTATTGACATGCTCTGTCCCCGTCGGAGAATGAAAGCCAGACAGAACCTACGTGGAGTGGAGCCACAACTCCAGACCCTCACGGACCCCAAAGTCCTTGCATTCATTGTGTCAGTGTGTTCATGGTAATTCCCTGCATCATTATCTGTCTTGTCCAGCAGTCTTGTATAGGAGCCCTGTGTCAGACTTTACATGCTGCCTGCTCCTAAATACATTTGCATCTTACCAAAAGAGGGACCCATAGCTAGCTTTGCACTGGCGCTGCCTAATGAGTTAATCCAGCCGCAAGAAGAGTCAAGGATAAGCGTTTGTTTAAGGTCTCCCTCCAGGCTACGCAGTTATTATATTGCTAAAAAAATATAAATTCAAAAAATTGCTATGCTACGAAAGGCAACCATGCACAGCTATCCAAAATAATTATTAGCAAATGTAATCATAATCATACATAAACTTCAAAAATTGCCATTTTTATTATTACTACTGATTCTAGCATTACGGAGTATTGTAGCTCTGCTTGTGGTTTGTGCAAATGGCTTTGTCATACCCCAGCAGAAGCTATTGCTCGACTGCTGCGGGTCGGTACAATCAATGTCAGACATTGTACTGTCTCTTTATTTCATTACATTGAAATGTATTAAAAAGTAGGAAACCAATGTCACATGGGTGTTATGTAAGCTACATCACTGTCAGTTGTTATAGTTTTTGTACAGTGGAAGTATGTTATTAAAATTGTCATGAAAAAAGTCATAAATAAGTCATAGACAAAAAGTCAGTGAGTGCACTTCTCTGTGCAGCCCTCAATTATGTGCTTGCTTCCATCATAACTTTGGGAAACCCTGATCTAAATTTTTTGTTTCAAAATGCTCTAAAATGGTCTGTTTAGCTGTTAAGTTTATGAAAGTTTCTCCTTTGGGAAATTCCCCCCAGACCCACCTGAACGGTTAGGCCACAAACATTAGATCACTAGTCAAAGGTGTTGATTGATTACAGCGCTGCCTTTTAGCATGCTTTAAGACAAAAAATATAAATGTGAAAATACTAAAAATAAGTATTTTCTGTCTGTTTTCCACAAAAACCAGGTACCTAGCAAAATTTTCTTGAAATTACATCCACTACTTCTTCTTCCATTGAGAACATTTTTTTGCAAATATGTTCTATTTCACTAGTTAACTACTGGACCATGATTTCTCCTACTTCCCCTGAAAAGCCCACTGTCAGTGGTTTTCACATCACAATGAGTATGCAGCATAGTGGACATAGCTATGAAGCCCAACCTTCTCTCGGTTAATTGTTATTTTACCTGTAAATTCCAGTATTGGCACACTGCTTCACTGGAAATACAGTGAAATGTCAATGAAATACAACACGTCAGCCAAAACAATCGGTTATGGGACTGTACCACATGCGTAGGACCTGTTTCTCAGTATGAGTTATCTGCCTGTGAAATGTGCGTCACTTTAAACCAAATAACTGTGTCAGGCAGAATATGTACAGGATGTGGTTCACCCATTCAGTTTACAATGCTCGCCGAGCTTGTTCAGCATCACGTTACATAGCTCCTTATTTAACCTTCCTGTGTTAAACGGCCTCGTAAATATTCTGCTTTTGTTATACTTCTTTTACATAAAGTAATCCTGACCGCACTTCTAAGAAAATCAGGGGTGTATATTTCATTTGACCTTAGCTGAAACGGTGTGTTTGAAAGAGATAGGCAGTGACCTTCAACTCTGCGACTTCAAAGCAAACTGTGTCTCACAGTTGTGGCTGACAACATGCACACTTACTGCAAGTGAGTGGGCATGCCTGCACGCCGCTTTGTCGCCTCTTCGGGAAGACTTTTTTTTTTCAAAGAATGAGGACAAAAGTGTGTGAAAAACAGTGATGAAACACACCTACACATGTGACGCATTGTACACACCTGCTCTGTATGACTTGCGTTTTGCCCTCCAGCAGATGAGACCAAGCAGGATGAGTGCAGTCAACACCAGTCCTGACCACAGGCCTGCAGGTAATATCCAGGGACAATCTGATAAACAAAAAGAGAGGGGATTTTAGAGGGACCTGAACAACATTTTAAACAGGGTTTTCTCCTGATTACACAATAACTTATGGGATATAACGTGGGAGTGAGTGATTACTGAACACTCCTCTTAATTTCTCATTAATAATGTTGTAAGGTAATGAATAAAATGGCTTTCTGAAGAAAAACTATGACTTTTGTGAATGAATCATCTTAATTTCATTTATATTTCACTCCATTTTTGGTAAATTATGGTCACACAAGAACGATGCGAAGTCATACTCTAGTTTAACATGTACGCACTACACGTGTTTAGGGCAAAACTTTAAACATATAGATATCACAATGAAACTTCCCCAGTTGATTATTAACATTAAGGCAACATGTTTTCTGAAACTGTATGTTTAAATATGCAAACGAACCATTATTTACTTTAATATGTATTCAATTGCATGTATTGCCAGAACAGAAATCTGAACGTTGGATAAAGCCAGGTTCAGATGTTTTGTTTATTTTGTTAACATTTTAGAGTCAAATGTTTCAACAGAGGGATTTTGGATGTCTCATTATCCAATTTTGCAGTGTTTTAGGAATAAACTGTCCTATAAATCAGGCTATGAGTGATATATGAACAAACACTTCAGTAAAAAAGAGATTTCTGCATATGAAATGAAACATTTTGAGAAAATGGCCTTGAAAGATATGTATAGTAAAATTACAAACACTTTTATACAAAAAACACTACATGTGAATAAGGTAAAGCGTTCACCTACTAAATATCATTATGAAACTTCCCCAGCTGATTACTTACATTAAGACTATTTTTTTTTTGTATAACACGTTTTCTGAATTTTTACAATTAAATATGCAAAGGAGGCATTATCAAAGTAAATATGTGCTTTTTGCATACATTCCCAGACAAGAAAATTGAACTAAAATAAACCCCTAAATGTGTATTTTGGATGTTTTCTTTGTACTAATCTGAAAGAAGACAAATTATGGAAGTGAAATGGCCCAAAATCTCAAAATTTACCAGCGCATGAAAAAGCTGTTTTCACCTTGTCAATCAAAAAGCACACCCACTGACTAACTGATTGAGCTTTTGGCTTAAGTGTGCAAGTGTTTGGCTTCCCTCTGTGTTGCCAGCACCCGCAGCTCCCCGCTCATCTGTCAGCAGGTGTTGCGTCAGCCATTTTCAGCGGATGAGCAGGGAGCTGCGGGCACTGGCCACATGGAGGGAGGTTGACCATCCATTTGCACATTCTTTCTTTGTTGCAATGACACAAATCTGGTTAAAAATTGCCAAAATTTCCCGCTAAGAGCCAAAAACTCTCAGTCACAGAAGTTGCTTGGTGTGAATGTCATCTGGGTATTGTGATGATGAATACCAGACAGTAACACAGCCCAGTGGATTGTAGTTTTATAGTTGTGCTGTAGGCTATATCAACTGTCAGCATCTGTGTTCTGTTTCTCTCTGTAAAGTCCACTGAAGGTGGAGCAGGGTATCCATTAATTTTAGGCAGCTAGCAACACGGCTTCAGGGATGGCAGTGTCGGTTTGTCCACCACTTTGGTTCAGATTAAAAAAATCTCAGCATTACTGGATCAATTGCTTTGACTGTTTTTTAAAATGTCCATCATGGTAAACATACCTGCTCAGCATCAGCATGTTAGAATTGTCAGTGTGAGCATGTCAGCATGCCAACATAAAGCATTTCCACTGCATGTTACGGCACTGCTCCACTCGACTTGCTCTGTTTTGGTTTTCCATCGGCATAAGTACTTGTTTTTTGGTACCACTGCAGTGGCAGTTCCATACAAGTTGAACCAACACTAGCAGGTGAAGTTAAAATGCTGCAGATCACTGATTGGTCTGAGAGAATCATCAGTAGCGCAGCAAGGGACATCCTGCACAAACCCGCCATTTTTAAACAACCAATCTACCTTCAACTGTGGCTGCATGTTTTTTATAACCTTGACCCACATTTGAAAAATGGTAGCCTGCAAAACAACCTGCACACTCCATTTTACACTTCAATGTACATTAGTGCAGGCATTTTTCTGTTTAGTTGGATTCAGCAAGTGTTGCGTTGAAGATAATGGGCATGTTCCAAATTGCACACATTTTCTTTTTACCTTTAGTAGGTACTGCAGCTGCCCTGAAAAAGTACGTACTGTTGCATGCACACAATCGGGACATACTACTGTCTCAGAATATTACACCCTGAACTTTGACCCACTTTCTCGTATATTTGTTACCATGGAGATAAACAAAACACCAGAGATTGAGATAAACCCAGAGAGCTCTGCTGCTGTTACTTTGCAATGTATGTAGTTTTAACTTTTAAGTTATAACTACATAGATTCTAACATATATTCACAATAGTGAAATGATTATGCATTTCTCTGGCATTGTTATTTTCGTAGTTATGTCCTTTTGGTGTTGGTAATCTTTCTGATTATTTTGTTCACTTAGACAATTAATATTACTAGGGTCAGAATAGCCAGAAAAGCATGCTGGCTTGCATAGTGCAAAATGTGGCCGGATGTAGTAGAACGTCCTGGTATTTTGGCATACTGCATTTCACATACTATGTATTGGGACATACTAAATATTTTTCTGGAACACTAAATAGTATGGTAGAATTGGTATTGGAACGCATAGTTTGTCTCTGCAGTTTCATGCAGCGTTGCTATGGCGATCATCAAGGCCCTGGTATCAAAAGTGAGTTGAGTTGAGCCAAGTCAGGCAGTGGAAACGAGGCACAGGTGCAGACTGTAGACTGTTGAGCTCTGCTGCTCAGCTCCCTCCTTTCCAACATCTTGACACCTTTCACATCATCACACATAGTTTTTGAATTGTCATTTGACACATTTATCCTAAAGGAATATTGATCACTGCAGCTTTAATGTTTATTCTCTATAAGAGCTCTTTACAGCCAGTTACAGTGGAATCATTCCCATCGCCTGTCAGGGACTTACTAACTGTAACAAGTGCCTTACATTACCCTCTTCCTTAGAAATGGTTTTCTAATCTGTACCACTTCTACTTCCTCTCACAACAACTCAGCCATGTGATGAACTGAGGTTCAGCAAAAGCTCACTGAGTCATGCAGGATAAGAGCATCCGCTAAATTGCACAAGATCTTTTTTTTTTTAAATAAAGCTAAAAGATTTTAAGATCTGAGTAGATGATACACATTTCAAACAACAGCCTAAAGGTAAAAATGGAGACCTACTACATTTGATTTCGCCACAGATGGCATCCGTGTCTCGTGTTCCTGGAGTTTTCAACACTCTTCCGTAGTCCTCACATCTGAAAACAACACACAGAGACAAGTAAATAAATATCCACATACTGTAGTGTATCTGCAACCATTTGAAAATGAGAAAATACAGTTGTTTTTTTTAATTTGGGCATGTTTGTCCCAGAAAAAGGGATGTCTGAAAAAAATTCAGAAAAGCTCAGGTATGACTTTCTCAGGTGTGGATTATATGTAGTCACAGACTGTGTGATGTGGATGTCTCTGCTCCATAAACTGATGATGTCAACCGAAACAAAAACAGTCATTTCTGCTTTGTTTCGATGGATGACTGATGAATGATTCACATCGCATTACATACAACATCCTCCTTCGGCTTTGATAATAATAACATTAATAACCTTACCTGGTATGTGGTCGGCAGGGTGAGGATGAATCTGATACGTTGCTGAAGGTCCCGTCTGGACAGGGAGCGCAGATTACGTCTTTTGTGCGAGTTGCTGCAGGAATAAATGAGTTTTTTCAGTTGCCAGTTTGTACTGTGTTTGGTAAGATGTGAATGAATGAATGATTACAAGAGGAGCCTACCTTGAACCTCAACCCCTTTACCCTTAGGGCAGGAGGTCAGTAGCAGGCAGTGGTCACATTCATCATCGCTACAGTAGAAACCATCCACACACTCACACACTGCGTTCGCCTTATCTGTACACTCCGTCAGATTCCTCTGGTTGTTTTCTGAAAGATTCAAAGACGGATATCGTTCATCTCAGAAGAGCAATCGATCTTACAGTCCTGCAGCCTGTTGCAAAAGCCCCCTTCATATTATTTTACCGTATTTCTGTAAAAAAAAAAAAATTGTGTGTGAAAACATTTGGTCCATCTTAACCGAGAATCTAAGAGAAGAGCATGGGCAGATTATGAGACAACAGGTCCCTGGGCGCAGACATGTAAAAGACCCACCAGTACTCCTACACAGAAGACACCCAGACTAGATGAGACATGCAGCCCCAGATGAGACAAAACAACCACAAAGACAACAAGAGATGCAAAACAAGGAGACAAAAAATAACCTTTTGTTTCTCTTTGTAGTTTTCGTGTAGTTGTCTCGTGTTATTTTGTGTCCTTGTTGTTACTTACTGAGTGTCTGTGGTCATTTTGTCTCTTTACAGTACGTTCAATTTTGTGTCTCTTTGTTTCTCTGTTGGGTAGTTTTCTGTCTCTTTGTGGCTGATTCGGTGGATGCTCTGTCTCACTTTTGCATCTCTTTGCAGCTGTTTGATTGACTCTTAAAAAAGATGCTTACACTCACATCAAACAGAAGCTTATGTCCAGAGGCTTGTGCCTAGTACGTCGGCTCAGTAATCCATCCATAGGAAAGACGTTGATGTATTTTGTACAGATTGTAAAGTCCTCTGATACAAACTTGTAATTTTAGGCTACATAAATGAAATTAACTGGACTTGACCTTACAGTAGATCACAAAGTTAATCTTTTCACAAGCAATTTCTCCTGTTATTTCCACACTATAAAACATTTAAAGCTGGTTCAACTTAAAAACCAAAGTTCCCCTGCTGCTTAAGAAATGTGACATAACAGAATTAAACTTGAATAACTACCTTTTCTCATTAGTTGTGAAAATACAGTACAAATTGTTTTAAGGCTGCCTCAGCTGCTGATTTGTACCAGAATTAGGTTTAACTTTGTTTAATGAGAAGTGTATGGGGGTTATTACTTTCAAGGTTGTTAAAATCATCTTTTATTTATAGACTCTGGCACTTCATTGGAGCTACGAGATGTTAACACTGAGTAAAGTCAATCAAAAACCCAATTCCATTTCATGTTTTTACTCCTACCCATTATTTCCGAGTGAGACCATTCCCCTCGGAGCAAAGTTAGAAGGGAGAGTGGTTGAAATTTTCCCTTAAACCCTTCAAAAGCCTCATATGTCATCACTAGTTGTCAATGCTACCATTTACGTAAACAAATGTCACTAGTGTTGAGACATTGCCAGCACTGGCTATGTCTTGTAGTTAGCTACTGCAACATCAGCATGCTAGCACTTTCTTTTCTTAGGCTTGTTATAAAGAAAAGGGCCATAATACACTGAAACAACACAAAACTAAGATAAGTCTCTTTTAACAAAGGAAATACATTTGCTACTTTCTTTTGTTGTTAGTGCAGCCATCTTTCCACTGATTTCTCATGTTGGTTTTGAGTGTGCCTCTGAAAACCCTTTGTTTGGGAGGCCATGTAGCCCTGACACTTCACAAGAATCGGTACACCCTACCCCTAAATGTGAACGTGCAAAACGAAGGGGTAAGGGCTAAGCGGTAGAGGCAAGGGGTGTATCGGGTTTCTGACATACTTGGTGTCCTTCAAAGTTTTGTATCTCAACTAATACTTGAAATAGCGTCAGACAAATTGTGAACAAAGTTTGGTCACACAGAATGAGTTATGTAACGACTGACCCCACCGGTAGGTAAGTGAGGTTTAATGGGTTAAAAGTTGAAAAGAGGAAGATGTTTAAGACACGGATTTGTGACGCTGTTCACATGAAGAAACAATAGCAAAACATATATTTGTACTCTATAAAAAGGCTGCAGGGGGGGGAAAGAGGAAGGAACTGTGTCGGTTTTACAGAAAAAGTATGTGTGTGTGTGTGTGTGCATATACAGTACCCGACTGTGTGTATGTGTGTGCTGACTTACTGTGACTGCAGGTCTTGCATTGATGACATTTAGACAAGTAATTTTCGGTGTCTGTGTAACCCCCATTCCCACATTTGGCACACACTGTCCTCGGCCGTGTGCTGCCACACCTCTCTTTCATGTACTGTCCTGATGAGAGTTGAGAAAACAGATATACAGAAGAATCAGACGTGATGCAAATACTGCCTGTGAGGAATGCTCCGACAGTAACAACTGTGTCATAGTGTGCTCAGTCCTGTAAAGAAGTCTGATATCCAAAGAGGAAGGAAATGATAGAAACTTTAAGGTGTTGACTGACCTGCAGCACAGCGATCACAGCATAATCCATCAGCTTCATTGGGGTACTCGTCTTTTGAGCAATTCAGATTAGCCATTTGTTGCCCATGCGATTACAAGTCCTCCAGCTTTGTGTTGATTTTGCACGAGCGTCTTTCTGTACACTCCTCCTCTGAACCTGGGTCTGCCTTTGAAATGACGGCTGTTAAACTTATCTCAGCTCAAAGAGCATCACTCAGGTACTCCCTCTCTTTTCCCTTTCTCTTTCTATGACTCTCTCGACTCTCTTTCTGCTGTCTGGACGGTCTGTGACTACAGTTATGTTTCCCCTCCTCACTCTGCCCTACCTACTTCTCATGTCTTTTCTGATCCTACACAGTGGAAAACCCCAGTGACCCTAATCTGCTGTTTTCCCCTCTGTCTCTCTTTCTCTCTCTCAGTCTCTTTCTCTGTGTCTGTCTCTCCCCATTTCCTTCCTGTCTTAGCCCTCACTGCAAAGTAAGCTATGCGTGTGTTTCCGTATCACTACAGGACCAAAGAGCTGATTTTGGCACTCTTAACTGCGCATAGCAAAGCAGCACAATGAGACATTTCCTCTCTCCGCTACACCCTTTCCTTTCAGTCCCTCTCCATTGTTTTCACTGGACCTTTGTCCCAGTGGCGCGGGGATATTGTCGAGCTAAAATGGCAGAGATTTTGTAGTGACAGTCAATCTGAAAGGCTTTGGTCTGTGTCTTTCTTCCTGTACTTGTCCATGGTCACTCCCTTGTTACTGCAAACATACAAAAAACAATCTCGAAATAGATCTATAAAATGCCTACGTTTGCAAAATATGAGTGAGGGAGAAAGGGGGGCAGCACGAAAGAGAGAGAAATGAAAAGTAAATCATGAAGAAAAGGGGAAGGAGAAATGTTGAGGTAGTTTATTTGTGAGGAGATTTGATCGGATCATGATGTTAAGATTAAGGTGAGTTCAGATTTTTGCATTTTAGTCATATAAAACTGGTAATTTCACGAGAGGGCTTGTAAGATGGATGGATGCTAATGGATTGTGATAATACTTTGCCTTTGTTTTACCGCAACTTTAAGTAATACCTTTTTCTGTCTTAACTTTGTGGTCCCTGCATTTTCTCCACTTCCTCCTCTGTTTCTTTACAATGTTTCACCCGCTTCCCTGAATTTTTCTTACCTTCCACCCCTTCCCTCAGTCTCCTGCTTCTCCTGCTCTCCCGCTCGGCCTACTCAACGCTGCTGGGGTGGGTAGAGTCTCCAGGGTATCCCACTGGATACTTGCCCCATGCCAGTCTAAACTGGAGCAGGTGTGCCCCCAAAGGTCACACCCTCTCCATCAAGCTCATCCACCTGGACCTGGAGGACAGCCATGACTGTGAAAACGACGCAGTGAAGGTCAGGGGTCATGATAAACTTCAAATGGGTGTATTTTGAGGAGTCAAGTTACTTGGCGATGTCTTATTGTGCCCTCTACGACATATTTTTTTCCAGGTCTTTTCAAATGGAAACCTAATCGCAGTTCTGTGTGGCAAAAGGGAATTTGAGGAGCTTGAGTCCTCTGTTAATCCCTTACTCCACTCCACATCGGGCGGCTGCCTCACTCTTACGTTCCACTCCGACTACTCAAACATCAAGAGGCACACTGGCTTCAGAGGCTTCTACACCGATCAAGGTGAGACATACAGTAGAGGAGAAAAACAAGTGAGATACCTAGTTGTGAGAGTCCATTGTGTTTGTTCCCATTTTATTCTCTCCTATTCCCCAGAAGAGCTCAGTTTGTACGTGCGTGTGTTTTTTAATTGTGAATACTTTTGTAACCGTATTGTTAGGAGGGTGATATTTTTAGGCAACAATTCACAATGGTTGCAGTTTATAGCTCTGAAAGCTGACTTGGGAATGGCTTACACTGTGGTGTGCTGTGTCTTTCCTTTTTTTAAAAAACAAATTCTCCTAACTTATTCCAAATAATACATGCACAAATAATACACGGAGAACAGAAAACAAGGAGGTAAAACAAAAACAACAACTACAATAATAAAAGTAATAATAATGATAATACATAATAAATAATGATAATTATATAGGATAAATAAATGAACAATTCTTATGTGATGACATACGTATCACTGAGATACCTCAACCATTGTTCCTGGTCTTTAGTGTCGCCTACATTGGAATCAATTCAAAGATAACTGTGAGTCCACAGTTGATAGAGGTGATGTATTCAATAAATGTATTCAATAAAGGCTGCAAGATTGTTTAAAAAACTGGGAAAATATATCTACATTTGTTTTTCAGGGCATACATAATTTTGTTTCTATTTCTGATATCCATTTTGATATGTAGAGGAGGGAATCTGACTTCTATATCAATGCGATTTGTGTCTTATTTAGCAGTTTGAGTCACAAGGTATAAGAATGAGGAAGGTGTTTTACTATCAGCAGGTGTTTACTCTTTATTTATTCATTTATTTATTGCCATCTGTTTTGTGTATGTATGTGTGAGCATGTGTATTTACATAGCTTGTGTCTATGTGCATAGTTTGTGTGTATGTATACACAGATTGACAAAGCAAAACACATCGGTCATGATTGGATAAGGATATAAAAATTGAATAACATATATATATTTATAAGAATTTTTTTTTCTAAGTATTTTTGTAATTATTGTATATCCTGCTGTAAGACAAATATTATTGTCAATTAATTTGATATATTGGCGGCATGGTGGTGTGGTGGTTAGCACTGTCGCCTCACAGCAAGAGGGTTCCCAGTTCGATCCCGGGTGTGGGAGCCCTTCTGTGCGGAGTTTGCATGTTCTCCCCGTGTCAGCGTGGGTTCTCGGATTAGGTTAACTGATAACTCTAAATTGTCCGTAGGTGTGAATGTGAGCGTGAGTGGTTGTCTGTCTCTATGTGTCAGCCCTGTGATAGTCTGGCGACCTGTCCAGGGTGTACCCTGCCTCTCGCCCGATGTCAGCTGGGATAGGCTCCAGCCCCCCCCCCCCCCCCCCCCCCGTGACCCTCAAGAGGATGATGCGGTTAGAAGATGAATGAATGACTTTGATATATTATAGTAGGTCTATGAGAGTTAATTATTGTACAGCTTTATACTGATGGGGAGCAATTATTAATTTATGGAGAAGGGGTGGAAATAAATAACTTTGTACTTCCTCCCACTTGTTTTTGGACATGTTAAGCAAATCATATGTTGTTTTCAGCTTTCATGCTTCCTTCAGTAACCTCTTTTTTTGTCTGCATAAGACTGTATTATTATTTTGTTTATTTGCTACTTACATGTTTGAAATAAACTGCTAACTAACAAACTAACAATATGTAAGTAAATAAAAACATGACAAAATTTTACATTTTCAAGTAAAAAGATGCCAAATACAGAACTCAAGCACACGCTACTGAAGTGTAATTAGCATTAAGGCTTTCAGTTTCAATTCAAAGGCACTGACAGTGACTGATGTCTCATAATAGTCCTGTCTAACAGCCTGACCTTTGGACAGAGCTGAGCTCGCTGTTTCCCCTCTGTTTCCAGTCTTTATGCTAAGCTAAGCTAACTGGCTGCTGACTTTGCTTTTACAGCAAAGACGTGTGAGTAGGATCGGTCTTCTCATCTTAAGTCTCTGCGATAGACTGTGTAAAATAATAGACATAGCTCCCCTGATGCTACCCATTGGTTTTTAAGTTCTGCATTTTGGTCAGTGCCATCTTGTTTTTTTGGAGCCAGAAGTGACCATATGTGGATGAAAGGGTGAAGATGTGGAAGAGCAAGGTGTGGATCTGACCCACAGTATGTAGTGACGCCTTGCAGACAGCCTGTCACTCAAGTGGCACTGCCTTTAAAAATGTGTAACTTTAAGCCTCAATAAAAGGTAAACTGGTGAATTATATAGAGGATGCACCTCTTCCCCATATTGGCATGAATGTTAGAATTAGCTTTAGAGTTTAGAATGCTTGTGCAGGTGGTTAGAAGAAAAGCAGCCTCAAATAAGTGAATCATCACGACCAAAACAACAGATGGCCAGAAACGCATTATGATGATTAAAATAAACAGCTAGAGTTTCTAATGAAATCGGTAATAACTGCAAAGACATAAGAGTGACATGAAGCCTTACCAGGCTCAGTTTCAGGTTTCACCTCCTACTAATCAATCCCACGCCCTGGTAGAGGAAACGTACAGTGCTGATCAGAAACGCAGAACCCACCAACAGAGTGAACAGGCACAAAATGTCCAACCATTCTTTTAAAATGTCTCATGTGTCATGCTCTGACCTTTAATTAATTTGCTCCCACAGACTTTGACGAATGTGAGCATGACGACCCTGACAACAAATGCACCCAGTTCTGCCACAACTACATTGGAGGGTACCACTGCTCCTGTCGCCATGGTTACTACCTGGACGCGGACAAACACACTTGCACGGGTACAAATAACTTCATGATTAGGATCAGTAAACCGAGAGATCAGAATGAGGAGCTGACATTAAACAGAGGAAGACAAATCAAGGAAGGTGAAACAAAAGTGAAACATGAAGTGAAAATGGGGAAATAGTGGAAGCAGAAGCAGGCAAACCTGCGGGGGAAGGAGGAGAAACACGAGAAGGAGGCTGATTGTGTAATATGTATGATTATGATTATGACAAATGAACTCTTGTCTTGAATACAGTGAGTTGTACCCAGGATCTGTCTGGGCTGAGGGAAGGGGACATATCCACTCCCTCTTGGCCTAGCTCATATGCAGAGAATGCCAACTGTCAGTACACACTGTCTGTGGAGGACACCCTGCAGCTGGAGCTACACTTCTCTCAAGATTTCGATGTGGAGCAAAGCGATGGCCAATGCATAGACGCACTGAGGGTAGGTGTTGAGTTAAAATATGTAAATACCACATTTTTATAAAGCTTAACAAAGCAGGAAACAAAGAGGAAGTTCACACAGAAGTGTTGTAACTTTGGATTCGACAAACA